>NC_073353.2:10617500-11217500 GCF_027580225.2 Misgurnus anguillicaudatus
TGGTTTCTATCTCTTATGAAAGAAAGATAATTCATGCTCAAAACTAGTATTCACCCTCAAGGTTTTGGATAACCTTGGCTAGGCTTGTGCTTGAGATAATGACATCAAACATCAGGCTCCAGTACAAGGAAAATGTATACTGAAGGAGTTGTATACTCTAATGTCAACCAGTCAAATTCAAGATAGAAATCAGTACGTCTAAGAAACCAACCCATTCTCATAATTTGCATATAAATAGCATGCAGTGTGAAAAGTCGTGCAATGTATACGCCAAATTCCAATTTTGCGTGCATATGATTTGCCAGTCCTTCCTGTTAACTTAATACAGTGCATCTTTTCATGTTGTTTTATGTATTGGTTTCTTGTTTTATTTTTTCTGTCTTTTTTAACATTGTGGCTTGGGTTTGGGGTTAGAACAACTCCAAGCGACCATGGTTTAAAAAATATGCGCCTTGTTGTGAACAGGAAAGACTGCATGCAAAATTGTAATTTGGTGTATAAATTGTATGGCTTTTCACAGTGCATGCTATTTATACACACTTCATGAGAATGGTTTGGGATACATTTGGTACAATGTACATTTGAGATATAGGCACACTGTGGTATTAATATGTATCTTTGAGATAAACCATTTAGGTGCAAAGTTGTTACTTTTTGAAAAGTCACCACAGCCATGGACCATTTATTGACCATTTTTTAACAGTGCAGGGTTAGGCATGCATGACAAATTCATCTCGTAGTGTTTGTTAACATGTCAGGAATTGCATTTTCAAGATAAAAGCAAAAAGCATACTTGTATAGCCATTGTCAGCTAAGCTTACATACAAATCTTATCTCCAGCAGATGCACCACAATATAATTAATTTTGTTTGCGCTCTGCTGACCCTTATTTATCAAGGTTTGTTAATATAATGGATTTTTTTTGACAATGTTGTTATTAATGAAATTGTTAGCAGTCTCCAGGAAAAGGAGAAATATATACATAGAATCTTTAACTATTTGTGGAATTGTTTTGCAACCTGTGGAGGTGACCCAGAAGTTTCACATCTTACCTGATTACATAGTGAGTGAAATGTAGTGTGAAATCATTTATTTATAAATGTAACATATTTAACCGAGTGGAAGACGTCCCTTCCACACCACATTTTTAGGTAAAAAATTTAAAACAGCACAAATGTCTCAATCGCCTTAGTCCTGCAAAACAGGGGCGAAAGAGATGCCCTAAAAAGATTCTTGTGCTTTCAAAACACATCCTAACCTTGTCAAGCAAGTATAGGGTACAGGGTTTCCCGCAGAAAATGTGTTAGTTAAGGTGGTTTGGTGCCCGGCGGCGTGGCAATCAAAGGGGCGGGGTGTACGCGTCATGATGAAAATGAATTTTAAATTAAAAACACTCAAATAAAATTCTTAATTTTGAAGAAACTATGACAGAAAATAAACACATACTTGATTATTAATTAACTAAATGTTTTAACAGATTCTTACTGGAATAGCTGTGTGATGAAGTAAAACTAAAGGGTTAATAAACCAAACTAAAGCAGATGTTGTTAAACGTATGGCGAACGATGCGCAGATTGTAAAAACTGATTAGTTTCCTCTATTAATTATTTGCATTAATTATTTATAATTGTTTACAATTTTTAGTGGGATACACCAGACCTAATGATAATTATGCATACTATTTTCTTAGGTAAGTTCAAGCTCTTCAGATCTATTGTACTCAGTGAAGAACTCCTCAATGATAGCCTTGCTATTCAAGACCACAATAAAAATTTTGTAGAGAACAGACCACAGCTGCCACTGGTAAGTGGTCAATCACACAATAAGATAAAATCACCTCATCCATACCTTAAAATCACTTGTAAAACTAATAGATTTTGCACACACAAAGTCATACTGTATAATACTAATACTTCTTTTATTGTTTGATGGACATTGAGACAGACAACTTTAAGATCTACTGTAATGTAGGGCTGGGTATCGATTCAGATGTTCCAGATCGATTCAATTTCGATTCGCAAGCCATCAAATCGATTCGATTTCAATTCTCGATTCAATTTTCAATTCCGGTTCTCGGGCTGGTTTTTATACTCGATTCTCGATTCAACTCAATGAATACAGATTTAATACGAATACTATATTGATAAAAAAGAACAGTGAACAGCAGTTTAAAAGTGGGTAATTAATAAAAAGCCACTACATTGCTCTATTTCCTTTATTTTTAATATGAAATAAATGTACAACTTATATATGTATTCACGTGTTTTCGGGTTTCCTTTTTTTTTAGTTTGGTCTGACGTTGGAAATTGGGAATCCGCTATTTTGTTTAAATTAAAACCTTGTTGCGTTCCTTTTGCTAAACTCCTAGACTTGGGAACGTAATAAATTAAAAAACACTATCGTCGTCGTCTTGCTTGCGAAATCTAAAATGCTTCCATACTTCTGACTTTTTATGTGAAGTTGGCATCAACGTCGATGAAGCACCTAAAACATTTTAAGCACTGAATGAATGAATGAAAGGCTTGCCTCTTGCTCCTTGGTAACATTGCGGAAAGCAAAAAAGAGGGTGACATCTAGTGAAGAAGACTAGTAATTTGATTAACGTTAATCTAACATTCAATGTTTGCGGAAATAAATATGAAAGAAAAAATCAATTTAGCTCTTTAAGAATCGATTTTGAATCTACCACATTTTTTAAAAACGATTAATCGAAAAAAAAAAAATTTTGCCCAGCCCTACTGTAATGTAAGGATCTAATTTAATGTTACACATCAGATATTTTTTCCCAACAGTTAATCAAACATTAACTTAAGATATAACATATTATATCTGTGTGAATTCTTGTCAAAACATATATTTTTAAAACTGTAATTCTGTGTTTATATCAATACCATTGACAGCTGGCCCGCCCAATCAGAAATGACAAAAAAAACACTACTCTGTATAGTTAAATGTGGATACTACTTTATGTGTTGTATTTTATACACTCTGGGGCGGTTTCCCGGACCAGGATTAGCTTAATCCAGGACTAAGCCTTAGTTAAATTAGGAAATATAACTAGTTTACAAACATGCCTTACTAAAAACATTACCTGTGTGCATTTTGAGGTAAAACAAAGGGTACTGATGTATTTTAAGATATGTCAGTGCAAGTTGTTTTCAGTTTGGAGAGCTCTTAAAAGTGTTTAAGTCTAGGACTAGTCTAATCCCTGTCCGGGAAACAGCCCCTTTAAAAAATATTTAACCCAGGGCTGGGTAACTACAGTATAGGACAGAACACATTTCTGGGTTAAAATGACCCAAATAATGGGTTGTTTTAACCCAACTGCTGGGATATTGTTAATCAACCATGTTGAAACAACCCAGAAGTTGGGTTAAACAAACCATTATTTGGATTACTTTAACAGAAATGTGTTCTGTCCTATAGTTACCCAGTTAAATATAGCTTGTTAAATATAGTTAAATATAGCTTGTTATGTTAAAAACAGTAAAATTATAAGTAAGCCTGATAACTATTTAAAAACTATTATAAAGCAGTTGAATGTTGCGTTACAGTATGGTTCTAATGAGAAAAATATTCCAGAGCAGCTTTCAAACATGATATTTTGAGAACTTTTCTTTCAAGTGCAAGTGGAAAACGTATTTTGAATAACAGCACGTTATAAATATGTGCTGCGCGCTTTCCTCTCAATAACATAAACGCACAACAAATATGACAGCGGGGTAAAAAAAATAGAAAGAAAGCATCTGATCACAGTGATGTTGTTTGATATACCAGCTCTGTAATTCAGCACTATAAGTCACGCCACGTGTATTACTACCACTTATACAATATAGCCTATTGCTTTTAAGCAACAAATAGCCTATCATAACTTTCTATAAGCCTACTGTGTAATTGAGACATTAATTTAAGAAATGCATTAAAAGCAGAAAGACGCAGGCCGTGGAAATATATAGTGGGTTGGGTTCACTTCAATCCAAATCAAATTTCGTTTTCAGAGACTAAGATTGTTTTAGCGTGTCTTTTTCTCTTTCTTCATTTAGTAAATTAAGAGAAGGAATATATATTTGAGTGATTTCCGATCGATTTGACACATCTATATATGAGGAGAATGTTAAAAGCTTTTGATTGTTGTATAGGTGACTAAAATGCAGTGGTAGGATCTGTTAACCTAAAGTGAATTAAATGTTTATTTATTTGTCATTTCGTTTAACCCCAGAGTCTTAAATTATTCTAGCAATTTCTTTTTTCTTTTTTTATTTAGTAAGTTAACTTAAATATGTGAGAACGAAAATATATTTTAGTGATTTGCATAAAGAGAATATGATGTTAGAAGCTTAATTTTAAGCATTTAGTAGCCTAATTTATTTGTAATAAACACTTTAAGGGTGTTTTCACCCCTGCCTTGTTTAGTTTGGTTGAATCATACCAGAGTTCGATTGCTCAATTGGTGCGATTCGTTTGGGCAGGTGAGAATGCAGCAATTGAACTTTGGTGTGCACCAAAAGCGGACCAAACAAGCAGACCGAGACCACCTTGAAGAGGCATTAAAACAACAAACAGTGCAAGTACACACTCCATACAACTGGTACAGAGCTGCAGCTCATTTCCCGTATAAAGTGCAGAAGATCACAAACTATGCGCAAAAGTTTAACTATTTTGAACTTTGACCGCGGTGTGAGCGCAAGCTGCAGACCAAACCTAAAAGCCGCTTTACGATCAAGTAGAGTGCTGTACACAAACTATGTATAACAACCACGGAGACATAATTACAGCAGGCAGTTGTATGTCCACGGTGTCTGCTGTATTATACTTCTTTTTGTTTACTTCCGGGGTTCCGTTGGAATTTCGCGCACGTTGATTCTGACCAATCGAGAAGCAGTTTAGGAAATACGTTCAAATACATGTGGCTAATGAGTGATGTTGATCATATCACATGACAGAATTTTGGTTCGTATCAACTAGTGTGGATCATAGCAATCAGTGTGGTGTGAAAAGGAACCAAAATTGCTAAAAAAGGTACAATGTATCATTTTTTGCTTTTGGTCCGGACCAAATGAACCAAACTACAGATGTGAAAACACCCTAATAAGCTATTTAAAAAGTATTAGGTTTTTTGTGTTCATTTATATTTCTTGTCACTGTGTGCAGGTTATTTTTTGTAGGTTTTGACGAATTTTAATCGACTTGTAATCATTTCTTATTCAAAAGTGACATCCATAGATTCAAGCCCATCTCAACTAAATCCATGCCCACCCATATGTCACGTTCTGCTTCCACCACTGGTGTGGGGAGGTGAAATCCATGCTCCATAGATACAATGCAACAAAACACAGAGCAGACAGAAGAGCACAGAGTGTTTGAAACCCCTCACACCATTTGAAATCCCTGACGCCATGACCAAAACCAGAACAAAAGTGTCAAGATCCAATCACCATGCTCTGGCACAGGGAGTCACAATCCACACTAAAAATAAAGAGATGATTGGACCATGACGCACACACATTACTATTAGAATTCCAAGTATTTGATTTTTTTGTACTTAATTCTTCAACGAAATCACAGCTCCTGGAAGCCACCATAAATTGGCTCTAATAAAAATTATCTTTGATATTCTGACCCGGATGATTAAATTTGAACACATTAGCACATGATCGCACACATTTGCAAGCTTACAACGACAAAAGCCATATGATAAAAACTATTCTCATAAAAGCTAGTGCATAATCAGGCTAAGAAAGCTTTGTTGAATTGCAGAGAATAGATTAGCAATTTATGTTAAAGCAGTGGTGGAATTATGTTAAAAAAAGTAAATGCCTTGAACCATATTTATGTAGGCCTAAATAGAGATGATCAGACAGTGTTAAAGGGATAGTTAATCCAAAAACTTTGTCATTTTTTTATTTACCCTCATGTCATTTGAACCCCCAAAAGTCTTTGTTCTTCAGAAACCAAACACAGATTTTTGTGTGTTGTTTTGAGTTTTCTGATAACCCTTCAAACTTCAAAATAAACTAAATGTATTACTGTTACTTCTGTGAAGGATGGATGCACTTTTTTGCACTTCAACGTCAGAAGTTGTTCCCTGATCCCTGTTCTCTCCCTTTATAAACTTGGAAAAGCAAGAACATTTACTAAAATGACTCCAAATGTGTTCGTCTGGAAGATGATGGACATCTCAGATTGCTTAAGGGTAAATACATCATGGGGTAATCTTTCTTACCCTCTCATGATGGATGTCTCTCTCGCTCTGCAGAGCAAGTGTGACCTGTTTTTCCGCCTCCTTTTCCTCCTGGCCCTCCCTCTGGAGAGCGTGGGTGGTGCGAAGTTCCTGTATTAACTCCAACCGTTTCTGCTTCCCCTCGAACATCTGACAACCATCACAGGTCATTAATTCACGTCAACAACCATACGCGTTATCAGATAAACATTATTCACCAACTGAGTCTTGCTGCATGTGTTACCTGATTCTGGGTGGATCTTCCTCTGAGCAGTTTCTGCAGGAAGATGACGGCCAGTTCCTTTTCCTCATCTCCCTATTATATACAAAAAGAAATCAATGGCAACATTTTATAATTCCGTGTTCCTGTACTGTAACTCAATTGGTAGAAATGGTCAAAAGGTCACGGGTCCGATATCTAAGTAACACAAATACTGATAAAAAAGTAAACCTTTAATACATTGTAAATTGCTATGGATAAAATCATCTGCCAAATGTGTAAATATAAATGTATAGTCTATTTTATATGCACTACTGTGTTCATCTAGTGGTTCTCAGGCCAATTACCAAAATGTCCACCTAGGCTGCATTTACACTGCAAATAAATGAAACTGGCGAGACAAAAAAAAAATCGCATACGCTCAAATGATTGCATCTGTGTGTGCACTTTATTCAGTTCAAATCATTTTTCATTTAAGTTTAGGGAAAGTGGTTATATTATTTACATGTATAAGGTGCATAATATTGAATGTCTGATGTTTGATTTAAAAAAGACCAGTAATGATGAAGGTAAACAGACAGCAACTTTTGGTGCAGTTTGAGTTAAATCACTCTTTTTACCGTCACAAGCGGAAACACCTATGAAAAAATGTGATGCTAATTTTGTGACGCAGATTCATGATCTAGTCGACCAGATGTCTCATCTGCTCAACCCTGCTCCTGGTGAGCGACCATCCTGCAGACTTCAGTTCCAACCCACCTGTCTGTAATTATCAAGCAACACTGAACACCTTGATTAGCTGCTTCAGCTTGGATTGGAGCGAATATCTGCAGGACGGTAGCACACCAGGAGCAGGGTTGGAGACCCCTGTAGTGGACCAATCACAGCGTGTGCGGTCTGCGTAGACTGAGCGCGTTGTTACATTTTTGATGAGGTGCGCGCCAAACCTATGTGCGACTATAAATTACGCATTAATGCATCAACCTCATCTTCTGCTGTAGAAAAAGAACACTCTAAAACTACTGAACTGAAAAATTTGTGAAGCAGCATATTGAGAATATTGAAAAGGAACATTTTAAAAGACTTTTTTCAGATGTCAAATAAATCTTTGGTGTCCCCAGAGTACGTATGTGAAGTTCTAGCTCAAAGTACCATAGATCATTTATTATAACATGTTAAAATCGCACTTTGTAAGTGCAGGGTTACCACACCTTAGTAAACTTCAAATTCAAGGATCTTTCGAGGACTTTCCATGTGCAATAACCTTAAATTCAAGGACTAAATGTGGGGACACATTTCAAGTAAGAGCACCTTTTAAGATACATTGTTACAGTTCCCTTTTGAGGGAACTCGCGCTGCGTCACTGCAGCCTGCAGGGGTAAGTGCATCTGAATGTGTATATCAAATTTAACCAATGGTGAGGTTCAACGACAAAAACAGGGTGACGTGGGGGCCAGGAAGTATATCGCTATCTGAAATATTGCCAAAGACAGCGTTACAGAGACGCAGGAAGTATGGCAAGAGAGACGCAGTGTCTCATTCCCTTCTCGGAGAACAACAGTTACATACGTAACCCGAGACGTTTTCATGTGTCAAACACAACTATGCAAAAAAGTATTTTTGTATGAATCAACATTCATATACAGAAGATAAGCATTTAAAGCGAACAGTTTAGCATGTGTGCTTAAAGGTGCAGTGTGTAAATTTTAGCGGCATCTAGTGGTGAGGTTGCGATATGCAACCAACGGCTCAGTCCACTGTTCACCTCTTGCTTTTGAAACACATAGAGAAGCTACGGTAGCCGCCGCCAGACAAACATGTCATCGTTGGAGACAACTTAGTAAAAAAGTTTGTCCATTAAGGGCTCCTGTAGAAACATGGCTGAACAAAATGGTGGCTTCCATGTAAGGGGACCCTCAGTGTATGTAGATAAAACGTCTCATTCTAAGGCAATAAACCCATAACGGTTCATTATGAAAGGTCTTTATAACCCCTGATAATATAGTTTTAAATATTATTTTGCATTTCTGTCAAGAGATCCTTCTAAAAATTACACACTGCACCTTTAAAAAGTCTAGAAATTGTATGATATTATCCTACACTACACAGGGAATAATATGGATTTTTTTCCAGAAAACTACTTGCAAAAATAAGCACATTCAATGACCTGTATATCTATGAATGTATATTTTCAAAAACTTCACAGAGCCTTGAATCCCCCCCCCCCAGATTCACAAAATCCAAAAAAGGATTTCAAGACTCGTGGGAACCCTGCTTTAAAAATAATATGAAAAGCTGGGGATTATTTACAGTTGTTTTGATTGTTTTAAAGAATGTACTTATAGACAAAATGTAATGTTTATCATTAAAATGCATGTCATTACAAGATCTTGCAATCATAATTTAAATTTAGTTAAGAATACGTTTATAAAACTATGAATCCTGGGCTATCCGTTTGACCTAGGGTTAAAATCAGGGTTTAGAATGAATATAACCCAGTGTTAAGCGCCGTGTGAAAAGCCCTAGAGTTAATATTTCCAGTTCTGTTTGATTTTAAAAATTAAAATCAATAATCACAATTTTGTTGAGTTTTCCTTTTTAGACAATCTAGTGTGACAACTTACCTGCTGATGGGGCAACTTGTTACAAGTGAACATTCTCTATTAATTAGTCTACAACTCCGTAATGAGTTAAGATATGAAAATGTAATGAATACAACATATGTGCCCAAGACTTCCTTTTTTCATTTGGTATGAGATCTATACCATTGTGATACATGGTGCTCAGTAAATGTTAGACAGTGTGAAAAGTGTGACAACTTACCCCGCTTTCCCCTATTTATGTAGAATTAACTCTTTATTCACTTTTTATTACTTGTTATTAAAACTGGAATAAGACATTTCAATCGATGGATGATTACGAACAAAAACACATTTCCTTTGTCACCCTGCAAACATTTCATACTTCTGCCCGTCCTAAATGATATCTTGATATTTATAACACACAAACAAGATGATAATACATGTGTGGCAATTCCCTGTAAATGACAAGAGTTTCTGTTCCCCAGCCAAATTCATCTTACATTACTGTATTTAATCAAATATTACATAAAAGCAAAACATTGTTTTGTACCCCATGTCTGTGACCAACAACAGGGTTAGATAAACACAGAGCGTATTGAATAATGGTTATAAAACTTTGTTATTTGTATTGAAATAAACATGTTTCAGTTTTATTTAGTGCGTGAGGACAGGGGAGACAGTGGTTATTATTTTCATTATTAAACGTGTGTTATTAGACATACAGTATAAATACGCTCTAGATTCACCAATAAAACAACACATTTGATTATCACTTTATAGTTCTGCAGAAACATTACCTATAACTGCTTTTGTTTTTTAACTTTATAAATGTCACATGCATCCACTGGTCAAGCAAGAAATTACCGTCAGTGAGTCATTATGATTCACTGCATGCAGTTAAATATGAAAGCTTGAAAGCTACAAAGCCAAAGTTGGCAACCCTGTTAAACATGCAGATCACTCTCAATCAGTGCATTATTGTTCCAAGCAATAACTTGGGGGTCAGTCTTGCAATCAGAACTCGTGGATGAAAGGATAAATTTTCTTGAAAGTTTGCAAAAGTACACTCGACTGTTTTTAACTTTAATATTTTCCACATTGGTCGCAAGGCTCCTAGGTGTTTGAAACTCAAGCCCTTCCTGTGCGTCTGGTGTCTGTGTGTCAGAAGAACACCTGATTAAGAATAGCGATCTCTGTAAGCAAACATGTTTTTTGCATCTTATAGACGGTTTCATCTGACGCACATGCCTTGTTGCGGTTACATGTCTGGATGGAACTTAAAGGGACACTCTACTTTTTTTGAAAATATGCTTATTTTCCAGCTCCCCTAGAGTTAAACATTCATAAAGATTCTAAAAGAAAACTTTTCCTCTCAGAAAACTCTTAATTTAGCTTAAAAACTTTTACGTAGGAGTCTTAGCTTAAGAGCTATTCGGGACTGATCTGAGAGCAAATCTGAGTAAGGAAAATACAAAAACTCATTGGATTTTATTGGACTTTCATGGATCATTCACACATCTGAAACAGACTTGATTCGATTCGCGATCGTTATGTCAAACACAAAAGGTAAGAAGTCACGTTATATTTTGTATGTTGTCATCTTCTGTCACAAAATACTACATTTATGATGCCAGAGCATCTGTATCTCAAAACAGAGACCATACATTGATGCTAATCCCGTAAATTATACCTTTTAAATGTATAGTAATGTGAATAATTGTTTGTAATGTAGACCGTAGCCTATATAGATACTTTTTTGCAGACTATATAGTTTGCAGCGTGGTTTCGAAAGTAAAAAAAAAATTAAAAGCTTTATTTTACAATTCTACATGAACTAAGTAATAGTGCTTTGCCAAACTAAGTGTTTTGCCAAACTAACCGAGAACGGGCCTTACCGACCCGGCTTTTCTGACGAGGCTAACCCCCGAGTCTCTTATAACTTTACGGTCTGGACCTCCCGCTAGCTTCTAGCAATTACCAAGCAGCCCACAAGCATTATACATCCCCCGCCGGGTCTTAATTTCTGTCATTTGCGAAAATAATGCGTTTGAAAATGTTTTATAACGGGAATATGTTAGCATTGTCCAGGGAAAACGAGTGTATTGTTGAGACCGCTACATCACAATTTACGCTGGAATCTTTATGTGTCATGAGTTTCTTCTCCTGGAGTGTGCTTATTAGTGATACTTTTTTGCTTGATTTGTCTGTTGGCAACATAAACCGTTAATAATAATATATAAAAATAACACAGTATGGTCTGTACTTCTCACGATACCACTGAGCACGCACACGGGCACATGACGTTAGTAGTGGGGCGTGATCAAAGGAGCAGCAGCTCATAAATGTGTAATGACCACCTCAAAACGGCACAATCTGAAATGCACTGAAACAGAGGCTACTAGAGATGGGTAACAATCTTTTCCTACAAGCTATTTCAAGCAAACAACTTTTGAAACATGTTTTATGGAACTCATACACCTATTTAACTTGTGAAAAAGCAGTCATAATATGGGCACTTTAAGACCTCTTTTAAGGGTTAAGATGCTTTCTGAATTACTTTTTTCTTTACTAGAATTTTTTCTTTAATTTTAAGAGTAAACGCCCACATTTCTAAGAATTTTCTTAGAATTGCGTCACTAGGAGCTACTTTTTGCATTTAGATTCTTTATGAATACGGGCCCTGATTTTTACCTTTTTGGAATACATTCATCTGATTTCCGGGTCTGTGCTACCACTTTTAGCATAATCCATTAAATCTGATTAGACCATTAGCATCGCACAAAAAATAACCGAAGAGTTTCAATATTTTTCCTATTTAAAACTTGACTCTTTTGTAGTTACATCGTGTACTAAGACCGACAGAAAATTAAAAGTTTTGATTTTCTAGGCAAATATGGCTAGGAACTATACTCTCATTCTGGCGTTATAATCAAGGACTTTGCTGCTGTAACATGGCTGTAGGAGGTACAATGATATTAAGCAGCAGCCGAAAATATTCCCCTTAGTAACTTTTAATAACTGGGGACTATTTTTGGGCAGTGCGTAATATCACTACGCCTGCTGCAGTCATGTTACAGCAGCAAAGTTCTTGATTATTACGCCAGAATGAGAGTATAGTTCCTAGCCATATCTGCCTAGAAAATCGCAACTTTTAATTTTCCATCGGTCTTAGTACGCGATGTAACTACGGAAGAGTCAAGTTTTAAAATAACTCTTTGGTAGCACAATGCTAGTGGTCTAATCAGATTCGGTGGATTGTGCTAAGCTATGCTAAAAGTCGTAGCGCCAGACCCGGAGATCAGCTGAATAGACCTAGAGCGCCTAGAACCGACGCACTGCCACATTTTTGCAGAGCGGTACATCAAGCTACGCAGAGCTATGTGCAGGCTATACGGGGTAGCTCGTACGTGGGACCATAAATTGGGCTTATCGGATATATGTGTTTACATCATTTTAACTCTTTCGCCGCCAGCGTTTTTTAAAAAAGTTGCCAGCCAGCGCCAACGTTTTTTATGATTTTCACAAAAGTTTAATGCCTTCCAGAAAATGTTCTTCTTCAAATATATAAACATACAATATACCAAATGAAAGAACAGACCCTCTGCTTTCAAAAAAAAAAAAAACGCTTCATCCTACCTTCAGTAGTTCTTTTGGAATCAGCTTTTGAATATGGGTAGGTTTCTGCAAAAACACCACATTTTGAGCAAAAAGCAGAGATAATTCCATTTTTGTGACGGAGTTTTCATAGAGATCCCATTTAGAGCGATCTTTAAAACAGACACAGACATGCAGCCGCTTGCCATAGGGCAATACTTCCGGGTTTAAAAAGTTGCGGTATTGCGGAAAGCTGGAAATACTCGTCATTGGCAGGGAAGCGTTTTCTCTTAATTGACGAGATATCTCGTCAATGACGGCGAAAAAGTTAAGATGTATCTGATTTAGAACCACATTTGGAAGTGGCTCAGATTAAATGCGAAAAAATCTGATCTTATTAAGTTATTTGTGTTTACACACGTACAGCAATATCCGATCTTTGTCAGATGTGTCAGTAAAAATTCTGATTTTTGTGACTGTGTAAATACAATATTATTTACAGCAAGGTTGCCTACAGTTTTATTTTTAGTAGCAAATATTTATCAGAAGTGACTTACAGTGAGTGCATTTTAATACATTTTATCAGTACGTACTGTGCATTAGCCTACTTGGGAACAAATCCCATGACCTTGATGCTGCCTGCTGCCATTTTCTATCAGAATCTTTTGTTTCTGTATCAACAGAAGGCCAATCTTAAAGGGATAGTTCACACAAAAATGAGAATTCTGTAATCATTTACACTCTGTGTGAGTTGTGTTTACCCTGTTAAACACAAAGATATTTGGATAAATGCTGGTAAGCACACAGTTGACGTTACCACGGTACCCACAGGGACTTTTACACTGTATTGTGAGTGTTTTTTAGTCCAGTTTTTTGTTTGCTTAAGGCATCTGATGAAGCATTTGGACTCGGAGGTTGACGTCAGACTTAACAAGTGGATCCATTTAAAGTCAGCTTTACTGCACTTTTTGTTGATTGCCTTAGTTTTAGCTGTTCACTTGGACACAAAGTAGTACATACAGACATTCAAACTGAATAAAGTGCACAGTAGGGACGTTTTGACTTGCAAACTGCATACACACCACCTTTAGGATATGTTTACACATAATTTCCCTTTGCTTAGAAAACAAACTGTTTTTCAATTGCTTGTCTGACAAATTTCACCTACACATGTCAACGCTATTAAAAACATCTATGTTTACACGGATCTGCAATAAGGAATAAAAACCAAGGGGCAACCTTCCAAACTTTCTGATAAAGCCAAGACTATATACCCCCATGCTAAAATGGACAACTTTACAGCAGAAAATAATATTTTGAAAAATATTACAAAAAGTGATTTGGGTTTTGCGTTTCATGACAACTGTAAGGGGGATACATTTTTTTGTAATTCATTAGTTTTAATTAGTTTTAAACTCATTAGAGTTAATTATATTAACTTTTTCCCCGCCATTGACGAGTTAACTCGTCAATTAAGAGAAAACGCTTCCCTGCCAATGACAAGTTTTTCTGGCAATCCGTATTTCCGCTATTATCCACCAGGTGGTGCTCTTACTCAACTTATAAAGCTCGGAACTAACCCAGAAGCTCAAAATTTGGTATTTTTGAAGAATCTTAAACGGGTCTGTTTCTCATTTGATATATTGTATGATTATATATTTAAAGAAGAACATTTTCCGGAAGGCATTAAACTTGTGTGAAAATCATAAGAAATGCTGACACTGGCTGGCAACTTTAAAAAAAAGTTTTTCTTCTGTTATCCGTGAGTGATGCACGATGACACATGGCCAAGATGGCGACTACAGGCTCCACCAACTATTTGCTTCAAAATAGCTCTTCACAAACCTATGGGTGACATCACGGACACTACCTCCATATTTTTTTACAGTCATTATAAAAACAGACCAGTAAATGGCAATGTAACTTTGTAAAGAAACACTACACGCCTGCCTACATACACATTCTTCAAGCAAAAAACACAAACAATCAAGACATCAAAGGCATCGAGTAATTTTGTTTAGCCAAACGATAAGGTAGGTTTAGTGATCTTGGGGTTTAAAGCATCAAAATTTTGTACCTTTAATAAACATTAATTTTGCCATATCTACTAAGGACCTAAATTATCTACAGCAGGAATGTGGGCTGTACCTCAGGGGGTCCATCCACCACAGGAGATGGGGGCCGCGGTACAGGCTTCTCCATCTTAAAGAGAAACCGCAAAGGCTTCTTTTCCTCCACCCACACCTCTTCCTCTTTCAAAGCCTAGTGGCAAAAGAGAGTTCAGAATCAATATCAGACACCTTTCACAGTCTGAATAAGTGTGAAAAGCACTCAGCAACTCATTACTTTGTGAATCTTCATGAGCTCCAGTTCTCTGCGGGCTGAGCGTGAGATGAAGCCTTTAGTCATTTTAGGTTTTGGCACTTCGATTTGAGGCTCCATGACAGATGAGGGGAGACCTGCCTCCAGCTCCAACAGACCTAAGAAACACAGAAATATCACTGCAGAACTGTGACAGAGTTATGTATACACAATAACAGTTGTTTTAGCCTAAACATAAATATAACTATTGCCATACTGTATTAAATAGATTATTTTTTAATAATATACATTGGTTTAAATAAAACAGTTAAAAAAGAAACAAAAATAGAAAAAATAAATAATGAATGAAAATGTTAAAAATAAAAAATAAAATAATCTTATATGATATCTGATTATTATAAATGTGCCTTTTTGCTTTGGTGGTGGTCTCCAATTACAACATAAGCATAATAAATGGATTTGCATGAAAAATATGCATGTATGAGGAGGAACACTTCAAATTTATAAAAATCTTACACAAGAAAACTGTGTAATGAATAGTAAAAACAGATCAGCTTATCTCAGTAGCAGACCTTGGTACGTGTTGAGAAAGTGACTCTTGACCACATTGGAATTTCGTTCAGGGAGCTGGCCAGTCCGAGACAGAGGAGCGTATGTCTGAGACCCATAATCGGAGTAATCCTTTATAATATCACGTCTCTCCAGTTTTCCCTCCACATTTTTTCTCTTTGACAACAGCTTCCGCATTGCTGTGAGAAACAGGAAAGACATGGCAAAAACTGTATTATTTAAAGCTAAAACATTTAATTTTAAAAGTCTAAGTACATTTACATATTTTTGCTTATTAAACAAATTATTAAGCTATTCATAGGTTGATTCCACGAAACGCTGTGGTGCTATCAAAACATTGTTCTGTTTGCCTGAACAAACACATTCGCTCAACCAGTGTGTGATGCCATCTGTTTCTTTAATTTATGACTGTAGGAGTATTCAGTAATACAAGAGAAAATTTATTTTTAGGTGACACAGTCGCAAAACTGATTTATTACACATAAATAACTGAACTTTTACAGTTTTTCTTGATTGCTTGTACACTATAACCAGTTTTGACACATGAATCAAATTTGTTGAACTCTACACAAAAATCCCTTAAAGAGGCCATGGCACAAGACTTTTTTAAGATGTCAAATAAATCTTTGGTGTCCCCAGAGCACATATGTGAAGTTTTAACTCAAAATACCATATAGATAATTTATTCATAAAATATGTCAAAATTGCCACTTTGTAGGTGTGTCCTTTAAAATGCAAATGAGCTGATGAAATTCAAACACTGATCACAATAATGGTGGTTTGTTGCAATTAAAACTCAATTGTGCTTTTCTCTGCACTAAATGGCAGTGCTGTGGTTGGATAGTGCTGATTAAGGGGCGGTTTTATTATAATAAGAGCTTCTTATGACATCATAAGGAGAGCCAAAGTTCAACTACCTATTTTTTCATGTGCTTGTAGAGAATTGTTTACCAAAACTAAGTTGATCTTTTTCACATTTTCTAGGTTGATAGAACCACTGGGGACCCAATAATAGCACTTAAACATGGAAAAAGTCTGATTTTCATGATATGCCCCATTTAATTACTTACTGCCTACAATATGTGGTCATTTTGTAAGTAATAACATTCAGTATTGTTCACTCAAGTCAGCACAGCTTAAGCACACAAGTACACGGGTGAAAACACTAATGCTGTGTCTGAAACCATTCACTTGTTTACCACTTTTTTGTTTCGTTTATAGCAAATATCATTTTTGTCCACTGTATAGTGAAGAAGTGAACAAAAATAAGTGCTTCAATATCAATACAAATGAAAACAACACAATTTTTTGCATTAATCTTAAACTTGTGGTCTTCTTCCTCCGCTTTGTTTTTTTAGTTTATAAAATATAAACTAAATAGGGATTTCTAAATAGGGATTAGGCATGGTGCCAGCGCAACTTGCTTATAAAGGGGATGAGAGCTGAGACTCTCATTGGTTTATTGCACATTACGCCCAAAACACACCTTACTCATTAGGAGAATAGGAACAACCCTTTTAGGCCGTGTGCTTGGCACATAAACCATTTTACCTGTCGTTAAATTAGCAAAAGTGGAATCGGACACACCCATTTAGACCATGCGCTTAGATCGTTAAAATAGGCCCCATATTGTGTTAAAATTGCACATAATGTGTTAAAATTAACACTATATAGGAGATAGGGAGCGGTTTCTGACACAGCACAAGAGTCAAAATTGATCACACACCTATCAGATCATGCAATTGATGGAAAAGAACCGAATCCGATCACTCAGTTTTGAAACAAGAGACATTAAAGAAAAGGCCAAGGAGGGAGTGGATGTGCTGGACGACGAGGGAAAGAAGGAGGTGGAGAAGGATGACAAAGTACTTTATCTCATGTAGACACAATACTTCAATAAAAATAATGCCATTAAGTTCATAATTGCATGTAAACGCTTTAATCGCATCTATACCACACTACATGAAATGCGCATGTGTTTTGTCATGCACCTTAAGCCCGAATTCATCATACGTCCATAAGAACGTGTTTGTCATTTAACGTAAGTAAATTAAAACAGTTGACAGTATATGCAAGTTTATCATTTGGGCTCTGCATTGGGCTATGTGTGGATAATCAGAAAATAAAAACTACATGTAAACAGGAGCAAAGAGGTTAGCTCCAGTCATGTAAACATCTTACCGCAATTAAGTCCTTACTCTGATTATTGTAAATAATCACATTATTGGTGTACATGTAAACGTAGTGATTGTAACACTACTGCAATAAAGACATGCATCAAATTGCCTCACATACAGATAGAGTTTCTTAAAAGCGATGTGTGACCATTACAGTAATCAGTACTTCTATTTTTGTAGGACACAGAGACGACCACCTGATGGAGGGAGGCTAAGGCTTTTGTCGGAGGAGCAAGAGAGAAAGCTTTTAAGCTTGGTTGTTGCCAACAGCGTAATCGGCCTGCGAGAGATTTAAAGTAGAGTGATTAAAGACAATCATCATTTTCGAGAAATAAATGCCATCAGCCTCTCCACAATTGATTGCAGACACGAAACATGCCTACCCATTTGAACGAAACTATGGCAGAGTTAAAGACCAACGTGTGGAATATGTTTAAGTATGAGTTTTTATATCATACAATGTATTGTGTACCTTTACAGTATAGCAGTTTATAATCTGCACAAAGGTACATATGATGGTTTGCCATTTGTGCTCTCTTGAACTGTGTTTAAAGGTTTTACTCCACTTTCTTAAAAATATTCCTGATAATTTACTCCATGAAATCCAAGATGTTTATGTTTTTTATTCAGTTAATAAGAAATAATTTTTTGGGGGGAAAACATTACAGGATTTTAGTGGACCTCAACAGTTTACAGTTTCAATGCAGTTTTTAAAGGCCTGTAAACAATCCCAACTGAGGCAAAAGGGTCTTATCTAGCAAAGCAATTGTAACCCCCCCAAAACAAACAAATAAATATGCACTCACCTAAAGGATTATTAGGAACACTTGTTCAATTTCTCATTAATGCAATTATCTAATCAACCAATCACGCAACAGTTGCTTCAATGCATTTAGGGGTGTGGTCCTGGTCAAGACAATGGCTGCGTCTGAAACAACATACTGTATAGTAGGTACTGAATAAGATGAAGTACCTAATTGCTTGGCGTTAAAACAGTAGGTACTGTTTAGTATGAACCCTGGTAGTATGAATGAGATTCAGACGTACTACATCCGCCATGTTGCTACATCACATGACATACGTCGTCATCACGTCATGTCATTTCAGCGCGAAAACAGCCGCATGCCTCTTCTTCTTCGTTGGATAACTCCTCTCCCGGGGCATCATGGGATAGTTAAGTGTCCATCGTATGCACAATGCAAAATCTAACCGGAAGTAGTAGGTCATCCGGGTTCGCAATCTGCTCAGTTACTGGGATTTTCACGCACAACCATTTCTAGGGTTTACAAGGAATGTTATGAAAAGGGAATAACATCTAGTATGCTGTAGTCCTGTGGGCGAAAAATGCCTTGTTGATGCTAGAGGTCAAAGGAGAATGGGCCGACTGATTCAAGCTGATAGAAGAGCAACTTTGACAGAAATAACCACTCGTTACAACCGAGGTATGCAGCAAAGCATTTGTGAAGCCACAACACCCACAACCTTGAGGCGGATGGGCTACAACAGCAGAAGACCCCACCGGGTACCACTCATCTCCACTACAAACAGGAAAAAGAAGCTACAATTGGCACGAGCTCACCAGATTTGGACAGTTGAAGACTGGAAAAATGTTGCCTGGTCTGATGAGTCTCGATTTCTGTTAAGACATTTAGATGGTAGAGTCAGAATTTGGCGTAAACAGAATGAGAACATGGATCCATCATGCCTTGTTACCACTGTGCAGGCTGCTGGTGGTGGTGTTATGTGTGGAGGATGTTTTCTTGGCACACTTTAGGGCCCTTAGTGCCAACTAAGCATCATTTAAATGCCACAACCTATCTGAGCATTGTTTCTGACCAAGTCCATCCCTTTATGACCACCATGTACCCATTCTCTGATGGCAACTTCCTGCGGGATAATGCACCATGTCACAAAGCTCATATAATTTCAAATTGGTTTCTTGAACATGACAATGAGTTCACTGTACTAAAATGGCCCTCACAGTCACCAGATCTCAACCCAATAGAGCATCTTTGGGATGTGGTGGAATGGATCTTCGTGCCCTGGAAATGCATCCCACAAATCTCCATCAACTGCAAGATGCTATCCTTTCAATATGGGCCAACATTTCTAAAGAATGCTTTCCGCACCTTGTTGAATCAATGCCACATAGAATTAAGGCAGTCTGAAGGCGAAAGGGGGTCACAGTATTAGTATCGTGTTCTTTAGGTGAGTGAACATATATTATATATAAATAGTTCTTCTTGACTGAACAAAGAAAGACATAAACATCTTGGATGAGGGTGAGTAAATTATGAGATTTTAATGACAGTGGAAAAATCCTTAAAGAGTAGTGATTTACTCTAATGTGTTTCAAGTGTTTTGAAGAGAATCTTTAAGAATGGCTGACCTGTTCCCCATGAAATTATCTTTGTTGATGAGGCTGGATTCAACTGGATTCAAAAGAAGGAGAATGGGAAAAAACATAATAGGATTTTTGGGGAATTGGCTGAGGTGTTTTAGATTTATGCTTACAGTTTTGAGAAAAAGAGGCATAGTTTCAAAAAACATGTTTAGGCAATCGAGAAAAACTGTAACACAAGATCTCATGTAAACACAAACAGTATGTTCAGAGACCTCTATCTATTCTAATCCTCAATAAGGAAAGGTTTTAGTAGATGATTTAGTGGATAATATGTATTCAGTTTTTTTTGTATGCTTGCATGTTATTAAAATCAACAGAATTAACAGTACACACAAATGTCACTTAGTCATTTTAAGTGCTACATAAAAGCAGCAGGGTACACTTATGATAAAAGGATATTTGACTGTGGTCTCACAAACAACATAGTCATTGTGTATCTTCTTCAGCTGAGCTTCCTTCTCTTTCTGATGCTGGGAAAAGCTTTGATCCAGTCGCTCCACTATAACATTCTCTTGCTTCTCCTGTCTCTGACGGAGGAGCTCTTTCAGCAGGGTCAGTCGCGCCTCTTGCATCCTTATACAACACATGCACAACAACAGTGAGAAAATATACGCGTGCCTTAAAGCAGTAAAACAGAAGTGCATCCGGACTTTATTATTGAAGTAGGAAAATAATAATTGCTAAAATAGTTCACCCAAAAATAAACCTTTTCGTTTATTATCTCTTTTCTGTTTTTCCAGGGAAACACAAAGGGGGATTTTTTGAGTAGTAATGATGAGAGATACAAAGTGAGTGAAAAAATACTGTACAGTATTTGACAGAAAGAAGGCTGTTTTTTACAAGATTACGGGAAATACATAAAAAATCCATCCAGGATTTGTGCAAGGATTATTTGATTTTGGTACATTAACATTGGGTGAGCCTTCACACACATCCCGTAAAGTCACACAGATTTTGTAATAACATAAGGGGGATGAGAACATAAGTAATAATGAATCTTCCTTTTTGGGTGAATCGTTTTTTTATGTACTGTTTACTTTTCTATCTCGTGCTCTCGGTAGGCCCACTCCTTCCGTTCCATCTCTTCCATCATCCTTCTCCTCTTTTCCAGTTGAGTGAGGTCATCCAGGGGGGGCAGAGTTTTCTCCCAGGCTCTCTTCATTCTTGCCCTCTCGATCATCTCCACTTCTGCTAGTCCTGCAGGCAGTCCACGACCTAAAGATAACCACTATTAGCCACTTTACATACTATACACAAGTATCAATACGTTGCTGTGGTAAATTTCACCCAATGCATTTCAAATCATGTCCCACCTTAATTCCTAACAGGGAATGATGTTCCCACTACAGCACAGTACAGCTGTGTGCTTGCAACATGTTGGCCAAGCATTTGCATCTGGGTTTCCCTTATGAAAATTAACCATGTTTTTACTACAAATAAAGCCATAAAAACATGGTTACTATAGTTAAACTACAGTTACCGCAAACTAACCATGTTTTTTTTTTGTAGTAAAATCACGGTTTTACAATTGTAAACAACACACCAGAAAAACATGGCTACAACATTTTTACTATAATAAAACCATGGTTCATTTTTTAAAAGGGTTGTTGGGTTTCTGTCCTTGAGTGTCAAGACCATCTAAACTGAGACCAAGTCAAAACAAAGACCAGGGTGTGTTCGGGTCAAGACAGGACCAAGGCAGGGCAAGACCAAGACTGGATCAGCACTTCTCAAATTTATCTGAAAGATCTACATAACCCTAAAAATAAAGACTCAATTCCCCAAGACAAGACTCAGAAGAAGACCATCAATTCTAACACTACAACATGAACATATACTCCGCAAATGCATGAACACAAACCCTAAACCTAACACATGCTAACCACACAAGCATGACGTTTATAGCCATTTACTTCAATAATAACAATAATGAGATGATAAAGTGGAAAGCTATAAAATTGTCATGACCTTTACAACAAATGAAAACTGTGTCCGAAATAGCCACCATACCCTTGTCTGTACCTTTATATAGTGCACTCTTTGAGGGGACAGCAATTTGTTGTGGTGCCAGAAATCATAGTGGAGCCCTTCAGCGTGCAAATTCACCCAATTTGTTGTCATTCACTACGTCAAGCCCTCTGTATTAGTGAAGTAATGTGGTGAGTAGTGAATGAGGGTATAGGGGCAATTTTAAACACATTCTTACAAAAATTAACCAAAGAAACCATAGTTACTGAAGTAAAACCATGGTTACCATAAAATAAACATGTGCTGCGTCCCAAACAGCATACTTCCATACTATATAGTAGGCAAAAAGCACTACTTCTCGTACTCTTTGCCTACTATATAGTATGTGAGTAGGCAGTTTAGGACACAGCAATGGTTTTAAAAAACCATAGTTACACCATGGTTACTGTAGTAAAACCATGGTTTTGCTGATAGTAATCAATACACCAAAAAATCATGGTTACTACATTTTTACCACAAAAAACATGATTTATTTTCGTAAGGGCAGCCTTGCACGTTGCTAGGCAATAGGGGAAATCAAAAAGCGAGGTGAGTTGTTTTCGGCAAACAGTAGGCAAAAAGTACTCGAATGACCTACTACGTCTGACAAGAATTTGAAGTGGAATTTGAAGTGTGCATTCATTGGACACTTTACTATCCTGTAAACCCCTGAGACAGAAGTCACCCAACAAAAAAGAAGAAAGGGAGGCGTCATCATATTCAAACTATCGGAAAACAGCCCTGAATGTAAATACATAAGGAACACATGAGGAAAATAAGCGCTTGTTTAACATTATTCAAATTAACAGCTTACTTGTTGTTGTGAATATGTATATCACAAGATGTATTATTAACCTTGTGGTGTTCATCACACTATCCAGGTTCATATTATATAAAACATACTGTTAATTGTCGATGAGTAGGTACTTCATCTAATACAATACGTATTGTCAAAGTATGCAATTTCGGATGCAGGGTTGGTATCAATTTCAGTGGAACGCTGCCCACTGTGCACTCTCATTGCCTCCCATAAGAGACGCGAATTGTGGTGTGGCTCCTAACCAGCTTGCGACTACCTTTAGATAACCTCTAGATCCCGGCTGCGTCCGAAAACTCTAAATTGCTGCCTTCTGTGGCAGCTTACCAAGGCAGTAAGGCATCAAAGCATGTCCAAATTCAATGTTAGGTTTACTTCCTGACTCCTGAGATACCTATGCGTGGGCGTACAATAAGAATGTGATTGGTCGAGCCTGGTCCAGTTCGAAAAAATAAAATGGCGGCCAAGGAAGGGACTGTAGCACAAATTTAGTGTAAATAAAGGTAGATTTTCACTTTTACACCTTTTAATTGCATTTCTAGCGAGAAATTAGTATTGTAGTTTTCAAATATGTGATTAGTTATCACAAAGGCGAACTCTGTTTATATTTCAAACACGCTGCCTTTGAAGTGTGTCCGAAAGTCTTTCTCTGAGCTGCCTTCATGCCTCTGAAGTCATTTCCTCATGAGGCAGCGCGGCAATGAGTCACTGCCTTGATTTTTCGGACGCAGCCCCCATCTGGCTGACTGCATATTAGTTACTAATTCCTCACCCATCCACTCTGGCAGATGTGCCGCCATAAATAAACTGAAAGTCTGTGCTCTGAAGTCTGAGACACGCTGAATAGCAATACAATAAAAATGAAATATGTCCTTATTTAAATATGCTCTGACTGTGTCATGCCACAGAGCAATTTCTTGTTCAAGGAAGACAAAACATATCTGAAAACACTCATACTGCAAGTAAGATAAATGTGATTATATTAAGTTTATGTTGTTTACCCCATGTGAGTGTGGCCAGGGTGAGCAGCTCAGGGGGAGCTGTACCAGGACGGAGTACATAGTCTGGTGTGTAAGGGTCTGTTTGCGTTTCACTCTCCCGGTAGTCAGTCTGAACTCCCACACTGCGCTGAAAAGGAGTGCGAGTGCATTTTTCTTCACCATCGGGAGAAGAGAAGAGGTCAGACCTGTGGGCGAAATAGGTGAGAGAGAGATAAATAGAGTGATATTAACAATAAAACAGCAAAATGTTTAAAAGACAACAACTGCGATGGTAGATGGGATTTTGCAATGCAAACACAGATGTCAATGATACTGGAAAGAATTCACTATTTAAAAGATCAAGGGTAGTGAATACAAAGGTAAGTTTGATAGCACAACATGGTTGTAATGTTGTGACAAAAATCTTAGCACTTACTTTGGCAATGCAAATACAACATTAGGAGGGATCTGCTGTGCAAAGGGAATCATGGGACTGACAGAAAGAAATAAGAATGAGAAAATTAAAAGAATTAAAATATGTATTATTTTGTACTTCTAAATACTCAGAATTATGTATCACTGTATTATTTTATTAATTCCAACTGTACAAGCTGCAGAAATCAAGTCTCTTTGTATGAATCTTACCGTCTGAAAAACTTCCAGCGGTCCGCACCTGTCACGTCATCAGCTTTTGGTCTATGCATCTGAACCCCTGACATAACTCTTTTACACAGACAAAAAGTATAAAAATGTTATTACATGTGAATACAGCATACAAACTAGCCCTGCATGATATTAGGGAGAAACTGACATTGCAGTATTTGGTTTTCCTGCAATGCATTTTGCAGTACAAGAAATACAGTATGAAAGCTCTGTTTGATAGGAATTAACCACAGGCCCGTATTTCTTATATAGCTCACAGAGAAAACTGTTATTTCTTTCTGGTGTCTGACACGGTTCTCATATAGGGTGCATCCCAATTTGAAGGCTGTGTCCTAAAAAAGGCTGTATTCGAATTCCAGTGACGTCACTGCCAGTGTTCGAATTATGTCAAAGATTATGGGCGTCCCCTAAGCAAGCCCCACAACCCGTTTTACCCCTCAAAATAAGTGTGAAATAATGGTTTGAGAATATTTTTTTAAAAGCCCCTAACTCTAAAGATTATTACAAATAATAATTAAAAGATTGTTACCATCGAGGTGAAAATAATTCACATGCAAACACATTGACTCATCTGTCAGTTCCTCCAGAAAAAAAGTGTGAGAGTTTACAATGTGAGAATTTCAGACAGAAATCTTTTGGATTAGTTTATTGCGAAAATCAGAAAAATCCTTCACAGCCTTGGCTATCCCAAGATTCAATGCACCCCTGTGACGACTGTTGTTAAATAAAAGTAGATACTTTGCAGCATACTTTGTCACTGTTGTACTCTTTTTTAAATGATGTTTTAGTGATGCGAATTAATATTATTGCTGCATTAATGTGCACGTTGAGTTTTACTTTTGTATATTTTTATACTTAAGTTGTTAAGTTTGATATATCTTTGAGTAGTTTACAGTAATTTGCATCAACACATCATATTTTCTAAAATAAGTCTGAAACGTGTTGTGTCCCACTGACAGGTGCGGTGGGCAAGAACAGCAGGTTACACAACTCCCTCTGTTGGCTAGACCATCTCATTTCAGTTTGCTTTATTGACTTAAAAGGCTCAGCCTTCAAAGCCCATGTCCTTCAAAGCATCCAATCTTCAGGCAACTTCTCTTCCTGATTTTGACTTGACACTCGAGTCTGCCCTTGGGTGCGTTCCACTCCAGTTTTAGACACGCACTCGCGAACTTCCCTAAACACTTCCCCTTGGGGGAATCCCTGTCACCATTTTGAAGTGCGTTCCACTTTGTCAAGTGGACGAGGGAAGTTTGTATGGACAGACCCTCGCTCCCTCGATTTTGACTGAGGGAGCAAGTCTACTTCATATGTACACTCCAGGCAGCTCCATATCCCACAATGCATCACAATTGTGACGTCACTTCAGCAACTCGCGTTTTGCGCATGGCTCCATGTGAACAAGGGCTTAGGGTGATCCATTTGAACCTACTTCAAGTGTTTCAGCAGTAGTGGGCACTCGTACAACGTAAGCAATTACGTACATCCGAGTGAACAAGACTGAGGGAAGTTAGCGAGGGAAGGTCATAAAAAAACGAACTGGAACGCAGGGCCAAAATACGACTCCAGTTGGCCCTCATGGACTCAAGTTAATGGTGCCTAAGGTCTGCACTACATGACGTCATCAAAGTGTGGACTCTGAGGAATCCACAAGTCCGAAGTGTGCCATTTGGGACAGGGCCAGTGTAACACATGCAAAGGCAGCTAAAACAATTCTCACCTGCCATTTTATTAAGTACACCTGTTCAATTGCTTGTAAACACAAATTGCTAATCAGTAAATCACATGGCAGTAACTCGAGGTGATGAAGACATCTTGCTGAAGTTCAAACCAAGCATCAGAATGGGGAAGAAAGAGGAGTTCCTTTACTTTGAACACGGCATGGTTGTTGGTGCTAGACAGACTGGTCTGAGCATTTCAAAAACTGCTTATCTACTGGGATTTTCATCCATTTCTATGATTTACAGAGAATGGTCCAAAAAACAGAAAATATCTAATGAGCGGCAGCTGTGTGAACGAAAATGCCTTGTTGAAGCCAAAACTGAGGCTACAATACGCACAGACTTACCAAAATTGGACAATAGAAGATTGGAAAAACGTTGCCTGGTCTGATGAGTCTTGATTTCAGCTGCAACAATTAGAATTTGGCGTAAACAACATGAAAGCATGGATCCATTCTGCCATGTATCAACGGTTCAGGCTGATGGTGGTGTTATCTTATTGGATATATATGCCACAAAAAGGCAGTTCTGAAGGTAAAGGCATACAACCCGGTACTAGCAAGGTGTACTTAATATAATGGCTGGTGAGTGCATATTGTTCTGGAGCACAATTGGTACAGTAGAGCATTGTGTTCATGGGTTTGATCCCCAGGGAAAACACATACTGATAAAAATGTGTACCTTCACTTGCTAAAATCATCTGCCAAATGTGTAAATGTAATGTAAAATGTAAAAAATGTAAACAAGCCATAGTGTCCTGAAGAAATTTACCCTGTCAGTTGCTGTAGGGCTTGCCTCCTCTGCTCAGCGTATCCTCTCCATTGCCGATCAATGAACGCAGGCACAGGGTCAGTGGTTTCAAGCCGTAAGGTATAAGAAGGATGATGTGGCAGATTACTAAACATGGAGTTAAACTCTGGGACCTTCCGCTGATAGAGACAAAACACAAGTTTTTAAGTCAAATTCTCCAAATTTCAAATTACACTTTTTGTCTTTAATGATTCACAAAGAATTTTTATTGTCATGATTAATCCACAATTTTCAGGCTACTACACAAAAGAAGAGGTAAATAATTGTGCAGGTACAGAACGAGATACAGAATGTCACTGAGATATTTGTATTGCCCTATTTCATATTTCATCTCTCTAATTATTCTGACCACGCTAAACAAACAGATTCATCCACAGTAATCAGTCAAGTGATCATAAATGATGAAATATAACTTTTTAGGAAAACGTGTTTTCGAAAGAGTGATAATAAAGAATACATCAAAGATACATAGGCCTGCTGGTACCAAATGATACACATTACGACCTTAATGGTACAGGACTGTTCCAGTGACAGCTTTGGACCATTTTTTTCTGACAGTACTTCCTTTCCCCCATCAAGAAATGTGTAGCCTAAATGTGTAGCCTAATTTACTGTGCTGATAATGATAATGCTTTAGTAATGTCTGATGCCACCTTACCACGCGATCCAATGAGGCGTGAGCTCTGAGGTTTTCCCTGGCGTGGTCCACTTCACCTGACAACGTACATACCGGATCTAGAAAAAATTGTTTATTGTTTTAATCCATATGTTCAATCATAAACGACAGTGTTTACATTATTTCATAATTAATGTATTTATATTCATATTTAGCACGACTGTTTGGATTATTAAAGCTGTGAAAGCGAATTCATACGCAACTCACCGTATAAGTAATCATATAACCTCTGTTGCCTGAAACCTCGGTTGCTGTCATTTTTCTTGAGATGTGTCTGTGTGACAGATACGCTCATATCTGCTTGTGGGTTTAAAAAGTTGATATTTAAGAGCTTTACTAAAGTTTACGAGAGCAAAGCAGTCCCGATAACACACAACAAACTAGGTTGAAGCCGTTGATGGGTTACCATGGAGATGGTAAACGTCATCAAGTCACGGTACAAACGCAGTTAGCCCACTAGGGGGCGGCCAACTCAAACCCAAAATTTACCCAAAGCAGTATCCTAATTATTTGAATAAATACTTGAATAAATACTGAATAAATGCCTTAATTAGCTTCTAGAAAAAAACTTTATATAAGTTAAACTATAGTGTAGATTTACTTAGTAATTTACTTATCTCTGAAATCTATTCTAGTTTTGACATCATTGTACATTAGATTAGGATTTTACTTGATTTACACAAGTAATTTGTCATGACTTACGCTATTGGCAGGAATTTTAGGCATTTTTATTCGTATAGTGCTTTTTACATTTGGCTATACACGTTATGTGAAACCAGCTTAAAGGGATAGTTCACACAAAAATAAAAATTCTGTCGTCATTTCCTCACTCTCATTTTGTTACAAACCTGTATAGATTTCTTTGTTCTGATGAACACGAAGGAAGATATTTGAGGAATGTTTGTGACAAACCGTTCATGAGCCCCATTCACTTCCATAGTATTCTTTTTTCCTGCTATGGAAGTGAATGGGGCTTATGAACGATTTGGTTACAAACATTCAAAAGAAATGTATACAGGTTCGTAACAATATGAGATTCAGAAAATGATGACAGAATTTTCATTTTTGGGTGAAACATCCCTTTAAAAAGAAATCAAAATTAGCCCATATTAAATACTACATTGAGTTATATTAAATATTAATATCCTGGGTTTGGGTCAGAGGTCAGAGGTCAGAGGTCAACCTCCAGCATAACCTCAACTGGTCTCATTAACATGCATTTTTGGAACTTTAACAATGTGGTACCATCCAATGTCATTATAAAACTAAAAAGAGAAAGCCATGTTATAGCCACGCAAAATGTTATTATTTTTTTCGTGTACATGGCACGAAATTCAGCTTTTTTGTGCCTTGAGCATGAAAGTATTTTTCGTGACACTCGCACAAAGTTATATAAATAGTTTCTCCGTGGCACGACTTTCTTTTTCGTTTCGTTTTATGTATTGTTTTCTCATTGTTTTTTTCCCCTATTTTCTTACCATTGTCGCTTGGGGTTGGGGTTAGAATCACTTTCTGTAAAATTTTTAGACATCCTAACCCAAACCTGAACTCTATCCCCAACTTCAGGCGAGAATAGTTTAAAAAGCGGAAGAAAAACATGTAGAAACCGATGCATAAACGTACATCCTAACCCCAACCCCAATGATTTAAAAATAAAGAAAAAATAGAAAACACTACATAAAATGACACGAAAAAGAAACGGACATGAAAAACTATTTATAGAAATTAGTGCAAGTGTTACGAAAAAGAAAAAAAGCTGAATTTTGTGCCACAGACACAAATAAATTAATAAAATTTGCGAGACTAAAACGACTTTCCGTGAGATCTTGTTACATTTATATGTTATTTATATATTACTCTGATTGAGTTTGGCTGAAAGAAGAAAACCTTTACACATAGGATGCTTTGAGGATGAGTAAAAAATTTGCTAAATTTCACTTTGGGGTAAACAATTTTTTCTAATAAAATCATACTAAATTGTTGTAAATGGCAATGCATGTTGTTTACCCCATTATTTAGAGTTGCGGTGGATTCCAAGATGACGTCCTGATAAGACGATCTTTTAAGAGCTCCTGACCCTGCCTGACCAAACTTAAATGTTTTTGAAAAATTGGTTGTATTTGTTTTATACTAAATTGCAATTGTTGACTTGGACAATTGTGCGTTCAAATAGCATTGTAAACATGCTAAAGATGGAAAAATGCAATTACAGAGATTACTCTGCAACTCCGCCTTCCGACACTCCAAGCAAACTACCTGCCCAAAAGAAAGGCAAAGCCCTCAATTTAGATGAGCTCTCAGTCCAACAGCCGGTCCCTCCTTTGGTTCTGTGGCAGCTTTGTAATCTGTTGATTGCCTGGTCCGTTCAGGGCCAATAAGGGCAAGTTCATCCATCTTCTCTACACTCATCCTAAAATTCTGATGATGGCATTTGCTGTCCATATTCAGTTAAGCTACAAGATCCTTCATAACTAGACTTTAAAGTGTATTAAAGGGATAGTTCACCCAAAAATGAAAATTCTGTTATCATTTTCTCATCCTCATGTTGTTGTAAACCTGTAAGATTTTTTCCCCTGATGAACACAAAAGAAGATATTTTGATAAATGATGGTAAGCACACAGCTGATTGCAACCATTGACTTTCATAATAAGAAAACAAATATGAGGGAATTCAATGGGTACCGTCAACTGTGTGCTTACCACCTGTTATCAAAATATCATCTTCATCATTTACCACAATACCTCCATAATATTTGTTTTCCTAATATGAAAGTCAATGGTTATAATCAGCTGTGTACTTACTTTACCATCATTTATCAAAATATCTTCATTTGTAATCATCAGAAAAAAATTAATTTTAGAAAAAATGAGGATGAGTAAATGATGACAGAATTTTCATTTTTTGGGTGAACAATCCATTTACCTTTGTAGTCCACAAGACAGCAAAACAGGATACAAAATAAACAAAACATAACTATTTTGCGAACTTATCCATATTAGAACACAAAAAATGGTTTTGCAAATCTTATTACTTCGCACCTGAAATGCTCCTGGTGTGAGATGGCACGGCAAGGAAGACAGAACGGAACAAAACCGCATCGCAGCCCTAAGCTGCCTTTCCACTGTACAGGACATTTGGATACGACTGTCGGAGTTTGCACCCTAGTGGCAGTCGTAATGAAGTTTCAGTTTAATCGTAACATGGGAGAGAAGCTCATTCCAATGCAAGAGGTTTCATTTTAATATTCACCATAGTGGAATAAATGAATGAATGCAAATTAATTAAACAATTAACAGCTATGCATAAATGACAAAGACTAGGGATGCACGATATATCGGCCGACATATCGTTATCGGCCGATAACTGCTTATTTTTAATATTATCGGTTATCGGTCTGATAGCAAAATTAGGCCGATAAATGAAAGCCAATAAATGATGGATTATTTTGGTTTGTTGAACCACTTCACTTGTTCATTGCTGGCCATGTGGAGTTTTGATTGGTGCTTTCTGTGACATAGCACGAAGATGACACGTGTTGCGGGCTTAAGAAGAGTATGCTAGTCTAGCGCAAAGACAAGATGTCCGTGGCCTGGGAGTTTTTCATTGTGAAATTAATATAATATGAATATTTATCGCCCTATATATATATATATATAATACTAGTTGCCAGTAACTTACTGTAGATTTTACATTTATGTTATTTACTGGCAACAGTTTGTTCAAAGTTAATTGAACATGAAACATTTTCAGTCTTTATCTTCTACAGTAAGTTACTGGCAACCAGCTGCATAATTACAGCAATTTTTTACAGTGTATATATATATATATATATATCGGTTACCGCCCCCCAAATATAAAGAGTTATCGGTTATCGGTATCGCCCAAAATTTCCATATCGGTGCATCCCTAACAAAGACGTACAATATTTTTTTTGGAGAGAACATATGGAGGCAAGATTAAAATAATACATATTGGGACGGTTTCCCGGACAGGGATTAGACTAGTCCTAGACTAAAATAAATGTAAGAGCTGTCCAAACTGAAAACACCTTGCATTGACATATCTTAAAATACAACAGTGCCCTTTGTTTTGCCTCAAAATGCACACAAGTAATGTTTTTAGTCAGGAATGTTTGTTCAAACTAGTTATATTTTCTAATTAAACTAAGGCCTGGTCCTGGTTTAAACTAATCCCTGTCCGGAAAACCACCCCATTAAATTAATTAATTCTTTTACTTCTCAGTAATCAGTCGTTTTATTTAAAGTTATTCAAATGTTGATAAAGTTAAACAAAAATGGTTAATGATTGTCACCTTGCACAATGTTTTGATTGGAATACACTGAATGAAATCACTTCCGGTCGACGTATTGCATGCAGTGTCACACAAGTTACAGTTTGGTTTGGTTTTGTTTTCATAGGAAACAGACATGATATTTACGTTTTTTTCACTACCTAAAGAAAACGTAACATTGCCTTATTACAGCATCACCTAATTACAACCAAAATACAACATTGTAAAAAGTTGTAAAACGTTTTGTGTTTGCTGGGGAATGATTTCTGGTTTATCGACCGTCGTTTGTCTTGTGCAATGGGAAAGACAGCTTAACGTGCCACAGATGCGTGCAGTGTAAATGAAGGGTTAAAGTCACTCATGCTCTTGAGTCTTTACACTAACATTTGATAAATGTGATAATTGAAGCTAATTGACAGTATGTCTAAATGTCAAAAATACATTTAAAATGTTCAATGAGACCATCAGTAGACAAGTAGTGGTGGACCGGATGAGAGAACAGATAACACAATATGTGAGAACAATAAACTGAAAATTAAATGACTGAATGAGAAGCTTGTATGTGGATGGGAGAAATATTTCACACAGCCTGCAGCTCTCAATCCTCGTCACCAGTGGTCGCCAATTGACCCTATAACTATTTTTTTGTTTGTTTTACATGCTTCTGGTTCATATTAATTGCTGATATGTTGCTTTTTTACCTCATTAAAACTCTGTGTTGGGAAATCTGAGCACAACTTGAGACACTGATGAGATCACTTTTACGTGTAAAACTTCACATTTACATATGAGATAACTGTGGCCTTATTTCCAGGACAATTTTAAAGAGATATAATTTGTGTTTTTTTCCCCCCTCCTTTACTTTTTCCTCTGGTAAACACATTATTTTCCAACACATTTTAACACAAAAATTATTATAGCATATACTGTATCTGTTACAGCTCAAATAAGGCTGTTTAACTTCTCTTAAGGGCGTAACGTGACACAAATTGATAATCATCGTGTGGGAATGATGATCTTGTGGTTGTTATAAAACCAGTATGTGGTTTAGTTAATGCACCTACTCAAACTGTGGTGGTAAAGAAATGTTAACTTGCTTCAATAGCTGCTGTTGTCCTGAGGCTGAAGGAAAAAGGTTGCAAGATGCAACGTATCACACAACCGAAAGTGCTTGTTGCTGTACACTACATTTAGCCACAGCTGAGGTTATTTGCCGTAAATGACATGGTCTTCTCAGTAACATTTTGTTGTGTATTGCACACATTACATTTGAGTGAGTAGGTGTGTGCTAGATATAAAGAGGGCAGAATTACTCCCTTAGATTAACAAACATTAATATCAACAACTTATTTATTCTTTTAATTATATTTGTATTCTTTATTTTTCAAATACAATCTACACACATGTGGAAAAAAAAGGATTATTAAATACAAGAATGAAAATAACAAGTGCAGTGTTTATATGCAGTATTTGTAATGTTTCAACTTCAAACACTTTTCCCCATTACAGCTTAATATGTAAGTCATTTATTGTTGATTCCTCCCTAAAGGGTAAACACTATGGCACTTCGGTGCTATTAAAAAAAATCTTAGTTTGAGCATCCCAATCAGCCAGACAATGCAACACTGAATGAATTTTGTAAGTTGCGGCATGCAGATATACTCATTATTAAATTCAAGTAAAGTCAAGTCAGCGTTTAATTATATAGCACATTTAAAAACAACAGTAAGTCAAAGTACTTTACAGAATAAGCAAGAAGGAATTAAAAAGGGTTAATATTTAATTTAAAGATAGAACAAAATATATTAAAACTATGGCTGTCGAAAGATTAATCGCGATTAATCGCATACAAAATAAAAGTTTCTTTTTGTATAATATATGTGTGTGTGCCCTGTGTGGATTAGCTTAAGCCAGCACTAGGCCTAGTTTTATTAGGAAATATAACTAGTTTTAACAAACATGCCTTACTAAAAACATTACTTTGTAAGTGCAAGTTGTTTTCAGTTTGGACAGCTCTTACATTTATTTTAGTCTAGGACTAGTCTATTCCCTGTCTGGAAAACTGCCCCATAGGTACCTAAAATCAGAACTTCGGTTTTATTCTCAGTTAACTGTAAAAAAAATGTTTGATATATGTTTAATATTTTAAAGCATTGTAGGGTGTTCTCAAATAAAGATTCTTTTCTACATTACCTGGAAAAAAATATATTGCTACAATCTCAGAAAACATATAATTAAAATAACAATGGTCCTAAGATTGACCCTTGGAGGACACCACATTGTAAATGAGCCAAGGTAGAAAAAAGTTGCCTATAAATTCACAAAGAACCTCCTTTCTTAAAAAATGAAATTATTCCATGATTTACTAACCCTCAAGCCTAAAAAACTCAACATTCTTGTCTAATATTGAATTCCTCCTATATTATTTTTTAAATCCCTGTTTTAGATTTCTATTTCCTGAGTGGCATTTTGTTTTGCTCTCTGCGCTTCTACATTAGTCACTATGCCACTATGTCTTGTACACTACACCCTATTTCGTACAGTACATTGAAAACACACTATGTCATGCACGTCGGTCGTTACTGGAAGATAGTTATTTTAGTTTGTAAAGTTTTAAATATTGATATTTTTCTTTCAAAACACTTGATTCCCATCAAAATGTCTTTATTAACCCCCTGGAGCCATGTGGGTTACTTCTGTGAAAAATGTATGGACTTTTTTGGGCTTCAAATTAGAAGAAGTTTGGAACAGCCAGGATATTATTTAATACAACTCTGATTTTGTTTGTCTGAGAAAAATAGAATGGTTTAAGTGGAACTAAATTATGGTATATTTTTTATTTTTGGGTGACCTATCCCTTTAAATGCCAACCACACATTCTAGACATTTAAAGAGAATATTAGTGTATGTTTGATTCTATTGAAAACTGTACTGAGGTCTTATTAAACTAAAACCACAGACAAATCTGAATCCACAAAGGGGTAAAATATCATTAATGATCTTCCATAATGCAGATTCGGTGCTATGCAGATGTCTAAAACCTGACTGATCTAAAATGTTCAATGTATTAAGATAGGAGTAACTGTACCAAGAGTCAAAGGAGAACGACTCTCTAAAAATTCTCTCTAAAATTCTGGAAAAAAGTTTGAAGATTGGATGGTAATTATAATGTATCACCGGATCAAAGAAGTTTTTTACATGTTTTAAATTGACATGTTTGTCACACTGGGACTAATAGTCGAGAAAACGTTTTTAAAAGGTGTGGACAGAGAATGTCCAGCTTCAACTTACTGTAAATCACTTCATCTTAGAAACAACATCTACTAACTCTACTGATGTAACTGGTTTAAAATAAGTCAGAAAGTTGGACAGGTAAGAAATTAGTGGTTGATCAAATTATGTAGATATCGGACCACAGGGGCCAACCAAACGCATTTTAAACAATCGGAACCGCAAGGCACACTGCACTGCTTTTTTGGTCACTTTAGGCTAGCGTGCACACCAAAGCTTTTACGTCGTGTATGTTTTCAATGGTTTCTCATTCAAAAAATCCAGCAGCTGTCTGCACTCTGGATGAAAAGCTCAGCTTGTCAATGTCAGTTTTCACTCAGTCATCCGATCACAGCGGAGGAGGAGCGGGATAAGCATCACAACAAGCAATCGGCGCATTGTTTAACGACTGATAAACAAAGCAGAAGTATCACAGCAACAAAGGCGCCTACAGCTGCCATAAATGCATTTGGTGTGATCGGCCCCTTAATCAGCTCAACTTTGAGTAAAAAAGTTAAAAATGTTTTACAGTTGTATTGGGAGATGTCCAGTAAAAAGTAAAAAGTTTCAAAAGAAGCAATTATTTAAACAAAACTTTTGGTTGATTAGCATTTTCATAGATTAATGTAGAGAAAAACGTGGCTTTAGCCCGACTCATCTATTCAAAATATTACAACAGCGTGTCTGGTCACCATTTTCACTCAGCTTTTCTGCACTGTAATGTGCAAGTGACGTCACTCAACAAAGGCTGTGAAACACCCTTAAGTTTCCAAGCAAGGCTTTAGTGAAGCGAGATTAACATGTGTAAAAGTGAAATATTTATTTAAAGTTTCACCTTATTGTTAAGTATCAAGACATCATATTTAAAATGAGTTAGATGCAATTCTAAAAAGAACAGATAAAGATAACAAACTGTTATTTTTTATCTGTTATATGTTTTTTTTTTTTTAAATAAAATCTAATATTTCCTTTTTAAATTATTTCTAGTTTAAAAAATGTCTTCAACCAACTGTTGTCTGTTCATTCCCCATTTTTATGGCAACTTCTAAATATAATAAAATAAAAAATAGCATTTGTACAAGCAAATAGGTTTCTGGAGACTGAGTTCACTTATTTTATCAAAATACATTTTTTATAGGAATCATGAAACATATATATTATATTTCAGAAAGGAAAAAAAACCAAAATATTTCAACCAATATATATCTTTAGCATGAGAACAGTATATAGACCCAACTAAAAAGAAAATGTTTTCAGATGACTGCAGTGGTTAACAAGGCAGGAAGTCAGCATATCATATGTGGGAGCAGGATATGTAAAGATAAAAGACACAAAACGTAAAAAAAGACAAAAAGAAAATAAATGAAGGAGTGTTCAATATAGCGGCAAACTGGTGAGAGAAACGAAAGAAAACTTAGACAAAGGAAGTAAAGATTACGAGTAAGATTGATAAAGATATACCTATTTAAAAATGTATACTGCAGATCAAGATACTCTTAACATGTTTAGAGTGTAGAGGGATGTGACAATATTAATATTATAAAAATCAAGACTACAAGTTCACGTCAGTTTAAATCTGGAGACAAGATAACAGAGAGAAAGTAGCTGTGAAGGAGTACCAGACTTATAAATAATGTGTTTTGAAGCGAAGATGAGCTACAAGCCATGGTAGTGATCGTCTTCCTGAACATCTTTGTGGCAAGTACTCACACAAGAGGTTTGTTAAACTACATTTCAATGTCAATATCTTTATATCTGGTTGCATTTGAACTGTTTGCCCATTCACTTTATCTTCACCATTATAGTTTAGTGGTCCTTATGAAACTTGGAGGAGTAATGAACATATCAAAATATAACTATATTACAAAATATAAACCGTATACACTTCATTGTTAAGCCCAGAGCCAAATAATACAAATAGGTTAAGAGGAAGCTTCTGCCGTTGCAAACAATATCTTAGCAGCCTTAGAGAGTGTTCATTTAGCTCAATTTGTAGAGCATTGCTTTAGTAGTGCAAATGTTGTGGTTTTGATTTCCAGAGAACACAAATAGTGATAAAAATGTATACTAGATTGAATGCACTGTAAATCACTTAACTCATTCACCGCCATTGACGAGTTATCTTTATGTTTGATATTCATTCTGAGTCTGATCTCTAACATAAATTCCTTTACAAAAACGAAATTTTTTAAGCTTTTTGCTCAAAATGTTGTATTTTTGAAGAGAAATATCCATATTTCAGTGGTTAAATTAAGTAGAAAAAGTAAATATATAATGAAACGTTTTTTTTCCCCATTTTGTTTGTTTATTGTTTGTTTGAAAGCAGAGGGTGTGTTCTTTAATTTGATATAATTTGTATGTTTATATATTTATAGAAAATAATTTTTCCTGAAAGGAATTTTGTGAAAATTTTGTTAAAATCACAAAAATGCAGGTGGGCAACTTTTCTTAAAAAGGCTGGCGGTGAATGAGTTAAAGTGTCTGCCAAATGCATAAATGTAAATAGAAGACAGAGTTGTTAACTAATAGACTAATAATTAGTCAGGATGAATCAATATCAATAATATAGATTAACATGCAGCATTTATTTAAAAAATAAACACAATCACAGATGAAGAAAAGCTTAAAAGAACAAGACCACAGACTCAACATATCATAAATAGGAGTCCAATATCAGACTCAAGGGCACCTGCAGAGCTAAAAATAAAGCAAATGCTGAACTTAGCAACAGGTGGAAACAATCAGAAAAGGGAAACAGGAACTAAAGGTGCATTCATGCATGTAAGTACTGTAATTTTGAGATTACAGGGCGTTAAAGCGTTCATCTCCCCGTAGTATTTGTACAGTAATTACAGATTGTGGACTGAGAGTTTTCTGAGCGCTACAGGTGACCGCTGCAACCTCACACGGAAACACTTCCAGTATGTTTTTATTGTTTCCTGATGCACTTTCTGCAATATTAAGCTGAAGAATATAATTAAATTTTGTAAATGGCAGCAATATTTTTCAAGTGGATTCAATCTGATGTTGTTAATAGCCAGGGTTCCATCACACTGATTTTATGCGCTTTTGAAATATCACATAAGAAACGAGTAAAGGAAAGAACAAATACTGAATAAAAATTCCTTAATTCACAAAAAGGTTTTTACAATGGCTTGAGGTATTTTTTGACTTTGGAGATGGAAATGCATTTGCTGAATAATTTCCAACATTATCTGTCTGCAGTGCCGGAGGCTGCAGTTTCAGGATTGCAGTTTCAGGATCGCAGTTTCAGGACCCTAGTTCTTTGTGAAAGCGCCACCTAGTGAATCAGAGAACTGCATTTCCAGGACCCTAGTTTTGGAGGACCGAAAAAGTGCCACCAATGCAGTATTTTCACCCAATTTAAAAGGAACAGTATGTAAGAAATGTATTACAATTAATCATAAAATGGCCTTGATATGTCATTAGACATTAAGAAATCATTTTCATTTCAAATACTTATATTACTGACAACAGTGGTCTGGCCAGGATATTGTCATTTAAAAAGTGGAGTTGCAGCCCTCAACTGATGTTTATGTTGTCATTTTGTGTATTGGCCAGTTGTGTGATTGCAGTACCAGTTTTAGCCACAAGTTTTGTGATTGCAATACCACTTTTGGCCACAATCCTACATACTGTTCCTTTAACTACTTTTAGAGTTTTAAAAGTTTTAAATGTTTATTACACCCAAATACTGCTTTCTTTATTGAAATTAAATCTGGTTTCTAGGAATGTTAAGTAATTATTTGGTCTAAGTTGCTTTATTTAATAACTCATTAAGTAAAATAAACAAGAAATCACGGTAGGTCTATAACCTTTTCAGTCAATCACATATTCAAGTACAGAGAGAATACACAAAGATGACTCTGGGGGTAGATTTAAAATGTGTGTATACTTTATAGAGTTATATATTGCAACACACACAAAAACAAATTTGTTCATGATGTGAACAACATAGGAAGAACTGCATGGACAACATGTATTGTGTGGTAACGTTAAAAAGGATGACTGTGAGCATGTGACAGTTAAAATATTTAGATTATTTTAACTAAAAATGAAAAAATTACTTAGTAATACAGTTTTCTTGTGCTGTCACTAAGTCAACACAAGCTTTTATGCAACAGTTTAGTTAAACGAATGTGCTATCAATTCATTTACAGCATTGTCTAATATACGTACGAGGGCTATGCTTTCAAGACTATTTAGCAAATCATGATCACTTCGGCTATGTTAACCTTCCAATGAAATGCATCACGATTGTATTTAATGTTCAAATAAATATTGATTCAGATTTGATACTCATACTCTGATAGTCATCCATCTTTGCCTGTACTGTAATTCGCTAGGTGGCGTTGTCACTAAAAACCTAGGGTCCTAGAACTGCGGTCCTGAAACTGCAGCATCCGGTTGTGCAGGCAGATGCTACTCATTCTGACGTAGCGAACATTAAACCCATTTGACTGATCGTCTAGTTGTATCAGCTGATGTTGTCTTTTCCATTTATGGGGATCGACAGCGAGGTGAAGGTCACACGTTGTCTTCACAAAAATAATTACCGTGTGAACGCAGCAAAAATACAAAAACAATATAGAAGTTACAAAATAAGAGTACATTGAACAAACAAACACTTGGCAATTACACGGACTAGCCTTTTTTTGTTAATGTTAATTGCATGAGGCCTGATTCTAAGCAAAATGTCACTTGAACACCTGGTCTAACAAAAAAAATCAAATACAAACCCATGCAGCACATAAAATGTCGTTGTTAACAGTAACAGTTGAAATGTCATTTGATTCCATTCATGTTGCACTATGATGTATATTTGTTGTTTTCTTGTCAGGTGCGTCTCAGCCTCAGAAACCTCAGTCAGTCATTTCCCCCCAAGAATCCCCTCAGAGCGGAAGAGAGCTTCGTCATGGCACGTGTTCACACAACAGCAACAAACAAATATAGAAACACACAAAAGCATCACATGCACAGATTCCTCATTCACTACTATATTATGATGTAACTGCAGAAAGAAGTACTGAAATCTACTTTAAGCTAATTAATTCTACTTGTGATTAACTGTTACTGTTACAGTTTTAATTTAACCACATTACTAAGCTCCTATGACTGCACCTGACCTTAAAATCACTTTACTGAGAGAAACCATACAGGAACCTGTACTGAATAGACCCCTTTAAGGTTTGTAAACATTGAATGACTATCAGGTGCGCGCGCAGCATGGGGTCAAACTGTTCATACCATCCAGGCTTTAGTTTAATCTAACAGGGCTGAAAAATTATGACTTATCTGAAATGAAGTGAGCACTACAAACACAAGCCTCTTTGATCTTTGCATTGTCCCAGTCTGCACGTTTAATTGCTTGCAGCCACAGTTGTTGTATTTTTTTTGTTTTTGAGATTCTGCAGGAATCCCGAAAAACTTAATGGCAGACCTGGTGCGATTTTTTGACGATACCGAATAATACGCAACTCAACCTGCTGTAATGACTTTTCTGACCCCGACATGCGCAGTGGGAACCGCCTGTGAGGTGAACTGTGAAGGGGTCTTCATGGGCTTAGCCATCATGATATCATTTCACTAACATCTTATGCTATACTATTAATCTTAGAAGACAAAACTATCTCTTTGGTAAAACTACTCGCATTGACAACCTGGATGATAAAATTTGGCAATCTCTCATTTTGCTTTCATAACAGCTCAGAAGTCCTCATTTGTAACATTTACTTTGGCAAATGTATTTTCATCGTCAAACTCTTCATGTTGTAACTGTAAAGTATGTTGTAGCTATTTAGGGATAGAAAAGGAAGTGAGCTGGTGTGGAATTGTCTCCAGACCACAATAGTTGCAATGGTGGAAAGATGCTATAAGCTTGTTGAACAATGGAATAGGAAGTGAGCTTATTTAAGCCTCCTCATCCAGATCACATGAGGCACATGCAGATGGGGGTGCCACTTCGTTCATCTTTTCAAATGAATTAAAAGTACCCCTTGCAATCAGTATGATGTTCTGTCAGGATCTTGTCTTAAGCTCGGAATACACTGCAGGATTTTTGCACTCCTATTAGATCATTACCTTATCACACTGTGCAACATGGAGCGTTTAAACTTGGGTACGATATAAGCATGTAGACTGTACGATGATGACACGGAGGGTTTGACGAATGCGTCACACGTTAGCGCAATGTCACCAGCATGCGCTAGTGGTAAACAAATACCAGTATGCAGGTCAAAGCAGCAAACATACTGTGCGATGATCATGCTGAATTTCAACCACCACTGTGTCAGCACCCCCTTACATTTACTTGATTATACAGTCTTATGTACACTCTCGATTCCTGCACTCTGTCACCAAGGTGCTTGGTGCCATCTCAAAAAGGGAAAAAAACATTAAAAACCTTCTCTGGAGCTATTCCACAACTGAGAAATGATCTGCTGGTCATGACACGATCTACTGACTCTGTAGTTGTCTTTAAGAATGGGCTTTAACGCATGAACACGCGCTTAGGAAAGAATGAGTGGCAAAACATTGAACAAAATGCCCGTGTTTAATAGAAAGCGTCAGTATAACTTAATTATCGTCTTAAATTGAATTTAGTTGGCCTTGACAGTGACCCTAACAACTTGCTAAACAACAATTGGTCTGTGGATCTTGGCATGTGACCGGACATCTCTTTTGCCGACATATACAACCCAAATTATTCGGTTCAGGGACATCTCCATGCAAGTGATACAGACCATATTTAGGTTTCAAAAACACAACAAATCCATCAGAGTGATAGCAGGGACATTAAGAGTGGCCAGATCAACAATTTGGTGCATCCTGATTAAAGCGACACAATGTAATTTTTCAACCTTCATAATACATTTTCAAGACCCTTGTGATAGTACATCGACTTTAAATAGGTTGAATGACATGTCTACCATAGCATGACGGGGTCTGTATCGCTTTTACTCGTACTTTAAAACTTAAGGTTTCTTGTAGTAACCAGAGCACAAAAAAAAACTCACGATCTTGATTCATACATAAATGCGATCTTCTTTATAAATGACGGCGATTATCTTGCATATAGTTCCCTGTATTCAGATGCTGCATTCACGTGTTCACGTATTTACCTTTCTTTTACTGTCTATGTATTTAAATTACAATCCAGGATGCTATAGCAGTCAAACTTGCCCAAACTTCCACAGTGTAAAACCAAACCCTATTCATTCACCAATCCCTATTCATTCACCAATCAGATCCGAGCGTTTCTCTCTTCTCTCTTCCTCATTTGCTGCGTTCCGCTGTCACTCGCATGATGTATTACAAAGCGGCAGACCTAAACACATTGGTTTAATTGCATTTGGAGCGACAATTTTCACACAAAAGAGAGGAGAAACGAGCGCCATTGCAGAAAATCCTGGTGGCGAGGGAGAGAGAGAGATGATGCAACAATATTTGTTTCGAAAAAGGCAAGGAAATATTTTGGTCGTTTCTCAATTGGAAGGCTGCAGCCTCCGGAGGTCAAATAAACAACACACTGGTTTTATGTTGCTGAGCTCACCAGTGTGTTGTTTTTTTAATCAGGATGTACCAAATTGTTGATCTGGTTACTCTTAATGTTCCTGCTATCTCTCTGATGGATTTGTGGTGTTTTTGAAACCTAAATATAGTCTGTATCACTTGCATGGAGATGTCCCTGAACCGAATGATTTGAGTTCACAGCCACAGCTTTCAAATGCAATCACCACACTTAAAATCAACTCCAGACCTTTAACATCTGTCATTCATGAGAAAATTATTTAACAAATAGACAATACCTGTCCATAAAACAGCTTTTAAGTCAACTGTCCCATTACTTTTGACTCCTTTAAAAATGGAGAGCTACATATTAAACGGCTGTAATTCCTAAATCCTTCAGCCAATTTGGATGTGAATACCCTCAAAATAAAGCTGAGAGTGTGAACTGTAAGCCAATAGTCATAATATGACTGTAACTGGAATACATTTTGGTAAACAGCTAAAATAACAAAAAATGTGCCTCTGTCCCAATATTTATGGACCTGATATATATGTCGGCAAAAGAGATGTCTCATCACATGCCAAGATCCTCTGCCCAATTGTTGTTTGTCTTGCCTAATACTACCAAACTAGCTACAAATTCTTGTTGAATCTGTTTGCAAAGTAGTTCAGACCACAACTTTTCTTATTTTAGATATATTTCACGCTACATGCTAATGCTGTCGCTCAGACTTTTTGCCACTCAGGACTGGTTTGAAAGCCCCTGCTCTTTGCAATGCTAACAGGAGATAAAAAATATACGATTATTTTTAAACTGAATGTGACCCTGTCATTTTTGCGATTGACTGTTTTCTACAAAAAATACAGGAAACAGTAAATCACAAGTATAACCTTGATTTCTTTAAAGGGGCCATGGCACAAGACTTTTTTAAGATGTCAAATCCATCTTTACTGTCCTTAGAGCACATATGTGAAGTTTTAGCTCAAAATACCATATAAATAATGTATTATATCATGTTAAAACTTTGTAGGTGTGTGCAAAAATGTGTCGTTTTGGGTGTGTCCTTTAACATGCAAATGAGCTGATGAAATTCAAACACTGATCACAATGATGGCGGTTTGTTGCAATTAAAACTCAATTTTGCTTTTCTCTGCACTAAATGGCAGTGCTGTGGTTGGATAGTGCAGATTAAGGGGTGGTATTATTATAATAAGAGCTCCTTATGAAATCATAAGGAGGGCCAAATTTCAACGACCTATTTTTTCATGTGCTTGTAGAGAATGGTTTACCAAAACTAAGTTACTGGGTTGATCTTTTTCACATTTTCTAGGTTGATAGAAGCACTGGGGATCCAATCATAGCACTTAAACATGGAAAAAAATCAGATTTTCATGCCATGACCCCTTTAATATTGACTGAGTAAGGTCATTTCAAAGATTAAAATCAATGTGAAATCAAACTTTGATGCTCCTAATCTCATCGTGAGATTATGAGACTTTAGATTTTACTGTAGGTGCTATATAGCATTTAAGTGGCAATAATCATTGTGTGAGAACAACAATACATTTGCTATAATGTGGTTTTTATTAAAGCAGTGTGGTTATCGCTCACCCTTTCAACAGAGTGTTCCAACCTTTGGGGTTCCTATAGCTGCCGTTGTCTCTTCTGGTGTGAAAGGTTACGAGATACAATGTGTCACAAAAACAGTTTCAACCGAAAGCGCTTGATGCTGCTCCATTGCGTTGCATTTTGCCACAGCTCAGCTGATTTGCTGTAAGTGACACAGTCTACATTAACATCTTGTGGTGGGTTGTTTGTTTGTGGCTGTCACACAGATTAAGCATCTGCACGTAAATGAGTTACAACATCCATCTGCAAAGTATTACTATTATTTTATTTATTTCGGGTAAGAATATACCCAAGCTAAAGTTAATGTAAAAAATCTATATTGTAGGGATATATGTTGTTTCTTCACATTTTCAGAATTTGTGATGTTTGAGCATTAAAAGGTGCACAAAGTCCGGCCAGTTCAAAGGGAGATACTCAACACTTTTACTACAACATCGGCTTGTCGGAATTACAACATACTTTTTTCCATCAAGTCACAGTATCTCTCATTTAAAACGAAAATCACGCCAAAGTCATACCCAAAAATGGGGGTTGAGGGCTGGTTGAGCTGTTTTAGTGGTGTTTTTTATCAACATGTAAAAGAGAAGCTGCGTTTTTCACCCAAGTTTTATTCCTAACCCTCTCTAAATGATTCTTTTAGGAACCTTTGACTGAAGGGTTCTTTGAAGAATCAAAAATGTTTCTTGTATTGAATCATTGCAAGTGTAGTGCCGCAGAAGTTACAGTATACTTTACCTATAGAGCATCATATTTCGGAAATTACATCATTACTACTGAAAAGTTGCCCATGTTTCCAACTATGAATGTTTTGCACCTTCTTAACAGGTGATTTCTGGGACAATTCATTAGGCCCAGTGACACATTCAGAGGAAAATGTGTATACATCCAAATACCTACCACCACGCAGTACATACTGTAGGAGGTTTTTACATACACCTCTTCAACATTACTCTGTTTGTAGAATGCTGCTCTGACTTTGTAAAGATGACCTCAATGATGGTGTTAAATGTGGTTTCAAATTACTGTAATAAGGGTTAGACCACCATACTATTCAGTCAGATCTGATATGAAGCACGTGTATAAGTGCCATTTTAATATTACACTACTTTTACCATTGTGACCAAAAGATTCCCACTTCAACTTCCTCAGTCAGCTGCTGCCAACTTGCTAATAATAACTTCAAATGTAATTCACAAGTTCATGTTTTCAACACATAAACTAATGAAAAAGAGGATTCTGAATCATTTTTTTGGGGTCATCAGATTAAAAGGCGGTGTGTGTTTGTCTGAAGGTGTTATGAATTGAAGACTTTGTTATATGTCAGCATTTCTGAGTGCATGGCACATTTTAGAAAGCGTTGCAGTTTCTCAATCGATAGCTTTATCAGCAATCTCACCATGCATTTCAGCACTAATATCTATGCGAGACTATAAGGGGTACTGCTAAACCGCATCCTGTGTGATAGCATCTGTCTGAACCATGCACAACATCTGCACATTAATTGTCTGACTGTGCTGTTGTTTAAAACCTCATTAACAATTAAGGTATAATCACCAAAAGTCTACAGTCTTTATAATTTAGTAATATAAAAGTATAGACAGCCTAACAGGTCGTTGTGCATTTTTAAATCGTACAAAATGTACTCTGGTGGATGAGTGATTGACCTATTTGAAAACTCTAAAAAATAGGTGCTACAAAAGGTTATATAGCAGTGCTGAAGCGTGAAAGTGTGACATGTTTGTCCAAAATGCAACGCATACTCGAAATGTGGACACATGCACTGCAAGTCATGAAAACACACACACACCCAGAGCAGTGGACAGCTATCCCTTCAGCGCCCAGGGGGCAATTAAGGTCAAGGTGCCTTGCTCAAGGCACCACATGCAGTTGCAACCTGACTGCCATGAGACTCAAAGCGGCAACACTCGGGTCGCAAGCCCAACTCTCTAACCACTAAGCTACAACTGGCCCATTTAGGTATAGATATGTATACATACTGTATGTATATGGTACCAATATGTACTTCTGAGGTAATAATATCAACTCTTTATGTATTTTTTTAAAGGGTACTGCCCTTTGACAGCTAGGGAGTATTTTTTGACCAATTTTTTGATGGTGTATATTAGTGCTGCCTCACGATTAGTTGCGACTAAAAGTTTTTGTTTACATAATATATGTTGGTGTACTATGTATAATAATTATGTATAAATAAATACATACACATGCATGTATAATTTAAAGAAAAAAATATATTTATATAATAAATATTTATATTTATATAAAATATAAATTATATAAAAATATAAAACTTTATATAAACATGCAAATATTTCTTAAATATATACATGCATGTGTGTGTTTGAATTTATACATAATTATTATACACAGTACACCAACATATATTATGTAAACAAAAACTTGAATTCTGCAAACGATTAGTCACGACTAATCGTGAGGCAGCACTAGTGTATATGATAGCACCTTTATTTTTAACTGTGTACTGTACATACATTAATAGATAAAAATAGATGTGTTATGTAAAAAAATTACAATTATTAAATCCAGAACCATGCTGTAGGTGTTAGTTTAAAAAATACTGTAGCAAACAATGTCAAGACTAAATAACACACACAATTTTAAACAAAAAATAGTTTCTTCCAACTACTCAGAATTAGCTTTTTAATTTGGCATATAAATATAAGGTGCCGCTAAGCTGTAAAAAATGATATTGACCAGCAGGCATATATTCTCAGCACGCATTATAGGGCAGTTTCACGAACATGTAGTTTATACAAATGTATATTACAAATAAATAAATAAATAAATACTGGTGTGCATCTTGAGACAAAACAATGGCACTGATATATGCTAAAGGGGACATTTCATAAGACTTTTTTAAGATGTCAAATAAATCTTTGGTGTCCCTAGGGTACTTATGTGAAGTTCTAGCTTAAAATATCATATAGAGGATTTATTATAGCATGATAAAATTGACACTTTGTAGGTGTGAGCAAAACTGTGCTGTTTTGGGTGTGTCCTTTAAAATGCAAATGAGCTGATCTCTGCACTAAATGGCAGTGTCGTGGTTGGATAGTGGCCGTGCATGCAGAGAATGGTTTACCAAAACTAAGTTACTGGGTTGTTCTTTTTCATATTTTCTAGGTTGAAAGAACCACTGGGGACCAAATATAGCACTAAAAAACATGGAAAAAGTCAGATTTGTATGATATGTCCCCTTTAAGAAACTGTATGTTAGGGCTAGATGTTTATAAATTCAGTCCGCTCATACCTGCATTTTAATCTGGGACTAGGATAATTCCTGTCTGGAAACCGTCCCTATAAGTTCATCAAATTTGTTCTTAAATCCACTTAATCAGAAACACAGCTTTGTTGGCAGAATGCGTTAAATACCAGTGCTCGGAAGAAGAATTATATGAACAATGGGGCACGTGTGTCACAGTGCAAGAGTTTTTTTTACCTAATTAAAATACACAAGAAAGGAGTTCGATTTTGGGCGAATTCACTTCCGCCTTGGGCAAAGCAACAACTCCAGCCTCTGAAGAGTCTGCAGGCCCCGTAGATACATTCACTGAGGCATTGAGAAACGGAAAGTAAACCTTTGTGTGGAGTGTGTTGTTATTTAGTGGCCCCACCCTGGAGAACAAAGCCAGTGGGCGAGCCAGTGGATTGTAAAACGCACGGATCGCTGTGTGAGGGACTTACGCTATCCACACTATTACCTGTGGCAGCGGTTGCAACATCTCTCTCCAGTGAAGAATTTGACCCAGTGTGGAGGTATGGGCCTTACCTATCACTAAAAGAGTGTGGATTGCCGTGGGTGAGTGTGATTTATTGACGTGTGTGCACCTGAAGTATTTGCAGTGTTGTGCCGTGTCTCCTGTCACCTATACCGCCCCTAGGTCAAGCAAGTCACTGTAGGTGTTTCGTGAAGCTGCTGTAGTGTGACCGCCATCGTGGACTTATCTTCTTATCACCCCCGCCTGTGTATCCAGGCCCAAAGGAAGTGCGTGAGTACAGCGATTGAAGTGTTGAGGAGGGGACTATTTGAAACAAAAGAACGTAGGGAAACTGAGCAATTCACATAACTGCTGTGTGTAAAACCTGTGTTGGAGAGGAGGCCTAGCTATCTGCCCCACCGATTTAGGTGCCGCCCCGACCCTGGGAAGGAGTAGGAGCGGACGTGTCTGTCCAATCATACGGACATAATACTGTAGTTCCATCTACGTTCCCCTCTCAGGACAACACAGGCCGTGACCGGGCCAGTAGCAACCATTTGGAAGTGGGTAAAGGTCGTCTTCTCTCTCACCTCGGACCAAGGCTAGGTGACGTATGAACTTTTCCACCTACATTGAAATACTACCTGTAAATGTTCCGAGAGTGATTAAGAGGGCCAAACTAAAAGTTATACTTACCTGAAGAGCTTGTATATCCAGAGCAGCACACCCAGTGAAACGCAGAGCCACACGTGAGCCGAGCTAAAAGCTATATGTACCCAAACGTCTTGTAGATCCAGAGCAGCACGCCCAGTGAACCGCAGAGCCACACTTGAGCCGAGCTAAAAGCCATACGTACCCAAACGTCTTGTAGATCCAGAGCAGCACGCCCAGTGAACCGCAGAGCCACACTTGAGCCGAGCTAAAAACCATACGTACCTTAACGTCATGTAGATCCAGAGCAGCACGCCCAGTGAACCGCAGAGTCACACCTGAGCCGAGCTAAAAGCCATACGTACCAAACGTCTTGTAGATCCAGAGCAGCACGCCCAGTGAACCGCAGAGCCATTCTAGAGGCGAGCCAAGAGCTATACTTACCCGAAGATCCTCGTAGACCCAGTACAACACGCCCAGAAAGCCGAAGAACATGCAGGGTAGACCTAAAGACCATACTTACCTGAGAGACCTGGTAGATCCAGCCCAGCACGCCTAGTAAATCCCTGGGGTTGCCGGAGTCAAGCGAAACTCATACATACCCTGTATGCTTGCCAGTCCAGTGGAGTACGACTCTGTGACGTCCCCGAGCTACCTGAAACAGAAAGGGAGGTTGTTCTTGTTACAGCAGCCTGCCATCATACACACCCAGCGTCAGAGGAGGGCACGGTAGTCCAGTTGAGAATTTGCTAACCTGTCTCTTGTTTGTGACTGTAGAGGCCTCCGGGACGAGCTGTGAAGGCAGTAGGCCGCGGACGGAGGAGAGTTGCGCAGGCACCCTGTGTACGAAGGAATCCACGCTAATACTTACCTGACTACACTACGGGCATTCGCAGGAGCGAGACGTAGAACGGCCTTTGGGAGCCGCGGAGTGGACCCCGTGACAGAGCAGGTAGCCATTTTGTATTCTCACATCCACTGATTGTCTATTATCCCTTCTGCCTCCAGGAGAAGAGGAAGGCGCCACGGGTTCAAGAAAACCAAGGCGAAGGACCGGGATCCCTAGGAGAGGAGACACTGACCATTGGACGATGGGGTCCTGTCCCCCTGTTCCCCTCTCAGTGGGTGTCTCTGCCCTTGGCACTTGGCCCTCTCCCCTCCTGTAAGACACGGATACAAGAAGATTATTTAAATTTCCCCTTTCCCCTTCCCAATAACAATTTTAACTAATTTAAATAAAGTTTGTTTTAATTTTCACTTATCTGATCTCGTGTGTCTGGTCATTGGGGTGCTTTTGGGGACCTCCTCGAGGAGGAACTTGCGGAGGGACATTAGTAGTCCGCTCCGACTGGTAACATCAACCAGTGGCGGCTGGTGACATCTTTTTTTGAAGCGCACAATGCGAAGTTCATCACAACATGTATGTAGCTTGTCATGTGTGTGGTTCGTCATTTCAAAATATGTGTTCTGCGCTTTGAGAGATCGTGTGTGCATCCCATGTCATGCCGAAATAAATGCCTGCTGCCTTGAACGAGACGCTCGCGTTTGCCAGATACTCACACAATCTCATGCGTAATCACAGTTTACTGTTAAGGGAGTGTCTTACGTGTATTTAGAGAACGTGAGCATTTCTTTTATCATAAACGGTTTTGACGCATCTCCAGCAGGGACTTATTTTGACAAAACATGTGATGCACACAGGATCTCTCCACACGCATGACACATATTTTGGAAAAAGGAACCACACACGTGACAATCCGAACACTTATTTTGAATTAGCGCATCCTCGGAAGAGCAGTCACGAGCCGCCACTGGCTTCAACTGATCTTGGAAGACTTTCTACAAGTTTTAGGAGTGTGTTTATGGGAGTGTTTGACCATTCTTATAAAAGCAAATTTGTATGGTCAGACACAGATGTTGGCCTCATTTGTAGTCTCCGCTCTAATTTATCTCAAAGATGTTCTATTGGGTTGAAGTCAGGACATTCAAGTTCCTCCACACCAAACCCGATCATCAATGTCACCTTGCTTTGTGCACTGGTGCACAGTCATGTTGGAACAGGAAGGGGCCATCCCCAAACTGTTACCTCAAAGTATTTAATGTTCCTTTCACTGGAACTAAGGGGCGAAGCCCAACCCCTAAAAAAAAAGAAGCCCACACCATAATCCCCTCTCCACCAAACTTTGTTGCTCAAGAGAACACGTCTCCAATGCTCTTGAGCTTTACACCACTGTATCCGACGCTTTGCGTTGACCTTGGTGATAAGGCTTGGATGAAGCTGCTCGGCCGTGGACACCTATTCCATCAAGCTCTTTACTCACTGTTTCTCTACGATTTGTTCTTGAGCTAATCTGAAGGCCACACGAAGTTTGGAGGTCTGTAGTTACAGTATTGACTCTGCACAAAGTTGCCAACTTCTTCGCATTGTGCGCCTTAGCATGTGCTGACCTCGGTCTGTGATTTTATGTGGCCTACCACTTCGTGGCTGAGTTGCTGTTGTTCCAAATTGCTTCTGTGTTGTTTTAATATTACTACCAGTTGACTGTGGAATATTCAGTATATATTCCACATAGTGAGGATATATATATATATAGAGAGAGAGAGAGAGATGAATTCTTATATATATATTTTACATTTCATAATAAGCTTTACTTCGGCCAAGTAAAAAATGAACCCATATGTCATTTGTCACCATCAGTGTAAGACTTGCTGCCAAACTGCAACAACAAAAAGATTCTTACATGACTGCAGTGGTTAACATGGCAGGAAGTCAGCATTTTCATATGTGGGAAAAAAATGTGAAATGATAAAAAAGAAAAAAATGGAGGTGTGTTCAAAGTAGCGTCACACGCTTGAAGGGAAACAAAAGGAGGAGAGAAACAAGAATACAAGAAAGGAAAGGCTGACAGAAAGAGTTAGAAATACAATAAAACATTTGTAGCTCCACATATCAAACACAGGCACATGTATGCTGGAGCTCTTACGTCCATCTAGATTGTAAAGAAAAATGTGTAAGATTTCCAAAAAAGACAACCGGATGAGTTGGTTACCATATATCAAGGCAAATTAAATGAAAAGTTTATAATTGGACTAAAGAATACAGAAAAAAAGTACATTTAAAGGAGGAACAGACCACAGCGAGTAAACATTTTGATTGGAGTTTGGAGCAATGATGAACACAAGGACATTGACAGCGATCGTCTTCCTGAGCATGTTTGTGGCAATAACTTGTACAAGAGGTTAGTTCAAATACATTTTAATGCGATATACTTCATATCTGCTTGTTTTTGGACTAACTAACGCACCATGAATTAACATGAATAACTATTGACATTAAGTAACATTAACAAAAATGTATACATGCTGAAAACTATATTGTTCATTGTTTGTCCATGTTAGTTAATGTATTTACTAATGTTTACTAATACAACATTATTGTATAGTGTTATCGAATTTAAAATATTAGTATACTCTAAAAAAAGAATTATGGGTTATTTTCAACCAATCCTTGGGTTAAAAAGGGACAAACCCAATTTACTGGGTTGTAATTTAACCTTAGCTAGGGTTGTTTGAACCCAAAATTCAGCTTTGTTTGAATGCATTGTTCGCTTAACCTCCTAAGACCCTGAATGTCTACATATGTGGACATATTTTGTTGTTTGCAACATAATACTTAATTTTGTGTATCTGGAACCTTTTGTACACAAACATGGACAAATACACTGCTTCATGTTCTAATATTTGGTTATTATATGTATTGGTTCTTCCTAACCCCAAAATAGCTGGTAGAAATCTGAAAACAAAAGACAAACAAAATCTCAGGTCTTTATAGGAGGTTAAATATAAAAAATTTCTGCATGGATTTAACCCAACAGCTGGTTTTGACCCTTTTTGACCCAATTCTTGGTTGAACATTTCTCACTAAGAGTATCTAAAAACTTAAGAAAGAATATAAGGTAATATAAACCCTAGTTCTCTAGTTACTTTGGTTTCTGGTCAAAATCTTGGCCTTTGTTTTGTAGACCACAAAGACACTGTAAGTGAATCATAATGGTAAAGGGCTGTGGTGAAACTGAAAGTGTAAATAACAAAAGCAGTTGGTCAGTGGATCACAATTTTATTACCTTTGGGTACATGGAGCTCATAATGATGATGACTACATCAGAATGAGGAATCTGTTATCTCATGTGCATGTGATGGTGCTGTACGTTTCTATATTTGTTTGTTGCTATTGCGAGACAACATGCCATGACGCAGCTCTCTTCCTCTCTGGGGGGATTCTCGGGGGGATTGTCTGAATGAGGTTTTTGAGGCTGAGAGACGCACCTGACAAGAAAACAACAATAAATATACAACACGAGCAGTGTGCATGGAACCAAATGACATTTCAGCTGTTAACAACAATGGTACTTAAATGCTACACTGGGTTGTATATCAACTGACGATTTAGGCCAGGTGTTCGAACCAAACTTTTTTAAGTAGAAAGGCCTGCTCATCCTAAAATGATGTACTATATAATCTTTGTGTTTGTTTAATCTACTGTTAATGAAAGCTTGTTCTTTATGCAAAAATCTATCATATTTTGACTAATATAACTTTCATGTGAAAGAAGCTTCTCCTACACCTTCAATATTATACACTACATTTGTGTAACTAACACGTTATGGAGAAACTACATGAAACCGAAATACTCACTCGAGTGATTCATTTTCCATGTGCTGAGCCGTCATATTAACCTGTTACTAATGCTGTGTCACCAGTGTTGGGTAAGTTACTCAAAAAAAGTAATTAATTACTAGTTACTAATTACATCTTCAATCATGTAATTAGATTACTTTACAAATTACTCTCTCCAAAAAGTATTTAATTACTTATTACTAATTACTTTCTAAATCCTATTTAGTACATGATACAATGATAGGCTTGAAATGGCTCGAAGAAATAATATATAAAAGTATATCAATTATTCTGGTCCCACTTTAGGGTCCAATTCTCTCTATTAACTAACTATTAACTACTTTTGACTCAATATACTCCAACTACTGTTTATTAATACTAAAGAAGTTGTTAATTTTAAGTATTGGTAGAAATGGGGAGGGTTAAGGAAGTAGAATAAGGTTTTGCAGAATCAGGCATTAATATGTGCTATTAAGTATTAATAAACAGCCAGCATCTCATTAATATTAATGCCAATAATCAACCAGTTAATAGTGAGAATTGTAAACTAAAACCATGTTAAATCCACTATTGTATTATAGTATACATAATTGTTTTAGAGTCCATACACAGTATTTAATTACATCAGAAGTAACTGTAATTAGATTACAAGAAAAATAAGAGTAATCCCTTACTTTACTTTTTCAAGGGAAAAGTAATTTAATTACAGTAACTAATTACTTAGTAACTAGTTACACCCAACACTGTGTGTCACTAACCTTTTAAGGTGAAGATAATCTAATACAACAGAGCCCAGCTTCTGTGGCTGACAAAGTGGAGAATAAAATTACAGGTCAGGACATAATGAATGTTTTTATTGCTTTTTTGCCAATTAACTTACACTTTTTGATTTCCATTTGCTTTAGCTAAAGTTGCTTTATCTTCAGATAATGTTTATCTTCCTCCTTAGAAGGTCAAACTAAATTTTTATGAGCTTTCTATTACCATTAGTAGAAATATACATCTGTGTTTTTTACAGATGTTTCCATATTTAAGGTTAATTATAACTTTGTAGTAGCAAGTTTACAACCAAATGTCCACTCTCTGAAAAATGTACAAAAGTTGTCACTGGGAAGATACCTCTTAAAAAGTACATTTAAAACTACTTAAATATGTACAGTTTTGTTATAGATATGTAACTTTAAGGTACCAATATGTACCTATAAGGTACCAATGTGTGCCTTTGAGAGACCAATATGCATCGGTTAGTGTACTTTTTGAAAAGGTACCGCCCTAATGACAACTTTTGTAAAAAAATTCTGAGAGTATAATGCTGTTTTGATGAGATAATACTGAACATAACTATTTAGATCTCAATGCAGAAATACCAAATGTGTGCTTTTAACATAAACAAAATGGGACACCAAAGTATATTCTTATGTGACAACTGTTTGACCTTTAATGTCAGAGTAGCTGTCTGTAGCTGTATGTTTGAACTATTTTAGGGTTGGGGAAGGAAGTGACGAAAAGACTAGTCTGGCATGTCAGGGAGAGATAAGTTTACTGGAAAAAATACAAAATATGTATACATTTTAGTTGACTTCCAATTTTCTATCCATTATTGCAGTTAACAAAGCTCAAACTTTTATGGAGGGAAGCAATGTCACTTTAAAGTGTGACAATACAGAGATCAAATGGAATGAACTCCTTTACATCATCTGGAAAATAAGCTTGCAAAGCAGAGAATGTTGGCTTGGCTTTGCGTTACCGAATAAAACTATCCAAAACACCTGTAATGATGGAAAGATGCTGCTCAACTCTTCAGATGGATTTTCTGTATTCGTTCCAAATATTTCAAAGAAAGATGAAGGATCTTACTTATGTGAAGTATCATATAAAGGTGGTGGCTATAGGCAAAACATAAATATCACTGGTAAGTATGTTATTGTAAAAACTGAAAAATAAGATTGTTACTATAACAAAATTTAATGTTATGCAATTTCTTTAACGTTTGTAAAATCAGTTTTAAAGTAAATTTAAAGTGAATTACTTATACTGATCAAATTTTAAATTCCCTTGTTTTTAGTTAGCCACTTTACCAGTTGGCTGGAGGTTAACAATGGTCAGAAAGTTGCCATCTGTCAAGCCAAATATGCAGAATCTGAACCCACTCTTCAATGGGAACCTCCCTTGAACTTTTCATCCAATATCAGTTATGTCAAGATCAGCAATATGTCTTTTATGGAGAGTCGAGTATACTTGCCTAATAATGTTGCCATCAGTAACCTTAAGTGTGTTGCCACGTACCCTCCTAAGTCAGGGAAACAGAATACAACTTATGATCTTACAAATTCAGGTAAGTACAATGGATTTTAAAAGGAAACCCTGAAATTTGTTTTTCTTTTTTTAAAACTATACCAGCTTTAAATGTAGCTTTTTTATATAAAGGTGCAGTAATGTATAAGACATCAATGAAATCATAATTTTCTTTGCTACTTTTCAAAGGCTTTTCATGTATAGATCAATTTTTTTTACCCATGTTTTACCCAATTCTTACCATATTTTAAAAACATACAAATCTTTAAAATAAGCATTATTATGAACAAAGAGTGAAATAAACATTAATGTTTAAATATTTAGCATTTTACAGTATGAACATGAATTATGTATATTTACAGTATATACTGTATGTATAAATACTCTATACAGGGTACAACAGGGCTGAACACGCACTTTCCAGAAAAGTTGTATATTTTGCCTTAAGTAATTGAATCAAAAAAATTCTTATTGAATATTAATATGGCAAAAGGTATAAAAGAAAAATCTTTTTTTTTTTAATTAAAAATCATAGTAGTAATCATAACTAGTACTAGTTTTAAAATACTAACATGGTTTCAAAACATATTAGTTGTTAACCACTTCGGCAAACAATTGGGGTACAATTTTCTATTATATATTATTTTCGATATATGCAATTATTCATAATATTTAGATTTTTCCAGCCTTCAGTAACACTATGAGAAAAATGTTTTAAAACTTTACATTTTCTGTCACTGGGGTGGGATCTTGAGGTTCTGTTTTGTACCTTTACAGGTATAATAAACATAATTTAATGTAGTACTTTTTTGGGTACATTAATGTAAGGATTTATGGTGTACCTTTCGTACCCCTAAACTTTAACTAGTACAAAATTGTTCATTAAGGCACACAATAGTTCCTATAATATTGTACCCCAAAAGGTGCATCTCAATGTGTTGTATATCCATAGAGATACAAAAATTAACATTTAAGAGTACCACCACAGCGACAGAAATGGTACATTTTTATAATTTTTTTACCTTTTTTTCCTGACGAGCAGTTTCTTCAGGTAAAAAAGGTCCATATTGCATATTCTTATTCAAATTTTAATGCCGGCATCACCACCATCAAGATTAGTAACAATTATTTTCAGGACAGACATTCTGCATATTCACCCTCTATCAACAGTGTGTCTTCGGTGACCTTTAAGTCATAGGCCTACATCTTTTTAAGCAGGGGCTTTTTCACCAAGTGGGCTTTTTGACTCCGTACTATTGATTTAATTACTGTGATCATAAATACAAAAGTGTTCTGTCCAAATTTAAATATGATAATACAACCCAGTATCACAAAATGACATACTTATAGTCACGTAAATTTGTGAGTCTTTCCCGTGACACTGACACGTTTTTCCGCCTTTTTGTGTGAACATGTCACGCATTTCTGTTTACGTGTCATTGCCACGTATTTGTTACTCAACTGTTTTCTGACCATGCTTTAAAACCTTGGTTTAGGTTTTAAAGCATTTTAAAGAAACCTCAGTAATCTCCATGTTCTTCTCTTATAGACATCATTGCCATTGCGGTTGCTTCCAGTTGTTTTATTCTTTTATCTCTGATTGTGGGTTACATACTACGCAGAAAGCTTAACAGCTTAAGGTGGGACATATTGATGTATTTTTATCTATTTTAATTTTCTTACAAAACCCTTTATTCAAATCAAGAACCTGATAGAGTGATTCATCATTGCATAATGTCTATCTTATTTATATATATTTTTTAGTGCAATGAAGATGTGTTGTAAATCCCAAATCTCGACACCAGCTGAAGACAAACCAGCCCAGGTAAAGAATCTCATTACTAGTTCATACAGGATTAGTTGTCTTTAACTACCACGCATGTACTTAAGAAAAATGTGTACAATGTAACTGTACATACATACATATGCGACCCTGGAGCACAAAAACAGTCATAAGTAGCAAGGGTATATGGGTCAAAATTGTCTTCCTTCCAAATTATTAGGATATTAAATAAAAATCATGTTCCATGAAGATATTTTGTAAATTTTCTTCCGTGAATATATTAAAAATGTATTCATCATTAGTAATATGTGTTGCTTAGAACTTCATTTGGACAACTTCCCTACTGAAACAAACAATAAAACCATTACAAAAAATTCTAATGGTTTCCATTAAAATACCAGTAAGGAACCATTAGCTTTTACCATTAAAGCCACTACACTGTAGTGTGTTTTGGGCCATATTCCATTAGAACCAATACATTAGAGACCAACAAAAACCAATATACTGTAGTGTGTTTTAGGCCATATTACATTAGAACCAATAAAATTCCCAATAAAACCAATAAAACCATTAGAATTTTCTGTAATGGTTTTATTGTTTTTTTTTCAGCAGGGTTTAAAGGTGATTTTGTTTCTATATTTTGATTTTTCTTCACATTTTGTTTCCAGATTTTAAATAGTTGTATCTCAGTTAAATATTGTCCTATCCTAACAAAGTTTAGGGTATACATCAATGGAAAGAGTATTTATTCAGCTTTCAGATGCATAAAAAATAACACTATGAATGGTTTTGTGGTCCAGGGTGCTAATACATTGTACCTATTAAAAGTATCTGCATGTAGTTACACTCAATCCCTAAACCTACCCCTAACCATAACAACCCTGGGTAACACTTTATTTACAGTTTCTTTGGTACACAAGTTACACATACTTACTATAGTAATAATGTTTAATTATGCATAATTACATGCAACTAACCCTAAACCAAACTCTGACCCTAAACCTACGAACATGTTGTTACTTTATATTACTTAGTACTTAATTATATAATTACACTGTAACACGGACACTGTAAAATAAAGTGTGACCCAACCCTGAACACCACATAACCACAGTATGATGTATAAAATGTTTGGTAACACTATTTTACAATGTCTTTGTTAGCCATGTTACATATTATTACTATAGTAATAACAGTTAATTATGCATAATTAGGGATGTGCAATAATTTGCATGCGATAGTCATTGCGCTTCTCGTCAGTAAAGCCGGTTCCTTCATTAATAGTAAATCGCCATCACCTCCTGCTTTCAGATGGAGCCGCACCTACCGCACAAAGCCACAGTTCACTTATAATAGGCCTTGTGACCACGGCTCTGTGCAGCAAATGCGGCCCCATCCGAAAGCACGTGACGGCGATTTACTACTAATCAAGGAACCAGCTTTAATGACGACAAGCAATGACTATCGCATGCAAATTATCGCGCATCCCTACGCATAAGGCAACTAACCCTAAACCAAATCCTACCATACTCTAATCATTATTACTCAAATACATGTATAATCACACTGTAACAATGATACTGTAAAACTAAATGTAACCAAATGTTCTTATGTAAGTAGTTAACAACAACTGTTGTAATATAATCTGTGATCAAAAATTCTACCCTCTTAAAATGCATTATTGACTATGTAGGGTATTATTTACAATATCTGAGTATGCTACTTTATAAAAATGGTAAGATCAGAGTAAGATTTTTGACATATTGCTAACTCAAGCGTATTCCCATTTAAAGGTCCCTGATGTGGAAGAAGTGGAACCATATGCAAGTTATATACAGCGGGTCAACTCCATCTATAACTCTTCAGCTGAACTCTTCAATGCCTGAGGAGAAGGAAAAACACACACTTTATGTGATCTAATAAGATAACAGAAGAGTGATACATGCCGAACGAGAATGAGGACAGAAAAGTGACGCATTGTGGTCAATATTACACACACGAACAACAATACTAGTGGAAAATCTGTCATTTCAAGAGCATCCCCGAAGCAAACAGACTCTAAATGAGGGTTAAAAATCACGTTGAGTCAAATGATGAAATGTGATGACAGAGGACCATTTATCATCTTTTGTGCTGAGGAAAGAACAGATAACTTTCATGTCGATGAAATCACTAATATGCAGATTTGTAGAATCATATGAACAAAATGTACAGATATATTTTCTTTTACAGTGTTAAATAAAAAATACTTAAAATACTAATGTGGACCTTGCACAAGGACCTTGCACGAATTAAAATATCTATGTAAATAAACTGTATTATAATGTTACATTTCCGTTTTGTTTGTATTCTTAATTTTGATCTCCACATGACTATCTGTCTGAGTTATTAAAGTATAATAAAGTATCAACTGAAAGTGAACTATTTTCAACCATTTTCTGATTCAAAAGCATCTACAGTACTGTGCAAAAGTCTTAGGCCACCACCAGGACTAAACTTTTTTAGTACTAAATGTCTTCTTTAGGCATTGTTGGTGTTTAGTGTGACCTCTCTTGGCACTAAACACATCTTGAGCGTTTTTGAGCAGAATGAAGTAAAATTACTAATTTCTTTAAAATTTGAAATTAGGATTTAATTTTATTTAGGATTTAATTTTATTTAGGTTTAAGAGATAATGCAGTTTCCTGCTATTGTTCAAGTGGAAGGGGAGTTTATCCTAAAAACTTGACACTTCAGCTTTTTTTTACTTTTATGCAGTTTTTAATACTACATACACATTTCTTGTATTTTCTGGATGTATTCTAATAAGGAGACTGAGAAGCAATTATTTATGATCACTATAACATTGAAAAAAAATCTAATTGTAGCATGATGGCCTAAGACTTTTGCACAATATATACATGAAAAAACTTTCTAATAGATGAAAAATAAAATTGTTATGTATTAATGTCTATCACTTTTTTTTTTAAATCTATCCTTCTTTAGATGATGACATTTTTAGAGGTGACTGTTTGCTTTAATAAAAGATATAACATTGTGAGATTTGTGCTCTAGGCATTGTCAGACCCTTTGATTCTCAGTTTACTTCATCTGAATGATTCAATATGAAAAGAAGTGAAGTGGAAAGTCAGGGGTAAAACTCTACACCGTTCTGAGTTCTTGTCATTGGAAAGGAAAGATCAGGTACGCCCTCATATAACACAGATACTCCTGCGGAAACCGAAACTGGTGGGATGGCATCAACTTCTTTTGATTTTTGATGAAAGCTTCTTGGGGTTCCCCAAACATTTTGACAGTGAGGCTTTATTCAATCTAAATGTAGATCTTGGAGCTTTGTACTTTGGTTTTATCTCACCTGCTCTGAAGCCGAATCTTCTCTGTAAAGCATATTGCTCACTCTAGTGGTAGTGTAACCTCACTGACATCCTTTTTAACTATTTAAACTAGCATCCATCCATGGAAACTAACGTTGTAAAGTGTAAAGCACTTCATCAAAATGATTTAAGTTTTAAATGGTACAGGTAGATTATTTTTACATTATTATTAGCATTATTTACTTAGTACATTTCTTTTAAGACATGTGCAAAAGTTTTAGGCCATAACAAAGTAAAAACAGAATAAAATGATTATCAAAAGTGTCAAATATTTGGTGTGATTTCCCCTTACACTTGACTTGAGCATATTAATAAATAATAAAACCTAATCTCCTTTCTCGAACTCAAAAAAGTTCAAGATGGGTCAAAATTAGCAAAAAAAAGAGAGAGAAAAAAACAGAAAGTAACATAAATTTTTGTGTGTTTTTAGACATGTGTTTTTTTAGACTTTATCGTATTTTAATTAATTACGAAACGTGTATTTTATTTTAAAATTACCGTCTCGTGTTTCTATGGCATTCGCGAATGAATGACTCGTTGGAGTCGATTCGTTACAAAGTATTGGAAATAAACGAGTCTTTTGAGTCGGTTCTTCATAGAGTAAACGGGCCAAACGTTCAAAATCGATTCGCGAATCAGTTTAAATGAATCGTTTTGTTCGCTGCAAAAACTGAAACGTCTAATGCGGTTTAAAAAATAAAGCTGCATCGCATCTCCCAGTTGAACAAAATAAGGAATAAGCTATTTCTCTTTAGATATGGCCTACGTATAATCAACTTAAAAATTACTTGCAATATAAATCACTTAAATGGGCTTGTTTTGAGAGAACGAGACGCGCGCGCGAGAGACAGCGGTTACCAGGGTTACCATGTAAACAAAGCAGAAGCGGCGATTACAAACTGCGCTTTTTCGGGCATGAGATTAGACGGAAAGAAAATGCAACCAAGACTTTTCTCAAGACAGTTCGACGTATTTGCTCCTTTTGCAGTCATGCTTCGTCCACATTTCTTACAAACTGGATATCCATCTTCAAGGACAACTTCGCGTTCGCTTTTCGGATACCCAAAGTATTCCGGGGGTGGGGGGGGGGGGTGGGGGTAGAGGTTAGATTTTGTGGTCTCTGGCTCTGAAATTTTCTCTGCTGTACATAATCGAGTGGAGTCTAGCAGTCACGTTGAATGAAGTTGCATATGGGCTGCAGCGCAGGTGAGACTGAGAGCAACTTAATTTTAATTTTCTTTCCAAAACCATAAACAGTGTTCGATGTGATTGTCTTAATATAAGTTAGTGAATGCAAAACTCTGTCGGTTTACTTGTCTGGTATTCCAAAGCTATCATAGAAATGCTTGTCTATTCTGTGTTTGTCTAAAGTATTATTTAATCTTTACTGTTTCTGTATGTTGCAATTTTACACATACATACTGCCCTCCATAAGTATTAGGACAATAGAGGCAAAATTCCTGTGTTTGCTGTGGAATCAAGAAATATATCTAAACATTAAAAGGTGAAAATGAGACAAAAGCACAGCAAATTTGATTTAACATACACACTATTCCAACTCAATGGAACAACACAGTTTGATACTTATATCTAATGTGAGCATATTAAAACCATTGGCTCAGAAGTGTTCAAGTTTAAAGGGTTAGTTTAACCAAAAATGAAAATTATGTCATTAATGATTCACCCTCATGTCGTTCGAAACCCGTAAGACCTCAGTTCATCTTCGTAGCACAGTTTAAAATGTTTTAGATTTAGTGTGAGAGCTTTCTGACCCTCCATTGAAAATGTACTGTATGCTGTCCATGTCCAGAAAGGTAATTTGTTGAAGCAAAAATAACAAAATTACGACTTTATTCAGCATTGTCTTCTCTTCAGGGTCTGTTGTGAATCCGTGTTCACCACACTACCGTGACGCTGCTGACGTACGACGCTGCTGCCGTGTTATCTGGTGTGCCCGAGCTTCGTTTACAGTCTGAGGGAGACACACACTGTATTCAAACTATTCTACATTGTTGATATTTTGTTATTGCTATATATTTATAAAATGGTGCCTAAGTGTGCATGTCGCAGATGTCCTAATCCCTCAGATTGTAAACGAAACTCGGGTGGAACAGATAACACGTCAGCAGCGTTGTACTGCCTTTCTGGAGATGGACAGTATACCGTACATACATTTTCAATGGAGGGTTAGAAAGCTCTCGGACTAAATCTAACATCTTAAACTGTGTTGTGTTCCAAAGATGAATGGAGGTCAAACAGGTTTTGAACGACATGAGCCCAATTGGCCATGCACGCTTACTTAATATTGAGTCTAGTACTTAAATACTATACCCTAATAGTACTGTTTTTGTTGTTCTGCTCTCAACAGTATGTACTTTCACATTACAGAGTATGCACACAATGGGACATGCTAACGCGAAACGGAAGTGACGCCGCTGTTGCCTAGACACTATGACTTTTTCTGAGATATGACAGATGTAATACTTTAAAGGGGACATATTATGAGATTTTTTTTAAGATGTAAACTAAGTCTAAATTAGGTCTGAGCAAAAGTGTGCCGTTTTGGGTGTGTCATTTAAAATGCAAATGAGCGGATGAAGTGCAACCACTGATCACAATGATGGTGGTTTGTTGCAATTGAAACTCAATTGTGCTGTGAAATATTTTATCTCTCTCTTTCTCTCCATACTAAATGGTTGTGCTGTGGTTGGATAGTGCAGATAAAGGGGGCGGTATTACCTTATTCTGACATCACAATAAGGGCCAAATTACAATGACCTATTTTTTCACATGCTTGCAGAAAATGGTTTAAAAAAACTAAGTTATTGGGTTGATCTTTTTAACATTTTCTAGGTTGATAGAAGGACTGGGGACACAATTATAGCAGTTAAACATGGAAAAAGTCAGATTTTCATAATATGTCCCCTTTAAGCTTTAAGTACATGTGGGAGCCGATACTTCGTTACTTTAACTTAAGAAAAAAGTGTAGTCTAGTGTACTTTAACTTTTACCAGGGTATTTTTAAACATGAGTATCTTTACTTCTACTTGAGGAAAGGATGTGTGTTTACTTATCACTGGATAAAACACAGTTTTATTTTTTTAGCATGCTTACATTGAACCAGTACTGTCATTTACTTTGGTGTGCTGGTATGGGAATTTATCTGTAAAAAACTGGAACTCTATTTACCAAATTGTGAAATCCCTAGTAAGTTGATTAGGGAGCCATTACTTACCCTTGCTTTACTGTATACCAGGCAGGTACAGCGAAAGGGTGTTTCAATTTCATGAGCCAGGCATCACCCCCTGTATAATGAGTTTCAGTATCTCCTATCTAATTGACGGTTTAGAATACCGCACTCACTGCACAACAAAATAATTTAAGAACAGCTTTGCCCCAGTAGTGATTGATTATATAAACAATGCAATATTGTAAAGGGGTTTATTTTAATTTAAGTTTTATTTATTTATTTACTTTATGTTATTATTTTATGATGTTTTTCTTTTTAGTGTTGTTTCCTATTGTTCACTTAGTGTTGTTGAACTTGTTCACTGAAACTATACCTACGGGTACAAAATAACAAAACTTGAACTTTATGATGTCTTTTCTTATTGGCTGATTGTGTTAATACACATCTGACCTGAATGCCCTATACAAGCGCACTGCCACAATATCTGCTTTGATTTTTTTATAATGTCCTGGTATAGCCATACAATTTAAAAAGTGTGTAATTTCACTTATCACGTACACACATTATCTTGAATCCTGTACACAGTATTTGTCTCCCTTTTATCCCAAAGTTTCTGCCAGATATTATTTGTAGCTTATAAAAATATAAAACTGTCATTTTCTTATTTCCTGTTTTTGTTCTTTTAAATGTTTTATTTATAAGAAACAGTCATGTGGGCACCACAGGCACATGCTATTTATGCTAAAAAACACATATTTTGTGTGTTGTACATCATGATGTCCTTTTAATATTAGTTACCTTTTCACTTTTAAAGGGCATTGAGTTCATCATGGTCAGCCTGGTGTGATGCTTCTATATTGTGACATCATAATGGCCACTCTTAAGTCACCGCCTCTGGAACAGCAGCAGTTGTTTATGTGTTCCAGTTGAATTTTGCTCTTGACACTGCTGGATTTCTCATCCAAAAGGTATTTGTCTTTAATTGAATGTTCATTGTAGTTTTGTGGGTTTTAGCTCTGATTTTGATGTGCCTTTTTGTAGAATTTTTGTTTGCAGAAAAAGAAGAAATAGGACAAACATAATCAATATACAAGTTTGTTATTTAGCTGTTTCTCTAATGAAAGAAGAAATGTAGTGATTTTAACTGTAGTCAACGAATTGTGTCTCTAAATAAGATGCATTTGTATTTGTTATAACTACAGCAAAATCAGTTTCAAACAATTCTCATATTGAGTCACTAGATGGCAGCAGAGACACAATAAACCACAAATTGATGTTACAGTTTTTCTCAGTCACTTTGGAGCATTTCTCAGATCAGAAATACTTTTTCAAAACACTTGTTTTAAGCTCCACATCATGAAGTCACTACATAAAAGCAAGCTCTCGTTGTTTTGGACAAATTGCAAATGCTTTGATACAATCATGCAGTTGTTTATGTACAGTTGACCCTTCACAAAGCCCCGCTTCTCTTCTATGTCCGACAAGCTTACAATATCAGCCATGGCACTCTTAACGTCAATTTGTGCACTCCCTGTGGAAATAGTGGCTAATTTCTAGGAAAATGAAAACAAAATTAAGATTGAAAATATTGCTTACAAGTCACAGAAGTTTTGAGATACTTTCCTGTGGTGTTGCTTTGAGGTAAAACACCAGAGAGTCTTCTTGTGCGAATCTGTTTTATTTGGTTAAGTCTTTATTGTTGTACAGTGACAGCTGAGATCAAAACAGTATGACATGGCTTTTTAGCTGAGATCATGTTTGTACAGAGTGACAACAAACAAATATCACAAAAGAATATTTAAAATCACATAGTGTTAACTATGTTTAACTCTTCTTTGTGGTTTGAATGTCGGACAGAGTGGCGAATAATGTCGGTGACGCATAATTTTCAGTGTTATGATTGGTCAAGTTGCCTCGCCTGTCAATCAAACTTCTGTGGAGGGTCAATTGTCTGCTGTTTGCTTCATTTTCAATTGCTTAAGTAATTTTTATCAAAATATATTATTTATAATGGTGTCTATTGAATATAGTTTTACACCTCAAAACCTTTAGAAATTAGCATAGCATAAGTCATGACCAGGCCCAAATGAAATCCACGTCCTTCATTTAATGCCCGTCATCCCGATTTAATGCCCGCCATTAACGAGCACACATATCCCGCGCTTGAGTGTGTTTGGGAACAGTAGCAGTCATTGGCTGTGTTTAATGCACAAAATTGTGTCAATCCTACTGAATTTAATGCGATTGCAGGTTACGACAGTATAGTTTACATGTACCATAAACATTGCAAATCTGATTTAAATGTTGGTTTACATGTACATTCTATATAATTCGAACCAAACTTCTCCGCAGGCGCACAGCTAGGGTTGCCAGATTTGCATATCAAAACCAAATTTGAAGTCCACAAAACCAGTGGACTTTGCAACACAATGCACAGCATCACTCATCGAGTTCATGCTTTATCTCTAAATGTACAAAAACAAAGTTGAGTTGGAGAAAGTTGTTTTTGAGAACTTTTCGGATATAGGCAAAGAAAACACTTTTCAAAAGGCACAATGCTTTTTAATGCTTCTGAAAGACATGAACGCTTCAGAATGTACAGCGCGTGACCCCATAAATTTAAAGCTCACGTAACACACACTGTTTCTGCATTTCTGATGTTAATCTGGAGTACCTATAGAGTAGTATTACATCCTTTATATCTAAGAAGAGTCTTTAGTTTAATCAGATTTATAAAAGAAAGATTAGCTTTACCGAATCTTTCCGATAACGTACGAAAAAATGAAGAAGGAGGAGTTACTACCGCGGGTGGAGTGAGTACGAGTCATGCAACACTATACAACACTTATAACTTATGATTCACTACATGTTCGTGTCATTTATATAATATGCACGTGCATATTTACAACATAAGACAGAAGTCTTATTTACCGCATGCAACTCGTGACCCGGTTGGGAAAATCCACCGCATCAAACACTCACGCAAAACTCCGCTGCTGGAGGACCAGTGACCAGTTGTGACCAGTTGTTTTGTCGCAAGTGAAAACAATATTGACCTTGTAGTTGAAAAAGGAGCCTCATATGAGATTCATTCAGTCGCATTCGGAAATCGATTATTTCGTTTGGCAGAGATGACAAGCAGACACCATAACAGCCAAAGTCAGTTGTACAAAACCATTCTTTTTAGTAAACTCTGTGTACACAAACAATGTTTTCAATGCTTGCGTTCATGTGTAGAGATCCTGGTGATACTTCGAGCAAAGCTTCATGTTGTGTCGTGCCTTCTTATGTTGTAAAATAGTGGTAGTTCGGTACCAGCGGACAGCGGCTGGAAGAACGCATCAGGGATGGAGTAGGCATCACACCCTAACCAAGATATATTTGTTTAAAGTAGCGTTTATTTTCATGATAGTCTAGATGCGACATGTTGTCTTTCGTAGCCCTTTACTGTATCCGTAAGAATCATAGACAGTAAAAGATAAGAAATCCGTAAATCGTAGCAAGGTGCTTGTCAATAGCCTACTGGTACTCGGTAGGTCTTCAAGATGTCGGCATGACGTAAAAGGTCACATGACTGAAATCCATCTATAACTGTGTTAATAAGTCAGAATGCTTGAAATACCATTGAACCCCCCCCCCCCCTTTAATAATCTGTGTTACCATTGTTTTGTTATTGCATGTTTCTGTGATGAGAAACATGTGATACATAATATAAGACATAAACTTGAGCACAATTTTTCTGCACACTTGCACAGTGTATTTTTGCATCCTATTGAAAAAGAGATGAAATAAAACTTACCGGGATGTCCAGCAGGAGAAAATTTTAAGTTGAGATTTGAAATTTTTTACATTCTATAGTGAAATTTTATAGTTTTGTTATTTTGTATTTGTACTGTAAAATATGTTTTCTTTCATATCACAATGTGTGTAACTTTTACAGAAAAAGGTGTACATGTGAATTCTATAATGACTGAAATCTCTTGTAAGCAATATTTGTAACTTCATACTGTTGGAATTGATAAAGTGCAGTCATGTTCATTTACAATCAAAACTGTAGCCATAAAGTTCAGATCAGAAAATCCTGACAACTATAATTTTGTACTCTTGTTATATTGACAACATGGCAAACATTTTGATGGTCTTGTTGGCATTTTGATGAGATTTTCTGCATGTTCACAGAGAGATTAACTAGTTTCATGCATTTACAGGAATGAGATACTGACTGTTGAGGTTTGTTTGACTATCATTATAAAGTGCAGATAAGTACAGGTAAGTGTTGTCCAGGTAAGTGGTCTTGAAAATATGGGCAGTTTTATAGTCGTACAAGTAATTTATGAATGGTAAAAATAAACAACAAGCATTAGTGCAAACACACACCGAAGCCCTTGTGAGACCCATTAATAGTTAAAGTTTATTATTTTGATTAAAAAGTGGTTACAGTTTACAGTTTAGGGTAAATAAAAAACATTCAGCCCTTGAAGGGGAGAGTTACAACAGTGAGTTTAAAGTGCTTGAGGATCACGGGATTCATGTTGAATTCAGATAGTTTCAGAAAATAGCAGGCCACTCAAATACACAAAATTAGAGGCAAAGAACTTCAATTTTTGGATCAATAAATGCATTGATAATACATTGACAATATCTATATAACACACTGATATGTTTATGTAGTAGCTTTTTTATGTAGACTCATCAATGGTTTAAAAATAGCAAATATTGGAGGATTAGAGTGGTTAACTAATGGCACCTTGTTACTTTATTTACACCTCACTAACTTTAAAGCTTTAAAATCTATCACATTGTCTGAGTATGTATAATGTTTGTGCATTTTATAATTAAATAAAAAATTTACAATCAGATATAAATGAAAAAAAAAAACTTAATTTAGGTAATTCTCAGCAGAAACACAATGCTTGAAACACACCAACCCATATATTTTTGCTTATGTACTCTATATTTATATTAGTAGGATGTATTTCATCCTTAATTTCTAATAACACAATAATGATGGATTAATAGAATAGAATTTGCAACTGGTAGGTTGTTTGTGGTTTGTTTATGTGTTGCTAACTTTAGAAGAAGAAAGAAAAAAGAACTTTATTCAATTCAGTTCAATTTCAGATATAGATAGAGGAATGTCAGATACAATCAGATATAGATAGAGGAATGTCAGATACAATCAGATATAGATAGAGGAATGTCAGATACAATCAGATATACATAGAGAAATGTCAGATACAATCAGATATAGATATAGGAATGTCAGATACAATCAGATATACATAGAGAAATGTCACATACAATCAGATATAGATAGAGGAATGTCAGATACAATCAGATATAGATAGAGAAATGTCAGATACAATCAGATATAGATAGAGGAATGTCAGATACTGTCAGATATAGATAGAGGAAAGTCAGATACAATCAGACATACATAGAGAAATGTCAGATACAATCAGATATAGATAGAGGAATGTCAGATACTATCAGATATTCATAGAGAAATGTCAGATACAATCAGATATAGATATAGGAATGTCAGATACAATCAGATATACATAGAGAAATGTCACATACAATCAGATATAGATAGAGGAATGTCAGATACAATCAGATATAGATAGAGGAATGTCAGATACAATCAGATATAGATAGAGGAATGTCAGATACAATCAGATATACATAGAGAAATGTCAGATACAATCAGATATAGATATAGGAATGTCAGATACAATCAGATATACATAGAGAAATGTCACATACAATCAGATATAGATAGAGGAATGTCAGATACAATCAGATATAGATAGAGAAATGTCAGATACAATCAGATATAGATAGAGGAATGTCAGATACAATCAGATATACATAGAGAAATGTCAGATACAATCAGATATAGATAGAGGGGTGTCAGATACAATCAGATATAGATAGAGGAATGTCAGATACAATCAGATATACATAGAGAAATGTCAGATACAATCAGATATAGATAGAGAAATGTCAGATACAATCAGATATAGATAGAGGAATGTCAGATACAATCAGATATACATAGAGAAATGTCAGATACAATCAGATATAGATAGAGAAATGTCAGATACAATCAGATATAGATAGAGGAATGTCAGATACAATCAGATATACATAGAGAAATGTCAGATACAATCAGATATAGATAGAGGGGTGTCATATACAATCAGATATAGATAGAGGGGTGTCAGATACAATCAAATATAGATACAGGGATGTCAGATACAGTGAGGTATAGATAGAGGGATGTCAGATACAGTGGTCAGGTATAGATAGAGGACTGTCAGATAAAATCAGGTATAGATAGAGGAATGTCAGATACAATCAGATATAGATAGAGGGGTGTCAGATACATTCAGATATAGATAGAGGGATGTCAGATACAATCAAATATAGATAGAGGGATGTCAGATACAATCAAATATAGATAGAGGGATGTCAGATAAAATCAGATATAGATATAAGAATGTCAGATACAATCAGATATAGATAGAGGGATGTCAGATACAATCAGATATAGATAGAGGGATGTCAGATACAATCAGATATAGATAGAGGGATGTCAGATACAATCAGATATAGATAGAGGGATGTCAGATACAATCAGATATAGAGGGATGTCAGATACAATCAGATATAGATATAGGAATGTCAGATACAATCAGATATAGATAGAGGGATGTCAGATACAATCAGATATAGATAGAGGAATGTCAGATACAATCAGGTATAGATAGAGGGATGTCAGATATAATCAGATATAGAGGGATGTCAGATACAATCAGATATAGATATAGGAATGTCAGATACAATCAGATATAGATAGAGGGGTGTCAGATACAATCAGATATAGATAGAGGGATGTCAGATACAATCAGATATAGATAGAGGGATGTCAGATACAATCAGATATAGATAGAGGGATGTCAGATACAATCAGATATAGATAGAGGGATGTCAGATACAATCAGATATAGATAGAGGGATGTCAGATACAATCAGATATAGATAGAGGGATGTCAGATACAATCAGATATAGAGGGATGTCAGATACAATCAGATATAGATAGAGGGATGTCAGATACAATCAGATATAGATAGAGGGATGTCAGATACAATCAGATATAGATAGAGGGATGTCAGATACAATCAGATATAGATAGAGGGATGTCAGATACAATCAGATATAGATAGAGGGATGTCAGATACAATCAGATATAGAGGGATGTCAGATACAATCAGATATAGATAGAGGGATGTCAGATACAATCAGATATAGATAGAGGAATGTCAGATACAATCAGATATACATAGAGAAATGTCAGATACAATCAGATATAGATAGAGGGGTGTCAGATACAATCAGATATAGATAGAGGGATGTCAGATACAATCAGATATAGATAGAGGGATGTCAGATACAATCAGATATAGATAGAGGAATGTCAGATACAATCAGATATACATAGAGAAATGTCAGATACAATCAGATATAGATAGAGGGGTGTCATATACAATCAGATATAGATAGAGGGGTGTCAGATACAATCAAATATAGATACAGGGATGTCAGATACAGTGAGGTATAGATAGAGGGATGTCAGATACAGTGGTCAGGTATAGATAGAGGACTGTCAGATAAAATCAGGTATAGATAGAGGAATGTCAGATACAATCAGATATAGATAGAGGGGTGTCAGATACATTCAGATATAGATAGAGGGATGTCAGATACAATCAAATATAGATAGAGGGATGTCAGATACAATCAAATATAGATAGAGGGATGTCAGATAAAATCAGATATAGATATAAGAATGTCAGATACAATCAGATATAGATAGAGGGATGTCAGATACAATCAGATATAGATAGAGGGATGTCAGATACAATCAGATATAGATAGAGGGATGTCAGATACAATCAGATATAGATAGAGGGATGTCAGATACAATCAGATATAGATAGAGGGATGTCAGATACAATCAGATATAGAGGGATGTCAGATACAGTCAGATATAGATAGATGAATGTCAGATACAATCAGATATCGATAGAGGAATGTCAGATACAGTCAGATATAGATAGAGGAAAGTCATATACAATCAGATAAAGATAGAGGAATGTCAGATACAATCAGATATAGATAGAGGAAAGTCAGATACAATCAGATATAGATAGAGTTATGTCAGATACAGTCAGATATAGATAGAGGGATGTCATATCAAATCAGATATAGATAGAGGGATGTCAGATACAATCAGATATAGATAGAGGGGTGTCAGATACAACCAGATATAGATAGATGAGTGTCATATACAATCAGATATAGATAGAGGGGTGTCAGATACAATCGGATAGGATAGAGGAATGTCAGATACAATCAAATATAGATACAGGGATGTCAGATACAGTGAGGTATAGATAGAGGGATGTCAGATACAGTCGTCAGGTATAGATAGAGGAATGTCAGATACAGTCAAATATCGATAGAGGAATGCCAGATACAATCAGATATAGATAGAGAAATGTCACATACAATCAGATATAGATAGAGGAATGTCAGATACAATCAGATATAGATAGAGAAATGTCAGATACAATCAGATATAGATAGAGGAATGTCAGATACTGTCAGATATAGATAGAGGAAAGTCAGATACAATCAGACATACATAGAGAAATGTCAGATACAATCAGATATAGATAGAGGAATGTCAGATACAATCAGATATTCATAGAGAAATGTCAGATACAATCAGATATAGATATAGGAATGTCAGATACAATCAGATATACATAGAGAAATGTCACATACAATCAGATATAGATAGAGGAATGTCAGATACAATCAGATATAGATAGAGGAATGTCAGATACAATCAGATATAGATAGAGGAATGTCAGATACAATCAGATATACATAGAGAAATGTCAGATACAATCAGATATAGATATAGGAATGTCACATACAATCAGATATAGATAGAGGAATGTCAGATACAATCAGATATAGATAGAGAAATGTCAGATACAATCAGATATAGATAGAGGGGTGTCAGATACATTCAGATATAGATAGAGGGATGTCAGATACAATCAAATATAGATAGAGGGATGTCAGATACAATCAAATATAGATAGAGGGATGTCAGATAAAATCAGATATAGATATAAGAATGTCAGATACAATCAAATATCGATAGAGGAATGCCAGATACAATCAGATATAGATAGAGAAATGTCACATACAATCAGATATAGATAGAGGAATGTCAGATACAATCAGATATCGATAGAGGAATGTCAGATACAGTCAGATATAGATAGAGGGATGTCAGATACAATCAGATATAGATAGAGGAAAGTCATATACAATCAGATATAGATAGAGGAATGTCAGATACAATCAGATATAGATAGAGGAAAGTCAGATACAATCAGATATAGATAGAGTTATGTCAGATACAGTCAGATATAGATAGAGGGATGTCATATCAAATCAGATATAGATAGAGGGATGTCAGATACAATCAGATATAGATAGAGGGGTGTCAGATACAACCAGATATAGATAGATGAGTGTCATATACAATCAGATATAGATAGAGGGGTGTCAGATACAATCGGATAGGATAGAGGAATGTCAGATACAATCAAATATAGATAGAGGAATGCCAGATACAATCAGATATAGATAGAGTTATGTCAGATACAGTCAGATTGTGAGGATTCTCGCCCAAAAAAACCACAGGAGCCACTGCTTATCATCAATGTCGTTTGGACTTCAATTTATTAATCTTTCTTTTATCAAAAAGACTCCCATAAATTCGGGAAACAGGGAAATCTAGCCACACTTAGACCCTGGGTGCATTGCTCTTCCAGGATCTCACAAACAATTTCCTAATGATCGGCAGCTTATGCATTCACTAATTGGCGGACCAAACCATTCTGGAATTAGGTTGAACACAAAATTCCAAAAACGGAGAAAATATCAACAGCAAATTTATCAAATGAAAATAAAAATAAAGGAATATAATTATTTATAAAAAGAAATACAAATTATTGAAAAACTACAACTCAAACATTAAAAGAAAACCTTTTTAAATTACCGACCTCCGACTCATGCTGCAGTCATGACCCGTGGCACAACCCAAAAATAAATAAAAATAAATATATGAAATAAACATGAAAATAAGACCCAAATCTCAACTTATTATTTTCTTCATTTACTAGCGTGCACTCTAGCAAGAGAATTAAACAATTTATAAGTATTAAGGGTCACAATAAACCTAATAAATACACAGCATCATTTTAAATAAAACAAATTAATGCCAACACAAAACACTCTACAAAATAAAACAATTATCAAAGAAAAACAAAAATAAACTGAATAGTGTGGCCTTAGCCATCACATTTCCCCCCACCTAAATATTCTCGCACGGGGAGCGAGAAAGAAAATCAGCCGCTTTATTTTCAGACCCTGGACAGTACTTTACTATAAAGCGAAAGGGTTGAATAGACAAAAACCATCGTGTCAGTCGAGAATTTGTGTCCTTCATCTCATGTAACCATTTCAATGCTTTATGGTCTGACTCAATCAGGAAATCTCGGCCAAGCAAATAATATTTTAAGGAATCCAGCGCCCATTTCAACGCTAAACACTCTTTCTCCACTACCGAATACCTTGTCTCACGAGGAAACAATTTCCGACTAAGATACAGTACTGGATGCCTTATTCCATTTTGTTCCTGCAATAAAACAGCCCCTAAACCTAATTCAGACGCATCTGTCTGTAAAATAAAAGGTTTCCCAAAATCCGGGCTGCGCAGAACTGGTTCAGTACTCAACGCAGCTTTTAACTGCGTAAAAGCCTCTTCGGCAGGTGCTGTCCATTGTACTTGGTTGGGCTTTACCTTTTTGATAAGGTCTGTCAACGGGGCTGCTATGGTAGAAAAATGGGGAATAAATTTCCGATACCAGCCAACTAAGCCTAGAAATGATCTTATTTGTTTTTTGTGGCTGGTAGCGGACAAGATTGAATAGCCCTTAATTTCTGTATTTGAGGTTTAATCTCCCCTCTTCCTAACACATAGCCCAAGTACTCCGTCTCCCTTTTAACCAACGCGCATTTTGCGGGGTTAATAGTTAATCCAGCATCTTTGATTCGCTGAAAAACTACCTTAAGATGTTGAAGGTGATCTTCCCATGATGTACTAAATATTACAACATCGTCTAAGTAAGCGGCGGCAAATTCCCCTACACCATTTAACACAGAATCCATTAATCGTTGAAACGTTGCCGGAGCCCCGTGCAAACCGAAAGGTAGCACCCGGAAATGCATCAGTCCTTTCGGGGTACGAAAGGCTGTGAACTCTCGCGAATCTGGATCTAATGGAACTTGCCAATAGCCTTTACTTAGATCGATAGTACTAATAAAGGTAGCTTTACCAAGTTTTTCAGTCAAGTCCTCAATACGAGGCAAGGGATATGAATCAAATTTCGATACAGAATTCAAATAGCGAAAATCAATGCAAAATCTCAGACTATTATCTTTCTTCGGCACCAATACCACCGGATTACACCATTCGCTGTTCGATGGCTCTATGATGCGCATTTTCTGCATCAATTCTACCTCATCCTCAAACGCAGTCATCAGTCGCTCAGGTATACGATAGCTCATTCGTTTTGGGCATGCACCTTCTTTTAGCACAATTTTATGCTTTTTAAGCGTGGTATGTCCTGGCTGATTTTTAAATAGATTTGGATCGCACAACCGCTGAACTTGAATTCGCTGCTCATCAGAAAGGTGACTTAAATCAACAGAAGGCAATGTTTGACTCTCAGGCAAATATTGCTCTTCGATCTCTTCTTCACTCTCCACCAATCTGATTAAATTAGCCACTGCGCTCTCCTTTTGCGGGTACCACCTTTTCAAAAGATTAACATGTAACACCCTATGCGAGCGTGCTTGTCCCGGGATAGCGATCTCATATGAGGTGGCGCCTATCCTTTTTATCACATCATAGGGTCCCCTCCATTTACCCAAAAGTTTGTTTTCACACGTAGGAAGCATTACGAGAACCTTTTGACCTGGTTCAAAGGATCGCCTCTCAGTCTTTCTATCATACCACGTCTTTTGCCTTTTCTGCGCTTCGCTCAAATGGGTGGTAGCCAGTTCAGTCATTCGTTGCAATTTTTGTCTCATGGCTAACACATAATCAATTACATTCGGTTTGTCTCGAGTCATCGTGTCCCCTTCCCACAATTCTCTTATAAGTGACAACGGTCCCTTCACCTCATGCCCGTACATCAGCTGGAAAGGTGAAAACCCGGTTGATGACTGGGGGACTTCCCTATAAGCGAACAAAACGTATGGTAACCACTGATCCCAGTCGTTTCCCACCTCGTTCACGAATTTGCGAAGCATTTGCACTAAGGTCTGATTAAACCTTTCTACTAGACCGTCTGTCTCGGGGTGATAAGGAGTAGTTTTTAACCCTTTAATCCCCAACAGCTGATACACCTGCTGTAAAAGCAGAGACGTAAAATTCGTCCCTCTGTCGGTGAGTATTTCCTTCGGGATGCCCACTCGAGAGAAGAACTGAATTAGACAGAAAGCAATAGTTTTAGCCTTAATGTTTCTTAACGGGAAAACTTCTGGAAACCTCGTCGCATAGTCGCAAATGACCAACATAAACTTATTGCCAGTTTTACTTCTCTCGAGTGGCCCTACAATATCCATCCCTAGCCGCTGGAAAGGAACATCGATAACAGGTAAGGGTATTAACGGTACTTTAGGGGGTTTGCGCAAGGCGCTACGTTGACACTCAGGACAGGTTTTACAAAATTCAGCAATATCTCTACTCATACCCAGCCAGTAAAAATGTTTGCTAATTCTAGAGTGAGTTCGGCGCCTCCCCAAATGTCCCGCCCAAGGAATGGAATGCCCCAGCGTCATGACTGTATTACGTACCTGAAATGGTACGACCAGTTGCAATTTTTCACCCGTTTTGCGATACAGTAAATCATCTTGTACACAAAAAGACATCCCTTGTATCACACACTCCTTTAACCCTTTTTGTGCTGCTTCTATCACCATGCAAATAATTTTTGAAACCTCAGCATCATCTTTCTGCAGCTGTCTTAAATTTCCAGGGATTAAAGCTTGCTCAATATCCAACAATTTCTCAGGTTCGTTTAATTCCGTACCCTGTACTGTAGTTCCTTTAAACTTTTCCCTCTTCCTTTCCCTTCTTGATTTTTTTTCTTTTGACGGATTCACCGTCAACTCTGCATCAAAAAATGGCATACACATCAAAGGGTTATCTGTATCATCACATTCATTTCGTAATTTTTGCGCTCGAGTCAAAACTACATTACATGTGTTTTTTACAGCTAACAAGTCCGCTAAAGCGGGGAAATCATGACCTAAAATCACTTGGTAAGGTAAACCCTGTGCAAGTCCTACTTTCATCAAATAGGAATGTCCCTCTATTCCCACATTCACATTGGCGATCGGGTAATGCCGCTCCTCCCCATGTACACATTTCACTATCACCTGAGGGACACTACAGATATTTACTTCAGGTACAAGTTCATTTTCCACAAGGGTTTGTGTACAACCTGTATCTAGTAAAGCAGTGACTTTTTCCCCATTCAATTCTACAGTTCTTAACATTTGATCGGGTACAGTAATGTTAGTAGGTTCAGGTACAGAGACTTGTGGAACATAACACATATTTGTAAATGTTTTCATTAATTGCGGACACATCGGTTTTTTATGCCCCAATTGTCCACACTTATAACACTTAATCTCTGACACAGAGACAGAGTTCTCAGTTCGTTTAAAACTTGACTCACTTGCAGCTCTGCTACCTTGAGGTGTCGACGGCAGTCGACGAGAAAACTTGTCCCGCACCGTTTTCCAGCGATTGAGACTCCATGGCTCAGTTCTCCGTCGCGCAGCTACAAAGACATCAGCCAATCGCGCAGCCTCCTCAGCAGAAGGCGGATCATGTTCTTTTATCCACGTTTGCAGCTCTGGGCTAAGCATTCGCAGAAATTGTTCTAGGACAATTACCTCAGCAATGTCCTCCGTAGTTTTCTCGTCCGGTGACACCCACTTATGAAACAAGTCCTTTAATCGAACATACAACTCTTTAGGAGTCTCTTCTTCCATTACCTCCAACGAACGGAACCTTTGTCGATACGTTTCGTGGTTGATAGAATACTTCCTCAAGATCGCCTCCTTTACTTGGCTATAGTCACTGGCAGCTATTACATCCATAGCCACATATGCGCTACGCGCCTTCCCAGTCAATAATGGAATAAGTCTGATGGCCCACTCCTCTCTCGGCCATTTACACACCTCAGCAATGCGTTCAAACGTAGTTAGATAATGTTCAATATCATCCGCTTCACACAACTGTTGCAGCTTCGGCTCTTTCAACACATGTCCAAAGTTAATATTTGCGGAGCCCAAAGAAGCTCCCCGTGGACCCACCGGCTCCACGACATCCCGCGAATCCGCCGCCGGGGTACGTTGATTCACCTCCTCCTGCAGCAAACGGAACTGATGCTGGAGCGTCTTCCATCTAGAATCCTGTCGATTCGCCTCTTGTGCCTGCCAGGCATCTCGGTCACGCTGATCCGACAGGAACCTTTGAAACATCCGCTTAAGCTCCACCACATCACTTTCCGCTTCTCCTTCGGCCGTCGGCCCAGCTGCACCTGTCGCCCCTGAGCGGACCTCGCCATCATCCGAAACGGGCTCCGTATCAGTAGGTACAACAGCACGCACTTTTTTAGGCGCCATGTCCATCAATTTCCTTAGATTTCTTCACCAGTGGCCTTTTCCTGATCAGGCAATCCCGCTTCTGACACCATATTTGTGAGGATTCTCGCCCAAAAAAACCACAGGAGCCACTGCTTATCATCAATGTCGTTTGGACTTCAATTTATTAATCTTTCTTTTATCAAAAAGACTCCCATAAATTCGGGAAACAGGGAAATCTAGCCACACTTAGACCCTGGGTGCATTGCTTTTCCAGGATCTCACAAACAATTTCCTAATGATCGGCAACTTATGCATTCACTAATTGGCGGACCAAACCATTCTGGAATTAGGTTGAACACAAAATTCCAAAAACTGAGAAAATATCAACAGCAAATTTATCAAATGAAAATAAAAATAAAGGAATATAATTATTTATAAAAAGAAATACAAATTATTGAAAAACTACAACTCAAACATTAAAAGAAAACCTTTTTAAATTACCGACCTCCGACTCATGCTGCAGTCATGACCCGTGGCACAACCCAAAAATAAATAAAAATAAATATATGAAATAAACATGAAAATAAGACCCAAATCTCAACTTATTATTTTCTTCATTTACTAGCGTGCACTCTAGCAAGAGAATTAAACAATTTATAAGTATTAAGGGTCACAATAAACCTAATAAATACACAGCATCATTTTAAATAAAACAAATTAATGCCAACACAAAACACTCTACAAAATAAAACAATTATCAAAGAAAAACAAAAATAAACTGAATAGTGTGGCCTTAGCCATCACATTTCCCCCCACCTAAATATTCTCGCACGGGGAGCGAGAGAGAAAATCAGCCGCTTTATTTTCAGACCCTGGACAGTACTTTACTATAAAGCGAAAGGGTTGAATAGACAAAAACCATCGTGTCAGTCGAGAATTTGTGTCCTTCATCTCATGTAACCATTTCAATGCTTTATGGTCTGACTCAATCAGGAAATCTCGGCCAAGCAAATAATATTTTAAGGAATCCAGCGCCCATTTCAACGCTAAACACTCTTTCTCCACTACCGAATACCTTGTCTCACGAGGAAACAATTTCCGACTTAGATACAGTACTGGATGCCTTATTCCATTTTGTTCCTGCAATAAAACAGCCCCTAAACCTAATTCAGACGCATCTGTCTGTAAAATAAAAGGTTTCCCAAAATCCGGGCTGCGCAGAACTGGTTCAGTACTCAACGCAGCTTTTAACTGCGTAAAAGCCTCTTCGGCAGGTGCTGTCCATTGTACTTGGTTGGGCTTTACCTTTTTGATAAGGTCTGTCAACGGGGCTGCTATGGTAGAAAAATGGGGAATAAATTTCCGATACCAGCCAACTAAGCCTAGAAATGATCTTATTTGTTTTTTGTGGCTGGTAGCGGACAAGATTGAATAGCCCTTAATTTCTGTATTTGAGGTTTAATCTCCCCTCTTCCTAACACATAGCCCAAGTACTCCGTCTCCCTTTTAACCAACGCGCATTTTGCGGGGTTAATAGTTAATCCAGCATCTTTGATTCGCTGAAAAACTACCTTAAGATGTTGAAGGTGATCTTCCCATGATGTACTAAATATTACAACATCGTCTAAGTAAGCGGCGGCAAATTCCCCTACACCATTTAACACAGAATCCATTAATCGTTGAAACGTTGCCGGAGCCCCGTGCAAACCGAAAGGTAGCACCCGGAAATGCATCAGTCCTTTCGGGGTACGAAAGGCTGTGAACTCTCGCGAATCTGGATCTAATGGAACTTGCCAATAGCCTTTACTTAGATCGATAGTACTAATAAAGGTAGCTTTACCAAGTTTTTCAGTCAAGTCCTCAATACGAGGCAAGGGATATGAATCAAATTTCGATACAGAATTCAAATAGCGAAAATCAATGCAAAATCTCAGACTATTATCTTTCTTCGGCACCAATACCACCGGATTACACCATTCGCTGTTCGATGGCTCTATGATGCGCATTTTCTGCATCAATTCTACCTCATCCTCAAACGCAGTCATCAGTCGCTCAGGTATACGATAGCTCATTCGTTTTGGGCATGCACCTTCTTTTAGCACAATTTTATGCTTTTTAAGCGTGGTATGTCCTGGCTGATTTTTAAATAGATTTGGATCGCACAACCGCTGAACTTGAATTCGCTGCTCATCAGAAAGGTGACTTAAATCAACAGAAGGCAATGTTTGACTCTCAGGCAAATATTGCTCTTCGATCTCTTCTTCACTCTCCACCAATCTGATTAAATTAGCCACTGCGCTCTCCTTTTGCGGGTACCACCTTTTCAAAAGATTAACATGTAACACCCTATGCGAGCGTGCTTGTCCCGGGATAGCGATCTCATATGAGGTGGCGCCTATCCTTTTTATCACATCATAGGGTCCCCTCCATTTACCCAAAAGTTTGTTTTCACACGTAGGAAGCATTACGAGAACCTTTTGACCTGGTTCAAAGGATCGCCTCTCAGTCTTTCTATCATACCACGTCTTTTGCCTTTTCTGCGCTTCGCTCAAATGGGTGGTAGCCAGTTCAGTCATTCGTTGCAATTTTTGTCTCATGGCTAACACATAATCAATTACATTCGGTTTGTCTCGAGTCATCGTGTCCCCTTCCCACAATTCTCTTATAAGTGACAACGGTCCCTTCACCTCATGCCCGTACATCAGCTGGAAAGGTGAAAACCCGGTTGATGACTGGGGGACTTCCCTATAAGCGAACAAAACGTATGGTAACCACTGATCCCAGTCGTTTCCCACCTCGTTCACGAATTTGCGAAGCATTTGCACTAAGGTCTGATTAAACCTTTCTACTAGACCGTCTGTCTCGGGGTGATAAGGAGTAGTTTTTAACCCTTTAATCCCCAACAGCTGATACACCTGCTGTAAAAGCAGAGACGTAAAATTCGTCCCTCTGTCGGTGTGTATTTCCTTCGGGATGCCCACTCGAGAGAAGAACTGAATTAGACAGAAAGCAATAGTTTTAGCCTTAATGTTTCTTAACGGGAAAACTTCTGGAAACCTCGTCGCATAGTCGCAAATGACCAACATAAACTTATTGCCAGTTTTACTTCTCTCGAGTGGCCCTACAATATCCATCCCTAGCCGCTGGAAAGGAACATCGATAACAGGTAAGGGTATTAACGGTACTTTAGGGGGTTTGCGCAAGGCGCTACGTTGACACTCAGGACAGGTTTTACAAAATTCAGCAATATCTCTACTCATACCCAGCCAGTAAAAATGTTTGCTAATTCTAGAGTGAGTTCGGCGCCTCCCCAAATGTCCCGCCCAAGGAATGGAATGCCCCAGCGTCATGACTGTATTACGTACCTGAAATGGTACGACCAGTTGCAATTTTTCACCCGTTTTGCGATACAGTAAATCATCTTGTACACAAAAAGACATCCCTTGTATCACACACTCCTTTAACCCTTTTTGTGCTGCTTCTATCACCATGCAAATAATTTTTGAAACCTCAGCATCATCTTTCTGCAGCTGTCTTAAATTTCCAGGGATTAAAGCTTGCTCAATATCCAACAATTTCTCAGGTTCGTTTAATTCCGTACCCTGTACTGTAGTTCCTTTAAACTTTTCCCTCTTCCTTTCCCTTCTTGATTTTTTTTCTTTTGACGGATTCACCGTCAACTCTGCATCAAAAAATGGCATACACATCAAAGGGTTATCTGTATCATCACATTCATTTCGTAATTTTTGCGCTCGAGTCAAAACTACATTACATGTGTTTTTTACAGCTAACAAGTCCGCTAAAGCGGGGAAATCATGACCTAAAATCACTTGGTAAGGTAAACCCTGTGCAAGTCCTACTTTCATCAAATAGGAATGTCCCTCTATTCCCACATTCACATTGGCGATCGGGTAATGCCGCTCCTCCCCATGTACACATTTCACTATCACCTGAGGGACACTACAGATATTTACTTCAGGTACAAGTTCATTTTCCACAAGGGTTTGTGTACAACCTGTATCTAGTAAAGCAGTGACTTTTTCCCCATTCAATTCTACAGTTCTTAACATTTGATCGGGTACAGTAATGTTAGTAGGTTCAGGTACAGAGACTTGTGGAACATAACACATATTTGTAAATGTTTTCATTAATTGCGGACACATCGGTTTTTTATGCCCCAATTGTCCACACTTATAACACTTAATCTCTGACACAGAGACAGAGTTCTCAGTTCGTTTAAAACTTGACTCACTTGCAGCTCTGCTACCTTGAGGTGTCGACGGCAGTCGACGAGAAAACTTGTCCCGCACCGTTTTCCAGCGATTGAGACTCCATGGCTCAGTTCTCCGTCGCGCAGCTACAAAGACATCAGCCAATCGCGCAGCCTCCTCAGCAGAAGGCGGATCATGTTCTTTTATCCACGTTTGCAGCTCTGGGCTAAGCATTCGCAGAAATTGTTCTAGGACAATTACCTCAGCAATGTCCTCCGTAGTTTTCTCGTCCGGTGACACCCACTTATGAAACAAGTCCTTTAATCGAACATACAACTCTTTAGGAGTCTCTTCTTCCATTACCTCCAACGAACGGAACCTTTGTCGATACGTTTCGTGGTTGATAGAATACTTCCTCAAGATCGCCTCCTTTACTTGGCTATAGTCACTGGCAGCTATTACATCCATAGCCACATATGCGCTACGCGCCTTCCCAGTCAATAATGGAATAAGTCTGATGGCCCACTCCTCTCTCGGCCATTTACACACCTCAGCAATGCGTTCAAACGTAGTTAGATAATGTTCAATATCATCCGCTTCACACAACTGTTGCAGCTTCGGCTCTTTCAACACATGTCCAAAGTTAATATTTGCGGAGCCCAAAGAAGCTCCCCGTGGACCCACCGGCTCCACGACATCCCGCGAATCCGCCGCCGGGGTACGTTGATTCACCTCCTCCTGCAGCAAACGGAACTGATGCTGGAGCGTCTTCCATCTAGAATCCTGTCGATTCGCCTCTTGTGCCTGCCAGGCATCTCGGTCACGCTGATCCGACAGGAACCTTTGAAACATCCGCTTAAGCTCCACCACATCACTTTCCGCTTCTCCTTCGGCCGTCGGCCCAGCTGCACCTGTCGCCCCTGAGCGGACCTCGCCATCATCCGAAACGGGCTCCGTATCAGTAGGTACAACAGCACGCACTTTTTTAGGCGCCATGTCCATCAATTTCCTTAGATTTCTTCACCAGTGGCCTTTTCCTGATCAGGCAATCCCGCTTCTGACACCATATTTGTGAGGATTCTCGCCCAAAAAAACCACAGGAGCCACTGCTTATCATCAATGTCGTTTGGACTTCAATTTATTAATCTTTCTTTTATCAAAAAGACTCCCATAAATTCGGGAAACAGGGAAATCTAGCCACACTTAGACCCTGGGTGCATTGCTTTTCCAGGATCTCACAAACAATTTCCTAATGATCGGCAGCTTATGCATTCACTAATTGGCGGACCAAACCATTCTGGAATTAGGTTGAACACAAAATTCCAAAAACTGAGAAAATATCAACAGCAAATTTATCAAATGAAAATAAAAATAAAGGAATATAATTATTTATAAAAAGAAATACAAATTATTGAAAAACTACAACTCAAACATTAAAAGAAAACCTTTTTAAATTACCGACCTCCGACTCATGCTGCAGTCATGACCCGTGGCACAACCCAAAAATAAATAAAAATAAATATATGAAATAAACATGAAAATAAGACCCAAATCTCAACTTATTATTTTCTTCATTTACTAGCGTGCACTCTAGCAAGAGAATTAAACAATTTATAAGTATTAAGGGTCACAATAAACCTAATAAATACACAGCATCATTTTAAATAAAACAAATTAATGCCAACACAAAACACTCTACAAAATAAAACAATTATCAAAGAAAAACAAAAATAAACTGAATAGTGTGGCCTTAGCCATCACACAGATATAGATAGAGGGATGTCAGATCAAATCAGATATAGATAGAGGGGTGTCAGATTCAACCAGATATAGATAGATGAGTGTCATACAATCAGATATAGATAGAGGGGTGTCAGATACAATCGGATAGGATAGAGGGATGTCAGATACAATCAAATATAGATACAGGGATGTCAGATACAGTGAGGTATAGATAGAGGGATGTCAGATACAGTCGTCAGGTATAGATAGAGGAATGTCAGATAAAATCAGGTATAGATAGAGGAATGTCAGATACAATCAGATATAGATAGAGGGGTGTCAGATACATTCAGATATAGATAGAGGGATGTCAGATACAATCAAATATAGATAGAGGGATGTCAGATACAATCAAATATAGATAGAGGTATGTCAGATACAGTCAGGTATAGATAGAGGGATGTCAGATAAAATCAGATATAGATATAAGAATGTCAGATACAATCAGATATAGATAGAGGGATGTCAGATACAATCAGATATAGATAGAGGGATGTCAGATACAATCAGATATAGATAGAGGGATGTCAGATACAATCAGATATAGAGGGATGTCAGATACAATCAGATATAGAGGGATGTCAGATACAATCAGATATAGATAGAGGGGTGTCAGATACAGTCAGATATAGATAGATGAATGTCAGATACAATCAGATATCGATAGAGGAATGTCAGATACAATCAGATATAGACAGAGGAATGTCAGATAGAATCAGATATAGATAGAGGAAAGTCAGATACAATCAGATATAGATAGAGGAATGTCAGATACAATCAGATATAGATAGAGGAATGTCAGATACAATCAGATATAGATAGAGGAATGTCAGATACAATCAGATATAGATAGAGGAAAGTCAGATACAATCAGATATAGATAGAGGAATGTCAGATACAATCAGATATAGATAGAGGAATGTCAGATACAATCAGATATAGATAGTGAGGTCTCAGATACAATCAGATATAGATAGAGAGGTGTCAGATACTGTCAGATATAAATAGAGGGCTGTCAGATACAATCAGATATAGATAGAGGGATGTCTGATACAATCAGATATAGAGGGATGTCAGATACAATCATATATAGATAGAGAAATGTCAGATACAATCAGATATAGATAGAAGGGTGTCAGATACAATCAGATGTAGATAGAGGGATGTCAGATACAGTCAGGTATAGATAGAGGAATGTCAGATAAAATCAGATATAGATAGAGGGGTCTCAGATACAGTCAGATATAGATAGAGGGATGTCAGATATAGATAGAGGAATGTCATATACAACCAGATATAGATAGAGGGGTGTCAGATACAATCAGATGTAGATAGAGGGATGTCAGATAAAATCAGATATAGATAGAGGAATGTCAGATACAGTCGTCAGGTATAGATAGAGGTATGTCAGATACAGTCAGGTATAGATAGAGGGATGTCAGATAAAATCAGATATAGATATAAGAATGTCAGATACAATCAGATATAGATAGAGGGATGTCAGATACAATCAGATATAGATAGAGGGATGTCAGATACAATCAGATATAGATAGAGGGATGTCAGATACAATCAGATATAGATAGAGGAATGTCAGATACAATCAGATATAGATAGAGGAATGTCAGATACAATCAGATATAGATAGTGAGGTCTCAGATACAATCAGATATAGATAGAGGAATGTCAGATACAGTCAGATATAGATAGAGGAATGTCAGATAAAATCAGATAAAGATAGAGGAATGTCAGATAAAATCAGGTATAGATAGAGGAATGTCAGATACAATCAGATATAGATAGAGGGATGTCAGATCAAATCAGATATAGATAGAGGAATGTCAGATACAACCAGATATAGATAGAGGAATGTCAGATACAGTCGTCAGGTATAGATAGAGGAATGTCAGATAAAATCAGGTATAGTTAGAGGAATGTCAGATACAATCAGATATAGATAGAGGAATGTCAGATACAGTCGTCAGGTATAGATAGAGGAATGTCAGATAAAATCAGGTATAGTTAGAGGAATGTCAGATACAATCAGATATAGATAGAGGGATGTCAGATATAGTCAGGTATAGATAGAGGGATGTCAGATACAGTCGTCAGGTATAGATAGAGGAATGTCAGATAAAATCAGGTATAGATAGAGGAATGTCAGATACAATCAGATATAGATAGAGGGATGTCAGATACAGTCAAATATCGACAGAGGAATGCCAGATACAATCAGATATAGATAGAGGGATGTCAGATCAAATCAGGTATAGATAGAGGAATGTCAGATACAACCAGATATAGATAGATGAGTGTCATATACAATCAGATATAAATAGAGAGATGTCAGATACAATCAGATATAGATAGAGGGATGTCAGATACAGTCAAATATCGATAGAGAAATGTCAGATACAGTCGTCAGGTATAGATAGAGGAATGTCAGATAAAATCAGGTAAAGATAGAGGAGTGTCATATACAACCAGATATAGATAGAGGAATGTCAGATACAGTCGTCAGGTATAGATAGAGGAATGTCAGATAAAATCAGGTATAGTTAGAGGAATGTCAGATCAAATCAGATATAGATAGAGGAATGTCAGATACAGTCGTCAGGTATAGATAGAGGAATGTCAGATAAAATCAGGTATAGATAGAGGAATGTCAGATACAACCAGATATAGATAGAGGAATGTCAGATACAGTCGTCAGGTATAGATAGAGGAATGTCAGATAAAATCAGGTATAGTTAGAGGAATGTCAGATACAATCAGATATAGATAGAGGAATGTCAGATACAGTCGTCAGGTATAGATAGAGGAATGTCAGATAAAATCAGGTATAGTTAGAGGAATGTCAGATACAATCAGATATAGATAGAGGGATGTCAGATATAGTCAGGTATAGATAGAGGGATGTCAGATACAGTCGTCAGGTATAGATAGAGGAATGTCAGATAAAATCAGGTATAGATAGAGGAATGTCAGATACAATCAGATATAGATAGAGGGATGTCAGATACAGTCAAATATCGACAGAGGAATGCCAGATACAATCAGATATAGATAGAGGGATGTCAGATCAAATCAGGTATAGATAGAGGAATGTCAGATACAACCAGATATAGATAGATGAGTGTCATATACAATCAGATATAAATAGAGAGATGTCAGATACAATCAGATATAGATAGAGGGATGTCAGATACAGTCAAATATCGATAGAGGAATGTCAGATACAGTCGTCAGGTATAGATAGAGGAATGTCAGATAAAATCAGGTATAGATAGAGGAGTGTCATATACAACCAGATATAGATAGAGGAATGTCAGATACAGTCGTCAGGTATAGATAGAGGAATGTCAGATAAAATCAGGTATAGTTAGAGGAATGTCAGATCAAATCAGATATAGATAGAGGAATGTCAGATACAGTCGTCAGGTATAGATAGAGGAATGTCAGATAAAATCAGGTATAGATAGAGGAATGTCAGATACAATCAGATATAGATAGAGGGATGTCAGATATAGTCGTCAGGTATAGATAGAGGAATGTCAGATAAAATCAGGTATAGATAGAGGAATGTCAGATACAATCAGATATAGATAGAGGGATGTCAGATACAGTCAAATATAGATAGAGGGATGTCAGATCAAATCAGGTATAGATAGAGGAATGTCAGATAAAATCAAATATAGATAGAGGAATGTCAGATACAGTCGTCAGGTATAGATAGAGGAATGTCAGATACAATCAGATATAGATAGAGGGATGTCAGATACAATCAGATATAGATAGAGGGATGTCAGATCAAATCAGGTATAGATAGAGGAATGTCAGATAAAATCAGATATAGATAGAGGAATGTCAGATACAGTCGTCAGGTATAGATAGAGGAATGTCAGATACAATCAGATATAGATAGAGGGATGTCAGATACAATTGGATATAGATAGAGGGATGTCAGATACAGTCGTCAGGTATAGATAGAGGAATGTCAGATACAATCAGATATAGATAGAGGAATGTCAGATAAAATCAGGTATAGATAGAGGAATGTCAGATAAAATCAGATATAGATAGAGGAATGTCAGATACAGTCGTCAGGTATAGATAGAGGAATGTCAGATACAATCAGATATAGATAGAGGGATGTCAGATACAATCAGATATAGATAGAGGGATGTCAGATACAGTCGTCAGGTATAGATAGAGGAATGTCAGATACAACCAGATATAGATAGATGAGTGTCATATACAATCAGATATAAATAGAGAGATGTCAGATACAATCAGATATAGATAGAGGGATGTCAGATACAGTCAAATATCGATAGAGGAATGTCAGATACAATCAGATATAGATAGAGGAATGTCAGATAAAATCAGGTATAGATAGAGGAATGTCAGATAAAATCAGATATAGATAGAGGAATGTCAGATACAGTCGTCAGGTATAGATAGAGGAATGTCAGATACAATCAGATATAGATAGAGGGATGTCAGATACAATCGGATATAGATAGAGGGATGTCAGATACAGTCGTCAGGTATAGATAGAGGAATGTCAGATACAATCAGATATAGATAGAGGAATGTCAGATAAAATCAGGTATAGATAGAGGAATGTCAGATAAAATCAGATATAGATAGAGGAATGTCAGATACAGTCGTCAGGTATAGATAGAGGAATGTCAGATACAATCAGATATAGATAGAGGGATGTCAGATACAATCAGATATAGATAGAGGGATGTCAGATACAGTCGTCAGGTATAGATAGAGGAATGTCAGATACAATCAGATATAGATAGAGGGATGTCAGATACAGTCGTCAGGTATAGATAGAGGAATGTCAGATACAATCAGATATAGATAGAGGGATGTCAGATACAGTCGTCAGGTATAGATAGAGGAATGTCAGATAACATCAGATATAGATAGAGGAATGTCAGATACAGTCGTCAGGTATAGATAGAGGAATGTCAGATACAATCAGATATAGATAGAGGGGTGTCAGATACAATCAGATGTAGATAGAGGGATGTCAGATACAATCAGATATAGATAGAGGAATGTCAGATAAAATCAGGTATAGATGGAGGAATGTCAGATACAATCAGATATAGATAGAGGGATGTCAGATACAATCAGATATAGATAGAGGGATGTCAGATACAATCAAATATAGATAGAGGGATGTCAGATACAGTCAGGTATAGATAGAGGGATGTCAGATACAGTCGTCAGGTATAGATAGAGGAATGTCAGATAAAATCAGGTATAGATAGCGGAATGTCATATACAATCAGATATAGATAGAGGGATGTCAGATACAGTCAAATATCGAAAGAGGAATGCCAGATACAATCAGATATAGATATAGGACTGTCAGATACAATCAGATATAGAGGGATGTCAGATACAATCAGATATAGATAGAGAAATGTCAGATACAATCAGATATAGATAGAGAAATGTCAGATACAATCAGATGTAGATAGAGGGATGTCAGATACAGTCAGGTATAGATAGAGGGTTGTCAGATATAGATAGAGGAATGTCATATACAACCAGATATAGATAGAGGGGTGTCAGATACAGTCAGATATAGATAGAGGGTTGTCAGATATAGATAGAGGAATGTCATATACAACCAGATATAGATAGAGGGGTGTCAGATACAATCAGATGTAGATAGAGGAATGTCAGATACAGTCGTCAGGTATAGATAGAGGAATGTCAGATAAAATCAGGTATAGATAGAGGAATGTCAGATACAATCAGAAATAGATAGAGGGATGTCAGATACAATCAGATATAGATAGAGGGATGTCAGATACAGTCGTCAGGTATAGATAGAGGAATGTCAGATAAAATCAGGTATAGATAGAGGAATGTCAGATACAATCAGATATAGATAGAGGGATGTCAGATACAGTCAAATATCGACAGAGGAATGCCAGATACAATCAGATATAGATAGAGGGATGTCAGATCAAATCAGGTATAGATAGAGGAATGTCAGATACAACCAGATATAGATAGATGAGTGTCATATACAATCAGATATAAATAGAGAGATGTCAGATACAATCAGATATAGATAGAGGGATGTCAGATACAGTCAAATATCGATAGAGGAATGTCAGATACAGTCGTCAGGTATAGATAGAGGAATGTCAGATAAAATCAGGTAAAGATAGAGGAGTGTCATATACAACCAGATATAGATAGAGGAATGTCAGATACAGTCGTCAGGTATAGATAGAGGAATGTCAGATAAAATCAGGTATAGTTAGAGGAATGTCAGATCAAATCAGATATAGATAGAGGAATGTCAGATACAGTCGTCAGGTATAGATAGAGGAATGTCAGATAAAATCAGGTATAGATAGAGGAATGTCAGATACAACCAGATATAGATAGAGGGATGTCAGATACAGTCAAATATCGACAGAGGAATGCCAGATACAATCAGATATAGATAGAGGGATGTCAGATCAAATCAGGTATAGATAGAGGAATGTCAGATACAACCAGATATAGATAGATGAGTGTCATATACAATCAGATATAAATAGAGAGATGTCAGATACAATCAGATATAGATAGAGGGATGTCAGATACAGTCAAATATCGATAGAGGAATGTCAGATACAGTCGTCAGGTATAGATAGAGGAATGTCAGATAAAATCAGGTATAGTTAGAGGAATGTCAGATACAATCAGATATAGATAGAGGAATGTCAGATACAGTCGTCAGGTATAGATAGAGGAATGTCAGATAAAATCAGGTATAGTTAGAGGAATGTCAGATACAATCAGATATAGATAGAGGGATGTCAGATATAGTCAGGTATAGATAGAGGGATGTCAGATACAGTCGTCAGGTATAGATAGAGGAATGTCAGATAAAATCAGGTATAGATAGAGGAATGTCAGATACAATCAGATATAGATAGAGGGATGTCAGATACAGTCAAATATCGACAGAGGAATGCCAGATACAATCAGATATAGATAGAGGGATGTCAGATCAAATCAGGTATAGATAGAGGAATGTCAGATACAACCAGATATAGATAGATGAGTGTCATATACAATCAGATATAAATAGAGAGATGTCAGATACAATCAGATATAGATAGAGGGATGTCAGATACAGTCAAATATCGATAGAGGAATGTCAGATACAGTCGTCAGGTATAGATAGAGGAATGTCAGATAAAATCAGGTATAGATAGAGGAGTGTCATATACAACCAGATATAGATAGAGGAATGTCAGATACAGTCGTCAGGTATAGATAGAGGAATGTCACATAAAATCAGGTATAGTTAGAGGAATGTCAGATCAAATCAGATATAGATAGAGGAATGTCAGATACAGTCGTCAGGTATAGATAGAGGAATGTCAGATAAAATCAGGTATAGATAGAGGAATGTCAGATACAATCAGATATAGATAGAGGGATGTCAGATATAGTCGTCAGGTATAGATAGAGGAATGTCAGATAAAATCAGGTATAGATAGAGGAATGTCAGATACAATCAGATATAGATAGAGGGATGTCAGATACAGTCAAATATAGATAGAGGGATGTCAGATCAAATCAGGTATAGATAGAGGAATGTCAGATAAAATCAGGTATAGATAGAGGAATGTCAGATACAATCAGATATAGATAGAGGGATGTCAGATCAAATCAGGTATAGATAGAGGAATGTCAGATAAAATCAGATATAGATAGAGGAATGTCAGATACAGTCGTCAGGTATAGATAGAGGAATGTCAGATACAATCAGATGTAGATAGAGGGATGTCAGATACAATCGGATATAGATAGAGGGATGTCAGATACAGTCGTCAGGTATAGATAGAGGAATGTCAGATACAATCAGATATAGATAGAGGAATGTCAGATAAAATCAGGTATAGATAGAGGAATGTCAGATAAAATCAAATATAGATAGAGGAATGTCAGATACAGTCGTCAGGTATAGATAGAGGAATGTCAGATACAATCAGATATAGATAGAGGGATGTCAGATACAATCAGATATAGATAGAGGGATGTCAGATCAAATCAGGTATAGATAGAGGAATGTCAGATAAAATCAGATATAGATAGAGGAATGTCAGATACAGTCGTCAGGTATAGATAGAGGAATGTCAGATACAATCAGATATAGATAGAGGGATGTCAGATACAATCGGATATAGATAGAGGGATGTCAGATACAGTCGTCAGGTATAGATAGAGGAATGTCAGATACAATCAGATATAGATAGAGGAATGTCAGATAAAATCAGGTATAGATAGAGGAATGTCAGATAAAATCAGATATAGATAGAGGAATGTCAGATACAGTCGTCAGGTATAGATAGAGGAATGTCAGATACAATCAGATATAGATAGAGGGATGTCAGATACAATCAGATATAGATAGAGGGATGTCAGATACAGTCGTCAGGTATAGATAGAGGAATGTCAGATACAACCAGATATAGATAGATGAGTGTCATATACAATCAGATATAAATAGAGAGATGTCAGATACAATCAGATATAGATAGAGGAATGTCAGATAAAATCAGGTATAGATAGAGGAATGTCAGATACAATCAGATATAGATAGAGGAATGTCAGATAAAATCAGGTATAGATAGAGGAATGTCAGATAAAATCAGATATAGATAGAGGAATGTCAGATACAGTCGTCAGGTATAGATAGAGGAATGTCAGATACAATCAGATATAGATAGAGGGATGTCAGATACAATCGGATATAGATAGAGGGATGTCAGATACAGTCGTCAGGTATAGATAGAGGAATGTCAGATACAATCAGATATAGATAGAGGAATTTCAGATAAAATCAGGTATAGATAGAGGAATGTCAGATAAAATCAGATATAGATAGAGGAATGTCAGATACAGTCGTCAGGTATAGATAGAGGAATGTCAGATACAATCAGATATAGATAGAGGGATGTCAGATACAATCAGATATAGATAGAGGGATGTCAGATACAGTCGTCAGGTATAGATAGAGGAATGTCAGATACAATCAGATATAGATAGAGGGATGTCAGATACAGTCGTCAGGTATAGATAGAGGAATGTCAGATACAATCAGATATAGATAGAGGGATGTCAGATACAGTCGTCAGGTATAGATAGAGGAATGTCAGATAACATCAGATATAGATAGAGGAATGTCAGATACAGTCGTCAGGTATAGATAGAGGAATGTCAGATACAATCAGATATAGATAGAGGGGTGTCAGATACAATCAGATGTAGATAGAGGGATGTCAGATACAATCAGATATAGATAGAGGAATGTCAGATAAAATCAGGTATAGATGGAGGAATGTCAGATACAATCAGATATAGATAGAGGGATGTCAGATACAATCAGATATAGATAGAGGGATGTCAGATACAATCAAATATAGATAGAGGGATGTCAGATACAGTCAGGTATAGATAGAGGGATGTCAGATACAGTCGTCAGGTATAGATAGAGGAATGTCAGATAAAATCAGGTATAGATAGCGGAATGTCATATACAATCAGATATAGATAGAGGGATGTCAGATACAGTCAAATATCGAAAGAGGAATGCCAGATACAATCAGATATAGATATAGGACTGTCAGATACAATCAGATATAGAGGGATGTCAGATACAATCAGATATAGATAGAGAAATGTCAGATACAATCAGATATAGATAGAGAAATGTCAGATACAATCAGATGTAGATAGAGGGATGTCAGATACAGTCAGGTATAGATAGAGGAATGTCAGATAAAATCAGATATAGATAGAGGGGTGTCAGATACAGTCAGATATAGATAGAGGGTTGTCAGATATAGATAGAGGAATGTCATATACAACCAGATATAGATAGAGGGGTGTCAGATACAATCAGATGTAGATAGAGGAATGTCAGATACAGTCGTCAGGTATAGATAGAGGAATGTCAGATAAAATCAGGTATAGATAGAGGAATGTCAGATACAATCAGAAATAGATAGAGGGATGTCAGATACAATCAGATATAGATAGAGGGATGTCAGATACAGTCGTCAGGTATAGATAGAGGAATGTCAGATACAATCAGATATAGATAGAGGGATGTCAGATACAGTCGTCAGGTATAGATAGAGGAATGTCAGATACAATCAGATATAGATAGAGGGATGTCAGATACAGTCGTCAGGTATAGATAGAGGAATGTCAGATAACATCAGATATAGATAGAGGAATGTCAGATACAGTCGTCAGGTATAGATAGAGGAATGTCAGAAACAATCAGATATAGATAGAGGGGTGTCAGATACAATCAGATATAGATAGAGGAATGTCAGATAAAATCAGGTATAGATGGAGGAATGTCAGATACAATCAAATATAGATAGAGGGATGTCAGATACAATCAGATATAGATAGAGGGATGTCAGATACAATCAGATATAGATAGAGGGATGTCAGATACAATCAAATGAAGATAGAGGGATGTCAGATACAGTCAGGTATAGATAGAGGGATGTCAGATACAGTCGTCAGGTATAGATAGAGGAATGTCAGATAAAATCAGGTATAGATAGCGGAATGTCATATACAATCAGATATAGATAGAGGGATGTCAGATACAGTCAAATATCGAAAGAGGAATGCCAGATACAATCAGATATAGATATAGGACTGTCAGATACAATCAGATATAGATAGAGGGATGTCAGATACAATCAGATATAGAGGGATGTCAGATACAATCAGATATAGATAGAGAAATGTCAGATACAATCAGATGTAGATAGAGGGATGTCAGATACAGTCAGGTATAGATAGAGGAATGTCAGATAAAATCAGATATAGATAGAGGGGTGTCAGATACAGTCAGATATAGATAGAGGGATGTCAGATAAAGAAAGAGGAATGACATATACAAACAGATATAGATAGAGGGGTGTCAGATACAATCAGATGTAGATAGAGCAATGTCAGATACAGTCGTCAGGTATAGATAGAGGAATGTCAGATAAAATCAGGTATAGATAGAGGAATGTCAGATACAATCAGATATAGATAGAGGGATGTCAGATCAAATCAGATATAGATAGAGGAATGTCAGATACAGTCGTCAGGTATAGATAGAGGAATGTCAGATACAATCAGATATAGATAGAGGGGTGTCAGATACAATCAGATGTAGATAGAGGGATGTCAGATACAATCAGATATAGATAGAGGAATGTCAGATAAAATCAGGTATAGATGGAGGAATGTCAGATACAATCAGATATAGATAGAGGGATGTCAGATACAATCAGATATAGATAGAGGGATGTCAGATACAATCAAATATAGATAGAGGGATGTCAGATACAGTCAGGTATAGATAGAGGGATGTCAGATACAGTCGTCGGGTATAGATAGAGGAATGTCAGATAAAATCAGGTATAGATAGCGGAATGTCAGATACAATCAGATATAGATAGAGGGATGTCAGATACAGTCAAATATCGAAAGAGGAATGCCAGATACAATCAGATATAGATATAGGACTGTCAGATACAATCAGATATAGATAGAGGGATGTCAGATACAATCAGATATAGATAGAGGGATGTCAGATACAATCAGATATAGATAGAGAAATGTCAGATACAATCAGATGTAGATAGAGGGATGTCAGATACAGTCAGGTATAGATAGAGGAATGTCAGATAAAATCAGATATAGATAGAGGGGTGTCAGATACAGTCAGATATAGATAGAGGGATGTCAGATATAGATAGAGGAATGTCATATACAACCAGATATAGATAGAGGGGTGTCAGATACAATCAGATGTAGATAGAGGAATGTCAGATACAGTCGTCAGGTATAGATAGAGGAATGTCAGATAAAATCAGGTATAGATAGAGGAATGTCAGATACAATCAGATATAGATAGAGGAATGTCAGATAAATTCAGGTATAGATAAAGGAATGTCAGATACAATCAGATATACATAGAGGGATGTCAGATACAATCAAATATAGATAGAGGGATGTCAGATACAATCAAATATAGATAGAGGGATGTCAGATACAGTCGTCAGGTATAGATAGAGGAATGTCAGATAAAATCAGATATAGATAGAGGGATGTCAGATACAATCAGATATAGATAGAGGGGTGTCAGATACAATCAGATGTAGATAGAGGGATGTCAGATACAATCAGATATAGATAGAGGAATGTCAGATAATATCAGATATAGATAGAGGAATGTCAGATACAGTCGTCAGGTATAGATAGAGGAATGTCAGATAAAATCAGGTATAGATAGAGGAATGTCAGATACAATCAGATATAGATAGAGGGGTGTCAGATACAATCAGATATAGATAGAGGGATGTCAGATACAATCAGATATAGATAGAGGGATGTCAGATACAATCAGATATAGATAGAGGGATGTCAGATACAATCAGATATAGATAGAGGAATGTCAGATACAGTCGTCAGGTATAGATAGAGGAGGAATGTCAGATAAAATCAGGTATAGATAGAGGAATGTCAGATACAATCAGATATAGATAGAGGGATGTCAGATACAATCAGATATAGATAGAGGGGTGTCAGATACAATCAGATATAGATAGAGGGATGTCAGATAAAATCAGGTATAGATAGAGGAATGTCAGATACAATCAGATATAGATAGAGGAATGTCAGATCAAATCAGATATAGATAGAGGAATGTCAGATACAGTCGTCAGGTATAGATAGAGGAATGTCAGATAAAATCAGGTATAGATAGAGGAATGTCAGATACAATCAGATATAGATAGAGGGATGTCAGATACAGTCGTCAGGTATAGATAGAGGAATGTCAGATAAAATCAGGTATAGATAGAGGAATGTCAGATACAATCAGATATAGATAGAGGGATGTCAGATACAGTCAAATATCGACAGAGGAATGCCAGATACAATCAGATATAGATAGAGGGATGTCATATACAATCAGATATATATAGAGGGGTGTCAGATACAATCAGATATAGATAGAGGAATGTCAGATCAAATCAGATATACATAGAGGGATGTCAGATACAATCAAATATAGATAGAGGGATGTCAGATACAATCAAATATAGATAGAGGGATGTCAGATACAGTCGTCAGGTATAGATAGAGGAATGTCAGATAAAATCAGATATAGATAGAGGGATGTCAGATACAATCAGATATAGATAGAGGGGTGTCAGATACAGTCGTCAGGTATAGATAGAGGAATGTCAGATAAAATCAGGTATAGATAGAGGAATGTCAGATACAATCAGATATAGATAGAGGGATGTCAGATACAATCAGATATAGATAGAGGGATGTCAGATACAGTCGTCAGGTATAGATAGAGGAATGTCAGATAAAATCAGGTATAGATAGAGGAATGTCAGATACAATCAGATATAGATAGAGGGATGTCAGATACAATCAGATATAGATAGAGGAATGTCAGATAATATCAGATATAGATAGAGGAATGTCAGATACAGTCGTCAGGTATAGATAGAGGAATGTCAGATAAAATCAGGTATAGATAGAGGAATGTCAGATACAATCAGATATAGATAGAGGGATGTCAGATACAATCAGATATAGATAGAGGGGTGTCAGATACAATCAGATATAGATAGAGGGATGTCAGATACAATCAGATATAGATAGAGGGATGTCAGATACAATCAGATATAGATAGAGGGGTGTCAGATACAATCAGATATAGATAGAGGGATGTCAGATAAAATCAGGTATAGATAGAGGAATGTCAGATACAATCAGATATAGATAGAGGAATGTCAGATACAATCAGATATATATAGAGGAATGTCAGATACAGTCGTCAGGTATAGATAGAGGAATGTCAGATAAAATCAGGTATAGATAGAGGAATGTCAGATACAATCAGATATAGATAGAGGGATGTCAGATACAATCAGATATAGATAGAGGGGTGTCAGATACAATCAGATATAGATAGAGGAATGTCAGATAAAATCAGATATAGATAGAGGAATGTCAGATACAATCAGATATAGATAGAGGAATGTCAGATACAATCAGATGTAGATAGAGGGATGTCAGATACAATCAGATATAGATAGAGGGGTGTCAGATACAATCAGATATAGATAGAGGAATGTCAGATAATATCAGATATAGATAGAGGAATGTCAGATACAGTCGTCAGGTATAGATAGAGGAATGTCAGATAAAATCAGGTATAGATAGAGGAATGTCAGATACAATCAGATATAGATAGAGGGATGTCAGATACAATCAGATATAGATAGAGGGGTGTCAGATACAATCAGATATAGATAGAGGGATGTCAGATACAATCAGATATAGATAGAGGGGTGTCAGATACAATCAGATATAGATAGAGGGATGTCAGATAAAATCAGGTATAGATAGAGGAATGTCAGATACAATCAGATATAGATAGAGGAATGTCAGATCAAATCAGATATAGATAGAGGAATGTCAGATACAGTCGTCAGGTATAGATAGAGGAATGTCAGATAAAATCAGGTATAGATAGAGGAATGTCAGATACAATCAGATATAGATAGAGGGATGTCAGATACAGTCGTCAGGTATAGATAGAGGAATGTCAGATAAAATCAGGTATAGATAGAGGAATGTCAGATACAATCAGATATAGATAGAGGGATGTCAGATACAGTCAAATATCGACAGAGGAATGCCAGATACAATCAGATATAGATAGAGGGATGTCATATACAATCAGATATATATAGAGGGGTGTCAGATACAATCAGATATAGATAGAGGAATGTCAGATCAAATCAGATATACATAGAGGGATGTCAGATACAATCAAATATAGATAGAGGGATGTCAGATACAATCAAATATAGATAGAAGGATGTCAGATACAGTCGTCAGGTATAGATAGAGGAATGTCAGATAAAATCAGATATAGATAGAGGGATGTCAGATACAATCAGATATAGATAGAGGGGTGTCAGATACAGTCGTCAGGTATAGATAGAGGAATGTCAGATACAATCAGATATAGATAGAGGGATGTCAGATACAATCAGATATAGATAGAGGGATGTCAGATACAGTCGTCAGGTATAGATAGAGGAATGTCAGATAAAATCAGGTATAGATAGAGGAATGTCAGATACAATCAGATATAGATAGAGGGATGTCAGATACAATCAGATATAGATAGAGGAATGTCAGATAATATCAGATATAGATAGAGGAATGTCAGATACAGTCGTCAGGTATAGATAGAGGAATGTCAGATAAAATCAGGTATAGATAGAGGAATGTCAGATACAATCAGATATAGATAGAGGGATGTCAGATACAATCAGATATAGATAGAGGGGTGTCAGATACAATCAGATATAGATAGAGGGATGTCAGATACAGTCGTCAGGTATAGATAGAGGAGGAATGTCAGATAAAATCAGGTATAGATAGAGGAATGTCAGATACAATCAGATATAGATAGAGGAATGTCAGATACAGTCGTCAGGTATAGATAGAGGAATGTCAGATAATATCAGATATAGATAGAGGAATGTCAGATACAGTCGTCAGGTATAGATAGAGGAATGTCAGATAAAATCAGGTATAGATAGAGGGATGTCAGATACAATCAGATATAGATAGAGGGATGTCAGATACAATCAGATATAGATAGAGGGATGTCAGATACAATCAGATATAGATAGAGGAATGTCAGATACAGTCGTCAGGTATAGATAGAGGAGGAATGTCAGATAAAATCAGGTATAGATAGAGGAATGTCAGATACAATCAGATATAGATAGAGGGATGTCAGATACAATCAGATATAGATAGAGGGGTGTCAGATACAATCAGATATAGATAGAGGGATGTCAGATAAAATCAGGTATAGATAGAGGAATGTCAGATACAATCAGATATAGATAGAGGAATGTCAGATCAAATCAGATATAGATAGAGGAATGTCAGATACAGTCGTCAGGTATAGATAGAGGAATGTCAGATAAAATCAGGTATAGATAGAGGAATGTCAGATACAATCAGATATAGATAGAGGGATGTCAGATACAGTCAAATATCGACAGAGGAATGCCAGATACAATCAGATATAGATAGAGGGATGTCATATACAATCAGATATATATAGAGGGGTGTCAGATACAATCAGATATAGATAGAGGAATGTCAGATCAAATCAGATATAGATAGAGGAATGTCAGATACAGTCGTCAGGTATAGATAGAGGAATGTCAGATAAAATCAGGTATAGATAGAGGAATGTCAGATACAATCAGATATAGATAGAGGGATGTCAGATACAATCAGATATAGATAGAGGGATGTCAGATACAATCAAATATAGATAGAGGGGTGTCAGATACAATCAGATATAGATAGAGGGATGTCAGATACAGTCAGGACTAGATAGAGGGATGTCAGATACAGTCGTCAGGTATAGATAGAAGAATGTCAGATAAAATCAGGTATAGATAGAGAAATGTCAGATACAATCAGATATAGATAGAGGGATGTCAGATAAAATCAGGTTTAGATAGAGGAATGTCAGATACAATCAGATATAGATAGAGGGATGTCAGATACAATCAGATATAGATAGAGGAATGTCAGATCAAATCAGATATAGATAGAGGAATGTCAGATACAGTTGTCAGGTATAGATAGAGGAATGTCAGATAAAATCAGGTATAGATAGAGGAATGTCAGATACAATCAGATATAGATAGAGGGATGTCAGATACAATCAGATATAGATAGAGGGGTGTTAGATACAATCAGATATAGATAGAGGGATGTCAGATACAATCAAATATAGATAGAGGGATGTCAGATACAGTCGTCAGGTATAGATAGAGGAATGTCAGATAAAATCAGGTATAGATAGAGGAATGTCAGATACAATCAGATATAGATAGAGGGATGTCAGATACAGTCAAATATCGACAGAGGAATGCCAGATACAGTCAGATATAGATAGAGGGATGTCAGATCAAATCAGATATATATAGAGGGATGTCAGATACAATCAGATAGGATAGAGGGATGTCAGATACAATCAAATATAGATACAGGGATGTCAGATACAGTCAGGTATAGATAGAGGGATGTCAGATACAGTCGTCAGGTATAGATAGAGGAATGTCAGATAAAATCAGGTATAGATAGAGGAATGTCAGATACAATCAGATAAAGATAGAGGGGTGTCAGATACAACCAGATATAGATAGATGAGTGTCATATACAATCAGATATAGATAGAGGGATGTCAGATACAATCAGATGTAGATAGAGGGATGTCAGATAAAATCAGATTTAGATAGAGGAATGTCAGATACAGTCATCAGATATAGATAGAGGAATGTCAGATAAAATCAGGTATAGATAGAGGAATGTCAGATACAATCAGATATAGATAGAGGGATGTCAGATCAAATCAGATATAGATAGAGGAATGTCAGATCCAGTCGTCAGGTATAGATAGAGGAATGTCAGATAAAATCAGATATAGACAGAGGGGTGTCAGATACAATCAGATATAGATAGAGGAATGTCAGATAAAATCAGATATAGATAGAGGAATGTCAGATACAATCAGATATAGATAGAGGGATGTCAGATTCAATCAGATATAGATAAAGGGATGTCAGATACAACCAAATATAGATAGAGGGATGTCAGATACAGTCAGGTATAGATAGAGGGATGTCAGATACAGTCGTCAGGTATAGATAGAGGAATGTCAGATAAAATCAGGTATAGATAGCGGAATGTCAGATACAATCAGATTTAGATAGAGGGATGTAACATACAATCAGATGTAGATAGAGGAATGTCAGATACAGTCGTCAGGTATAGATAGAGGAATGTCAGATAAAATCAGGTATAGATAGAGGGATGTCAGATACAATCAGATATAGATAGAGGGATGTCAGATCAAATCAGATATAGATAGAGGAATGTCAGATCCAGTCGTCAGGTATAGATAGAGGAATGTCAGATACAATCAGATATAGATAGAGGGGTGTCAGATACAATCAGATGTAGATAGAGGGATGTCAGATACAATCAAATATAGATAGAGGGATGTCAGATACAGTCAGGTATAGATAGAGGGATGTCAGATACAGTCGTCAGGTATAGATAGAGGAATGTCAGATGAAATCAGGTATAGATAGAGGAATGTCAGATACAATCAGATATGGATAGAGGGATGTCAGATACAATCAGATATAGATAGAGGGATGTCAGATACAATCAAATATAGATAGAGGGATGTCAGATACAATCAAATATAGATAGAGGGATGTCAGATACAGTCGTCAGGTATAGATAGAGGAATGTCAGATAAAATCAGGTATAGATAGAGGAATGTCAGATACAATCAGATATAGATAGAGGGATGTCAGATACAATCAGATATAGATAGAGGGGTGTCAGATACAATCAGATATAGATAGAGTGATGTCAGATACAATCAGATATAGATAGAGGGATGTCAGATACAATCAGATATAGATAGAGGGGTGTCAGATACAATTAGATGTAGATAGAGGGATGTCAGATACAATCAGATATAGATAGAGGAATGTCAGATAAAATCAGATATAGATAGAGGAATGTCAGATACAGTCGTCAGGTATAGATAGAGGAATGTCAGATAAAATCAGGTATAGATAGAGGAATGTCAGATACAATCAGATATAGATAGAGGGATGTCAGATACAATCAGATATAGATAGAGGGATGTCAGATACAATCAGATATAGATAGAGGGATGTCAGATACTATCAGATATAGATAGAGGGGTGTCAGATACAATCAGATATAGATAGAGGGATGTCAGATACAATCGGTTATAGATAGAGGGATGTCAGATACAATCAGATATAGATAGAGGGGTGTCAGATACAATCAGATATAGATAGAGGAATGTCAGATAAAATCAGATATAGATAGAGAGGATGTCAGATAAAATCAGGTATAGATAGAGGAATGTCAGATACAATCAGATATAGATAGAGGGATGTCAGATACAATCAGATATAGATAGAGGGGTGTCAGATACAATCAGATGTAAATAGAGGGATGTCAGATACAATCAGATATAGATAGAGGAATGTCAGATCAAATCAGATATAGATAGAGGAATGTCAGATACAGTCGTCAGGTATAGATAGAGGAATGTCAGATAAAATCAGGTATAGATAGAGGAATGTCAGATACAATCAGATATAGATAGAGGGAGGTCAGATACAATCAGATATAGATAGAGGGGTGTTAGATACAATCAGATATAGATAGAGGGATGTCAGATACAATCAAATATAGATAGAGGGATGTCAGATACAGTCAGGACTAGATAGAGGGATGTCAGATACAGTCGTCAGGTATAGATAGAGGAATGTCAGATACAATCAGGTATAGATAGAGGGATGTCAGATACAATCAGATATAGATAGAGGGATGTCAGATACAATCAAATATAGATAGAGGGATGTCAGATACAATCAAATATAGATAGAGGGATGTCAGATACAGTCGTCAGGTATAGATAGAGGAATGTCAGATAAAATCAGATATAGATAGAGGGATGTCAGATACAATCAGATATAGATAGAGGGGTGTCAGATACAATTAGATGTAGATAGAGGGATGTCAGATACAATCAGATATAGATAGAGGAATGTCAGATAAAATCAGATATAGATAGAGGAATGTCAGATACAGTCGTCAGGTATAGATAGAGGAATGTCAGATAAAATCAGGTATAGATAGAGGAATGTCAGATACAATCAGATATAGATAGAGGGATGTCAGATACAATCAGATATAGATAGAGGGATGTCAGATACAATCAGATATAGATAGAGGGATGTCAGATACAATCAGATATAGATAGAGGGGTGTCAGATACAATCAGATATAGATAGAGGGATGTCAGATACAATCGGTTATAGATAGAGGGATGTCAGATACAATCAGATATAGATAGAGGGGTGTCAGATACAATCAGATATAGATAGAGGAATGTCGGATAAAATCAGATATAGATAGAGAGGATGTCAGATAAAATCAGGTATAGATAGAGGAATGTCAGATACAATCAGATATAGATAGAGGGATGTCAGATACAATCAGATATAGATAGAGGGGTGTCAGATACAATCAGATGTAAATAGAGGGATGTCAGATACAATCAGATATAGATAGAGGAATGTCAGATCAAATCAGATATAGATAGAGGAATGTCAGATACAGTCGTCAGGTATAGATAGAGGAATGTCAGATAAAATCAGGTATAGATAGAGGAATGTCAGATACAATCAGATATAGATAGAGGGAGGTCAGATACAATCAGATATAGATAGAGGGGTGTTAGATACAATCAGATATAGATAGAGGGATGTCAGATACAATCAAATATAGATAGAGGGATGTCAGATACAGTCAGGACTAGATAGAGGGATGTCAGATACAGTCGTCAGGTATAGATAGAGGAATGTCAGATACAATCAGGTATAGATAGAGGGATGTCAGATACAATCAGATATAGATAGAGGGATGTCAGATACAATCAAATATAGATAGAGGGATGTCAGATACAATCAAATATAGATAGAGGGATGTCAGATACAGTCGTCAGGTATAGATAGAGGAATGTCAGATAAAATCAGATATAGATAGAGGGATGTCAGATACAATCAGATATAGATAGAGGAATGTCAGATAAAATCAGATATAGATAGAGGAATGTCAGATACAGTCGTCAGGTATAGATAGAGGAATGTCAGATAAAATCAGATATAGATAGAGGGATGTCAGATACAATCAGATATAGATAGAGGAATGTCAGATAAAATCAGATATAGATAGAGGAATGTCAGATACAGTCGTCAGGTATAGATAGAGGAATGTCAGATACAATCAGATGTAGATAGAGGGATGTCAGATCAAATCAGATATAGATAGAGGGGTGTCAGATACAATCAGATGTAGATAGAGGGATGTCAGAAACAATCAGATATAGATAGAGGGATGTCAGATACAGACGTCAGGTATAGATTGAGGAAAGTCAGATACAGTCGTCAGGTATAGATAGAGGAGGAATGTCAGATAAAATCAGGTATAGATAGAGGAATGTCAGATACAATCAGATATAGATAGAGGGATGTCAGATACAATCAGATATAGATAGAGGGGTGTCAGATACAATCAGATATAGATAGAGGGATGTCAGATAAAATCAGGTATAGATAGAGGAATGTCAGATACAATCAGATATAGATAGAGGAATGTCAGATCAAATCAGATATAGATAGAGGAATGTCAGATACAGTCGTCAGGTATAGATAGAGGAATGTCAGATAAAATCAGGTATAGATAGAGGAATGTCAGATACAATCAGATATAGATAGAGGGATGTCAGATACAATCAGATATAGATAGAGGGATGTCAGATACAATCAGATATAGATAGAGGGGTGTCAGATACAATCAGATATAGATAGAGGGATCTCAGATACAGTCAGGACTAGATAGAGGGATGTCAGATACAGTCGTCAGGTATAGATAGAGGAATGTCAGATAAAATCAGGTATAGATAGAGGAATGTCAGATACAATCAGATATAGATAGAGGGATGTCAGATACAGTCAAATATCGACAGAGGAATGCCAGATACAATCAGATATAGATAGAGGGATGTCATATACAATCAGATATATATAGAGGGGTGTCAGATACAATCAGATATAGATAGAGGAATGTCAGATCAAATTAGATATAGATAGAGGAATGTCAGATACAGTCGTCAGGTATAGATAGAGGAATGTCAGATAAAATCAGGTATAGATAGAGGTATGTCAGATAAAATCAGTTATAGATAGAGGTTTGTCAGATACAATCAGATTTAGATAGAGGGATGTCAGATACAATCAGATATAGATAGAGGGGTGTCAGATACAATCAGATATAGATAGAAGGATGTCAGATACAATCAGATATAGATAGAGGGATGTCAGATACAATCAGATATAGATAGAGGGGTGTCAGATACAATCAGATATAGATAGAGGGATGTCAGATACAGTCAGGACTAGATAGAGGGATGTCAGATACAGTCGTCAGGTATAGATAGAAGAATGTCAGATAAAATCAGGTATAGATAGAGGAATGTCAGATACAATCAGATATAGATAGAGGGATGTCAGATACAATCAGATATAGATAGAGGGGTGTCAGATACAATCAGATATAGATAGAGGGATGTCAGATACAGTCAGGACTAGATAGAGGGATGTCAGATACAGTCGTCAGGTATAGATAGAAGAATGTCAGATAAAATCAGGTATAGATAGAGGAATGTCAGATACAATCAGATATAGATAGAGGGGTGTCAGATACAATCAGATATAGATAGAGGGATGTCAGATACAATCAGATATAGATAGAGGGATGTCAGATACAATCAGATATAGATAGAGGGGTGTCAGATACAATCAGATATAGATAGAGGGATGTCAGATACAGTCAGGACTAGATAGAGGGATGTCAGATACAGTCGTCAGATATAGATAGAGGAATGTCAGATAAAATCAGGTATAGATAGAGGAATGTCAGATACAATCAGATATAGATAGAGGGATGTCAGATCAAATCAGATATAGATAGAGGAATGTCAGATCCAGTCGTCAGGTATAGATAGAGGAATGTCAGATAAAATCAGATATAGATAGAGGGGTGTCAGATACAATCAGATATAGATAGAGGAATGTCAGATAAAATCAGATATAGATAGAGGAATGTCAGATACAATCAGATATAGATAGAGGGATGTCAGATTCAATCAGATATAGATAAAGGGATGTCAGATACAACCAAATATAGATAGAGGGATGTCAGATACAGTCAGGTATAGATAGCGGAATGTCAGATACAATCAGATTTAGATAGAGGGATGTAACATACAATCAGATGTAGATAGAGGAATGTCAGATACAGTCGTCAGGTATAGATAGAGGAATGTCAGATAAAATCAGGTATAGATAGAGGAATGTCAGATACAATCAGATTTAGATAGAGGGATGTAACATACAATCAGATGTAGATAGAGGAATGTCAGATACAGTCGTCAGGTAAAGATAGAGGAATGTCAGATACAATCAGATATAGATAGAGGGGTGTCAGATACAATCAGATATAGATAGAGGGATGTCAGATACAATCAGATATAGATAGAGGGGTGTCAGATACAATCAGATATAGATAGAGGGATGTCAGATACAATCAGATATAGATAGAGGGATGTCAGATACAATCAGATATAGATAGAGGGGTGTCAGATACAATCAGATATAGATAGAGGGATGTCAGATACAGTCAGGACTAGATAGAGGGATGTCAGATACAGTCGTCAGGTATAGATAGAAGAATGTCAGATAAAATCAGGTATAGATAGAGGAATGTCAGATACAATCAGATATAGATAGAGGGATGTCAGATAAAATCAGGTTTAGATAGAGGAATGTCAGATACAATCAGATATAGATAGAGGGATGTCAGATACAATCAGATATAGATAGAGGGGTGTCAGATACAATCAGATGTAGATAGAGGGATGTCAGATACAATCAGATATAGATAGAGGAATGTCAGTTCAAATCAGATATAGATAGAGGAATGTCAGATACAGTCGTCAGGTATAGATAGAGGAATGTCAGATAAAATCAGGTATAGATAGAGGAATGTCAGATACAATCAGATATAGATAGAGGGATGTCAGATACAATCAGATATAGATAGAGGGGTGTTAGATACAATCAGATATAGATAGAGGGATGTCAGATACAATCAAATATAGATAGAGGGATGTCAGATACAGTCGTCAGGTATAGATAGAGGAATGTCAGATAAAATCAGGTATAGATAGAGGAATGTCAGATACAATCAGATATAGATAGAGTGATGTCAGATACAGTCAAATATCGACAGAGGAATGCCAGATACAGTCAGATATAGATAGAGGGATGTCAGATCAAATCAGATATATATAGAGGGATGTCAGATACAATCAGATATAGATAGAGGGGTGTCAGATACAACCAGGTATAGATAGATGAGTGTCATATACAATCAGATATAGATAGAGGGGTGTCAGATACAATCAGATAGGATAGAGGGATGTCAGATACAATCAAATATAGATACAGGGATGTCAGATACAGTCAGGTATAGATAGAGGGATGTCAGATACAGTCGTCAGGTATAGATAGAGGAATGTCAGATAAAATCAGGTATAGATAGAGGAATGTCAGATACAATCAGATAAAGATAGAGGGGTGTCAGATACAACCAGATATAGATAGATGAGTGTCATATACAATCAGATATAGATAGAGGGATGTCAGATACAATCAGATGTAGATAGAGGGATGTCAGATAAAATCAGATTTAGATAGAGGAATGTCAGATACAGTCGTCAGATATAGATAGAGGAATGTCAGATAAAATCAGGTATAGATAGAGGAATGTCAGATACAATCAGATATAGATAGAGGGATGTCAGATCAAATCAGATATAGATAGAGGAATGTCAGATCCAGTCGTCAGGTATAGATAGAGGAATGTCAGATAAAATCAGATATAGATAGAGGGGTGTCAGATACAATCAGATATAGATAGAGGAATGTCAGATAAAATCAGATATAGATAGAGGGATGTCAGATTCAATCAGATATAGATAAAGGGATGTCAGATACAACCAAATATAGATAGAGGGATGTCAGATACAGTCAGGTATAGATAGCGGAATGTCAGATACAATCAGATTTAGATAGAGGGATGTAACATACAATCAGATGTAGATAGAGGAATGTCAGATACAGTCGTCAGGTATAGATAGAGGAATGTCAGATAAAATCAGGTATAGATAGCGGAATGTCAGATACAATCAGATTTAGATAGAGGGATGTAACATACAATCAGATGTAGATAGAGGAATGTCAGATACAGTCGTCAGGTATAGATAGAGGAATGTCAGATAAAATCAGGTATAGATAGAGGAATGTCAGATACAATCAGATATAGATAGAGGGATGTCAGATCAAATCAGATATAGATAGAGGAATGTCAGATCCAGTCGTCAGGTATAGATAGAGGAATGTCAGATACAATCAGATATAGATAGAGGGGTGTCAGATACAATCAGATGTAGATAGAGGGATGTCAGATACAATCAAATATAGATAGAGGGATGTCAGATACAGTCAGGTATAGATAGAGGGATGTCAGATACAGTCGTCAGGTATAGATAGAGGAATGTCAGATGAAATCAGGTATAGATAGAGGAATGTCAGATACAATCAGATATGGATAGAGGGATGTCAGATACAATCAGATATAGATAGAGGGATGTCAGATACAATCAAATATAGATAGAGGGATGTCAGATACAATCAAATATAGATAGAGGGATGTCAGATACAGTCGTCAGGTATAGATAGAGGAATGTCAGATAAAATCAGGTATAGATAGAGGAATGTCAGATACAATCAGATATAGATAGAGGGATGTCAGATACAATCAGATATAGATAGAGGGGTGTCAGATACAATCAGATATAGATAGAGGGATGTCAGATACAATCAGATATAGATAGAGGGATGTCAGATACAATCAGATATAGATAGAGGGGTGTCAGATACAATTAGATGTAGATAGAGGGATGTCAGATACAATCAGATATAGATAGAGGAATGTCAGATAAAATCAGATATAGATAGAGGAATGTCAGATACAGTCGTCAGGTATAGATAGAGGAATGTCAGATAAAATCAGGTATAGATAGAGGAATGTCAGATACAATCAGATATAGATAGAGGGATGTCAGATACAATCAGATATAGATAGAGGGATGTCAGATACAATCAGATATAGATAGAGGGATGTCAGATACAATCAGATATAGATAGAGGGGTGTCAGATACAATCAGATATAGATAGAGGGATGTCAGATACAATCAGTTATAGATAGAGGGATGTCAGATACAATCAGATATAGATAGAGGGGTGTCAGATACAATCAGATATAGATAGAGGAATGTCAGATAAAATCAGATATAGATAGAGAGGATGTCAGATAAAATCAGGTATAGATAGAGGAATGTCAGATACAATCAGATATAGATAGAGGGATGTCAGATACAATCAGATATAGATAGAGGGGTGTCAGATACAATCAGATGTAGATAGAGGGATGTCAGATACAATCAGATATAGATAGAGGAATGTCAGATCAAATCAGATATAGATAGAGGAATGTCAGATACAGTCGTCAGGTATAGATAGAGGAATGTCAGATAAAATCAGGTATAGATAGAGGAATGTCAGATACAATCAGATATAGATAGAGGGATGTCAGATACAATCAGATATAGATAGAGGGGTGTTAGATACAATCAGATATAGATAGAGGGATGTCAGATACAATCAAATATAGATAGAGGGATGTCAGATACAGTCAGGACTAGATAGAGGGATGTAAGATACAGTCGTCAGGTATAGATAGAGGAATGTCAGATACAATCAGGTATAGATAGAGGGATGTCAGATACAATCAGATATAGATAGAGGGATGTCAGATACAATCAAATATAGATAGAGGGATGTCAGATACAATCAAATATAGATAGAGGGATGTCAGATACAGTCGTCAGGTATAGATAGAGGAATGTCAGATAAAATCAGATATAGATAGAGGGATGTCAGATACAATCAGATATAGATAGAGGGGTGTCAGATACAATCAGATGTAGATAGAGGGATGTCAGATACAATCAGATATAGATAGAGGAATGTCAGATAAAATCAGATATAGATAGAGGAATGTCAGATACAGTCGTCAGGTATAGATAGAGGAATGTCAGATAAAATCAGGTATAGATAGAGGAATGTCAGATACAATCAGATATAGATAGAGGGATGTCAGATACAATCAGATATAGATAGAGGGGTGTCAGATACAATCAGATATAGATAGAGGGATGTCAGATACAATCAGATATAGATAGAGGGATGTCAGATACAATCAGATATAGATAGAGGAATGTCAGATACAGTCGTCAGGTATAGATAGAGGAGGAATGTCAGATAAAATCAGGTATAGATAGAGGAATGTCAGATACAATCAGATATAGATAGAGGGATGTCAGATACAATCAGATATAGATAGAGGGGTGTCAGATACAATCAGATATAGATAGAGGGATGTCAGATAAAATCAGGTATAGATAGAGGAATGTCAGATACAATCAGATATAGATAGAGGAATGTCAGATCAAATCAGATATAGATAGAGGAATGTCAGATACAGTCGTCAGGTATAGATAGAGGAATGTCAGATAAAATCAGGTATAGATAGAGGAATGTCAGATACAATCAGATATAGATAGAGGGATGTCAGATACAATCAGATATAGATAGAGTGATGTCAGATACAATCAGATATAGATAGAGGGGTGTCAGATACAATCAGATATAGATAGAGGGATGTCAGATACAGTCAGGACTAGATAGAGGGATGTCAGATACAGTCGTCAGGTATAGATAGAGGAATGTCAGATAAAATCAGGTATAGATAGAGGAATGTCAGATACAATCAGATATAGATAGAGGGATGTCAGATACAGTCAAATATCGACAGAGGAATGCCAGATACAATCAGATATAGATAGAGGGATGTCATATACAATCAGATATATATAGAGGGGTGTCAGATACAATCAGATATAGATAGAGGAATGTCAGATCAAATCAGATATAGATAGAGGAATGTCAGATACAGTCGTCAGGTATAGATAGAGGAATGTCAGATAAAATCAGGTATAGATAGAGGAATGTCAGATACAATCAGATATAGATAGAGGGATGTCAGATACAATCAGATATAGATAGAGGGATGTCAGATACAATCAGATATAGATAGAGTGGTGTCAGATACAATCAGATATAGATAGAGGGATGTCAGATACAATCAGATATAGATAGAGGGATGTCAGATACAATCAGATATAGATAGAGGGGTGTCAGATACAATCAGATAGGATAGAGGGATGTCAGATACAGTCAGGACTAGATAGAGGGATGTCAGATACAGTCGTCAGGTATAGATAGAAGAATGTCAGATAAAATCAGGTATAGATAGAGGAATGTCAGATACAATCAGATATAGATAGAGGGATGTCAGATAAAATCAGGTTTAGATAGAGGAATGTCAGATACAATCAGATATAGATAGAGGGATGTCAGATACAATCAGATATAGATAGAGGGGTGTCAGATACAATCAGATGTAGATAGAGGGATGTCAGATACAATCAGATATAGATAGAGGAATGTCAGATCAAATCAGATATAGATAGAGGAATGTCAGATATAGTCAGGTATAGATAGAGGAATGTCAGATAAAATCAGGTATAGATAGAGGAATGTCAGATACAATCAGATATAGATAGAGGGATGTCAGATACAATCAGATATAGATAGAGGGGTGTTAGATACAATCAGATATAGATAGAGGGATGTCAGATACAATCAAATATAGATAGAGGGATGTCAGATACAATCAGATATATATAGAGGGGTGTCAGATACAATCAGATATAGATAGAGGAATGTCAGATCAAATCAGATATAGATAGAGGAATGTCAGATACAGTCGTCAGGTATAGATAGAGGAATGTCAGATAAAATCAGGTATAGATAGAGGGATGTCAGATACAATCAAATATAGATACAGGGATGTCAGATACAGTCAGGTATAGATAGAGGAATGTCAGATAAAATCAGGTATAGATAGAGGAATGTCAGATACAATCAGATATAGATAGAGGGGTGTTAGATACAATCAGATATAGATAGAGGAATGCCAGATACAATCAGATATAGATAGAGGGATGTCATATACAATCAGATATATATAGAGGGGTGTCAGATACAGTCAGATATAGATAGAGGAATGTCAGATCAAATCAGATATAGATAGAGGAATGTCAGATACAGTCGTCAGGTATAGATAGAGGAATGTCAGATACAATCAGATATAGATAGAGGGATGTCAGATACAGTCAAATATCGACAGAGGAATGCCAGATACAGTCAGATATAGAAAGAGGGATGTCAGATCAAATCAGATATATATAGAGGGATGTCAGATACAATCAGATATAGATAGAGGGATGTCAGATACAATCAGATATAGATAGAGGAATGTCAGATAAAATCAGGTATAGTTAGAGGAATGTCAGATACAATCAGATATAGATAGAGGGATGTCAGATACAGTCAAATATCGACAGAGGAATGCCAGATACAGTCAGATATAGAAAGAGGGATGTCAGATCAAATCAGATATATATAGAGGGATGTCAGATACAATCAGATATAGATAGAGGGGTGTCAGATACAACCAGGTATAGATAGATGAGTGTCATATACAATCAAATATAGATACAGGGATGTCAGATACAGTCAGGTATAGATAGAGGGATGTCAGATACAGTCGTCAGGTATAGATAGAGGAATGTCAGATAAAATCAGGTATAGATAGAGGAATGTCAGATACAATCAGATAAAGATAGAGGGGTGTCAGATACAACCAGATATAGATAGATGAGTGTCATATACAATCAGATATAGATAGAGGGATGTCAGATACAATCAGATGTAGATAGAGGGATGTCAGATAAAATCAGATTTAGATAGAGGAATGTCAGATACAGTCGTCAGATATAGATAGAGGAATGTCAGATAAAATCAGGTATAGATAGAGGAATGTCAGATACAATCAGATATAGATAGAGGGATGTCAGATACAATCAGATATAGATAGAGGGGTGTCAGATACAATCAGATATAGATAGAGGGATGTCAGATACAATCAGATATAGATAGAGGGATGTCAGATACAATCAGATATAGATAGAGGGGTGTCAGATACAATCAGATGTAGATAGAGGGATGTCAGATACAATCAGATATAGATAGAGGAATGTCAGATACAGTCAGGACTAGATAGAGGGATGTCAGATACAGTCGTCAGGTATAGATAGAGGAATGTCAGATACAATCAGATATAGATAGAGGGATGTCAGATACAGTCAAATATCGACAGAGGAATGCCAGATACAATCAGATATAGATAGAGGGATGTCAGATCAAATCAGTTATAGATAGATGAGTGTCATATACAATCAGATATAGATAGAGGGGTGTCAGATACAATCAGATAGGATAGAGGGATGTCAGATACAATCAAATATAGATACAGGGATGTCAGATACAGTCAGGTATAGATAGAGGGATGTCAGATACAGTCGTCAGGTATAGATAGAGGAATATCAGATAAAATCAGGTATAGATAGAGGAATGTCAGATACAATCAGATAAAGATAGAGGGGTGTCAGATACAACCAGATATAGATAGAGGAATGTCAGATAAAATCAGGTATAGATAGAGGAATGTCAGATACAATCAGATATAGATAGAGGGATGTCAGATCAAATCAGATATAGATAGAGGAATGTCAGATCCAGTCGTCAGGTATAGATAGAGGAATGTCAGATAAAATCAGATATAGATAGAGGGGTGTCCGATACAATCAGATATAGATAGAGGAATGTCAGATAAAATCAGATATAGATAGAGGAATGTCAGATACAATCAGATATAGATCGAGGGATGTCAGATACAATCAGATATAGATAAAGGGATGTCAGATACAACCAAATATAGATAGAGGGATGTCAGATACAGTCAGGTATAGATAGAGGAATGTCAGATAAAATCAGGTATAGATAGAGGAATGTCAGATACAATCAGATATAGATAGAGGGATGTCAGATCAAATCAGATATAGATAGAGGAATGTCAGATCCAGTCGTCAGGTATAGATAGAGGAATGTCAGATACAATCAGATATAGATAGAGGGGTGTCAGATACAATCAGATGTAGATAGAGGGATGTCAGATACAATCAAATATAGATAGAGGGATGTTAGATACAGTCAGGTATAGATAGAGGAATGTCAGATGAAATCAGGTATAGATAGAGGAATGTCAGATGAAATCAGGTATAGATAGAGGAATGTCAGATACAATCAGATATAGATAGAGGGATGTCAGATACAATCAGATATAGATAGAGGGATGTCAGATACAATCAAATATAGATAGAGGGATGTCAGATACAATCAAATATAGATAGAGGGATGTCAGATACAGTCGTCAGGTATAGATAGAGGAATGTCAGATAAAATCAGGTATAGATAGAGGATTGTCAGATACAATCAGATATAGATAGAGGGATGTCAGATACAATCAGATATAGATAGAGGGGTGTCAGATACAATCAGATATAGATAGAGGGATGTCAGATACAATCAGATATAGATAGAGGGATGTCAGATACAATCAGATATAGATAGAGGGGTGTCAGATACAATTAGATGTAGATAGAGGGATGTCAGATACAATCAGATATAGATAGAGGAATGTCAGATACAGTCAGGACTAGATAGAGGGATGTCAGATACAGTCGTCAGGTATAGATAGAGGAATGTCAGATACAATCAGATATAGATAGAGGGATGTCAGATACAGTCAAATATCGACAGAGGAATGCCAGATACAATCAGATATAGATAGAGGGATGTCAGATCAAATCAGATATATATAGAGGGATGTCAGATACAATCAGATATAGATAGAGGGGTGTCAGATACAACCAGGTATAGATAGATGAGTGTCATATACAATCAGATATAGATAGAGGGGTGTCAGATACAATCAGATATAGATAGAGGGGTGTCAGATACAACCAGGTATAGATAGATGAGTGTCATATACAATCAGATATAGATAGAGGGGTGTCAGATACAATCAGATAGGATAGAGGGATGTCATATACAATCAAATATAGATACAGGGATGTCAGATACAGTCAGGTATAGATAGAGGGATGTCAGATACAGTCGTCAGGTATAGATAGAGGAATGTCAGATAAAATCAGGTATAGATAGAGGAATGTCAGATACAATCAGATAAAGATAGATGGGTGTCAGATACAACCAGATATAGATAGATGAGTGTCATATACAATCAGATATAGATAGAGGGGTGTCAGATACAGTCAGATATAGAAAGAGGGATGTCAGATACAATCAGATGTAGATAGGGGGATGTCAGATAAAATCAGATTTAGGTAGAGGAATGTCAGATACAGTTGTCAGATATAGATAGAGGAATGTCAGATAAAATCAGGTATAGATAGAGGAATGTCAGATACAATCAGATATAGATAGAGGGATGTCAGATCAAATCAGATATAGATAGAGGAATGTCAGATCCAGTCGTCAGGTATAGATAGAGGAATGTCAGATAAAATCAGATATAGATAGAGGAATGTCAGATACAATCAGATATAGATAGAGGGGTGTCAGATACAATCAGATATAGATAGAGGAATGTCAGAGAAAATCAGATATAGATAGAGGAATGTCAGATACAATCAGATATAGATAGAGGGATGTCAGATACAATCAGATATAGATAAAGGGATGTCAGATACAATCAAATATAGATAGAGGGATGTCAGATACAGTCAGGTATAGATAGAGGGATGTCAGATACAGTCGTCAGGTATAGATAGAGGAATGTCAGATAAAATCAGGTATAGATAGCGGAATGTCAGATACAATCAGATTTAGATAGAGGGATGTCAGATACAATCAGATGTAGATAGAGGAATGTCAGATACAGTCGTCAGGTATAGATAGAGGAATGTCAGATACAATCAGGTATAGATAGAGAAATGTCCGATACAATCAGATATAGATAGAGGGATGTCAGATCAAATCAGATATAGATAGAGGGATGTCAGATACAGTCAGGTATAGATAGAGGGATGTCAGATACTGTCAGATATAGATAGAGGAATGTCAGATACAATCAGATATAGATAGAGGGATGTCAGATACAGTCAGATATAGATAGAGGATTGTCATATACAACCAGATATAGATAGAGGGGTGTCAGATTAGATACAATCAGATATAGATAGAGGAATGTCAGATACAATCACATATAGATAGAGGGATGTCAGATACAATCACATATAGATAAAGGGATGTCAGATACAGTCAGATATAGATAGAGGAATGTCATATACAACCAGATATAGATAGAGGGGTGTCAGATACAATCGGTTATAGATAGAGGGATGTCAGATACAGTCAGATATAGATAGAGGGGTGTCAGATACAATCAGATATAGATAGAGGAATGTCAGATACAATTAGATATAGATAGAGGGACGTCAGATACAATCAGATATAGATAGAGGGATTTCACATACAGTCAGATATAGATAGAGGGGTGTCAGATACAATCGGATAGATAGAGGGATGTCAGATACAGTCAGATATCGATAGAGGAATGTCAGATACAATCAGATATAGATAGAGGGATGTCAGATACTGTCAGATATAGACAGAGGAATGTTAGAAATTGTCAGATATAGATAAAGGGATGTCAGATACAATCAGATACAGATAGAGGAATGTCAGATACAATCAGATATAGATAGAGGGGTGTCAGATACTGTCAGATATAGATAGAAGGGTTTCAGATACAATCAGATATAGATAGAGGAATGTCAGATTAGATACAATCAGATATAGATAGAGGAATGTCAGATACAATCACATATAGATAGAGGGATGTCAGATACAATTACATATAGATAGAGGGATGTCAGATACAGTCAGATATAGATAGAGGGGTGTCAGATACAATCAGATAGATAGAGGGATGTCAGATACAGTCAGATATCGATAGAGGAATCTCAGATACAATCAGGTATAGATAGAGGAATGCCAGATACAATCAGATATAGATAGAAAGATGTCAGATACAATCAGATATAAATAAAGAGATGTCAGATACAATCAGATATAGATAGAGGAATGTCAGATACAATCAGGTATAGATAGAGGAATGTCAGATACAATCAGATTTAGATAGAGGGATGTCAGATATAGTCAAATATCGATAAAGGAATGCCAGATACAATCAGATATAGATAGTGGGATGTCAGATACAATCAGATATAAATAGAGAGATGTCAGATACAATCAGATATAGATAGAGGGGTGTCAGATACATTCAGATATAGACAGAGGAATGTCAGATAATATTAGGTATAGATAGAGGAATGTCAGATACAATCAGATATAGATAAAGGAATGTCAGATACAATCAGGTATAGATAGAGGATTGTCATATACAATCAGATATAAATAGAGGGATGTCAGATACAGTCAGATATAGATAGAGGGGTGTCAGATACAATCAGATATAGATAGAGGGATGTCAGATACAGTCAGATATGGATAGAGGATTGTCATATACAACCAGATATAGATAGAGGGGTGTCAGATTAGATACAATCAGATATAGATAGAGGAATGTCAGATACAATCACATATAGATAGAGGGATGTCAGATACAATCACATATAGATAGAGGGATGTCAGATACAGTCAGATATAGATAGAGGGGTGTCAGATACAATCAGATAGATAGAGGGATGTCAGATACAGTCAGATATCGATAGAGGAATGTCAGATACAATCAGATATAGATAGAGGGATGTCAGATACTGTCAGATATAGATAGATCAATTTCAGAAATTGTCAGATATAGATAGACGAATGTCAGATACAGTCAGGTATAGATAGAGGAATGTAGATTAAATCAGATATAGATAAAGAAATGTCAGATACACTCAGATATCGATAGAGGAATGTCAGATACAGTCAGGTATAGATAGAGGAATGTCAGATAATATAGGTATAGATAGAGGAATGTCAGATAAAATCAGGTATAGATAGATCAATGTCAGATACAATCAGATATAGGTATAGGAATGTCAGATACAGTCAGATATCGATACCGGACTCTCAGATACAATCAGATATTGATAGAGGAATGTCAGATACTGTCAGATATAGAAAGAGGGATGTCAGATACAATCAGATATAGATAAAGGCATGTCAGATACAATCTGGTATAGATAGAGGAATGTCATATACAATCAGATATAAATAGAGGGATGTCAGATACAGTCAGATATAGATAGAGGGGTGTCAGATACAATCAGATATAGATAAAGGGATGTCAGATACAGTCAGATATAGATATAGGAATGTCATATACAACCAGATATAGATAGAGGGGTGTCAGATACAATCGGTTATAGATAGAGGGATGTCAGATACAGTCAGATATAGATAGAGGGGTGTCAGATACAATCAAATATAGATAGAGGGGTGTCAGATACATTCAGATATAGACAGAGGAATGTCAGATAATATTAGGTATAGATAGAGGAATGTCAGATACAATCAGATATAGATAAAGGAATGTCAGATACAATCAGGTATAGATAGAGGATTGTCATATACAATCAGATATAAATAGAGGGATGTCAGATACAGTCAGATATAGATAGAGGGGTGTCAGATACAATCAGATATAGATAGAGGGATGTCAGATACAGTCAGATATAGATAGAGGGGTGTCAGATACAATCAAATATAGATAGAGGGGTGTCAGATACATTCAGATATAGACAGAGGAATGTCAGATAATATTAGGTATAGATAGAGGAATGTCAGATACAATCAGATATAGATAAAGGAATGTCAGATACAATCAGGTATAGATAGAGGATTGTCATATACAATCAGATATAGATAGAGGGATGTCAGATACAGTCAGATATAGATAGAGGATTGTCATATACAACCAGATATAGATAGAGGGGTGTCAGATTAGATACAATCAGATATAGATAGAGGGATGTCAGATACAATCAGATATAGATAGAGGGATGTCAAATACTGTCAGATAAAAATAGAGGATTTTTAGATACTGTCAGATATAGATAGAGGAATGTCAGATACAGTCAGATATAGATAGAGGAATGTTAGATACTGTCAGATATAGATAGATCAATTTCAGAAATTGTCAGATATAGATAGAGCGATGTCAGATACAATCAGATACAGATAGACGAATGTCAGATACAATCAGATATAGATAGAGGGGTGTCAGATACTGTCAGATATAGATGGAAGGGTCTCAGATACAATCAGATATAGATAGAGAGGTGTCAGATACTGTCAGATATAGATAGAGGGGTGTCAGATACGGTCACATATAGATAGGGGAATGTCAGATACAATCAAATATAGATAGAGGAATTTAGAGGAATGTCAGATACAATCAGATATAGATAGAGGGATGTCAAATACTGTCAGATAAAAATAGAGGATTTTTAGATACTGTCAGATATAGATAGAGGAATGTCAGATACAGTCAGATATAGATAGAGGAATGTTAGATACTGTCAGATATAGGTAGAGGAATGTTAGATACTGTCAGATATAGATAGAGGAATGTTAGATACTGTCAGATATAGATAGAGGAATGTTAGATACTGTCAGATATAGATAGAGGAATGTTAGATACTTTCAGATATAGATAGAGGAATGTTATATACTGTCAGATATAGATAGAGGAATGTCAGATACTGTCAGATATAGATAGAAGAATGTCAGATACTATCAGATATAGATAGAGGAATGTTAGATACTGTCAGATATAGATAGAAGAATGTCAGATACAATCAGATATACATAGAGAAATGTCAGATACAATCAGATATAGATAGAAGAATGTCAGATACTGTCAGATATAGATAGTGGGTGTCAGATACAGTCAGATATAGATAGAGGAATGTTAGATACTGTCAGATATAGATAGAGGAATGTCAGATACTGTCAGATATACATAGAGAAATGTCAGATACAATCAGATATACATAGAGAAATGTCAGATACAATCAGATATAGATAGAAGAATGTCAGATACTGTCAGATATAGATAGTGGGTGTCAGATACAGTCAGATATAGATAGAGGGATGTTAGATACTGTCAGATATAGATAGAGGAATGTTAGATACTGTCAGATATAGATAGAAGAATGTCAGATACTGTCAGATATAGATATTGGGTGTCAGATACAGTCAGATATAGATAGAGGGATGTTAGATACTGTCAGATATAGATAGAGGAATGTTAGATACTGTCAGATATAGATAGAGGAATGTTAGATACTGTCAGATATAGATAGTGGGTGTCAGATACAGTCAGATATAGATAGAGGAATGTTAGATACTGTCAGATATAGATAGAGGGGTGTCAGATACAATCAGATATAGATAGTGGGTGTCAGATACAGTCAGATATAGATAGAGGAATGTTAGATACTGTCAGATATAGATAGAGGAATGTTAGATACTGTCAGACATAGATAGAAGAATGTTAGATACTGTCAGATATAGATAGAGGAATGTTAGATACTGTCAGATATAGATAGAGGAATGTTAGATACTGTCAGATATAGATAGAGGAATGTTAGATACTGTCAGGTATAGATAGAGGAATGTTAGATACTGTCAGATATAGATAGAGGAATGTTAGATACTGTCAGATATAGATAGAGGAATGTTAGATACTGTCAGGTATAGATAGAGGAATGTTAGATACAGTCAGATATAGATAAAGGAATGTTAGATACTGTCAGATATAGATAGAGGAATGTTAGATACTGTCAGATATAGATAGAAGAATGTTAGATACTGTCAGATATAGATAGTGGGTGTCAGATACAGTCAGATATAGATAGAGGAATGTTAGATACTGTCAGATATAGATAGAGGAATGTTAGATACTGTCAGATATAGATAAAGGAATGTTAGATACTGTCAGATATAGATAGAGGAATGTTAGATACTGTCAGATATAGATAGAGGAATGTTAGATACTGTCAGATATAGATAGAGGAATGTTAGATACTGTCAGATATAGATAGAGGAATGTTAGATACTGTCAGGTATAGATAGAGGAATGTTAGATACTGTCAGATATAGATAGAGGAATGTTAGATACTGTCAGATATAGATAGAGGAATGTTAGATACTGTCAGATATAGATAGAGGAATGTTAGATACTGTCAGATATAGATAGAAGAATGTTAGATACTGTCAGATATAGATAGTGGGTGTCAGATACAGTCAGATATATATAAAGGAATGTTAGATACTGTCAGATATAGATAGAGGAATGTTAGATACTGTCAGATATAGATAGAGGAATGTCAGATACTGTCAGATATAGATAGAGGAATGTTAGATACTGTCAGATATAGATAGAAGAATGTTAGATACTGTCAGATATAGATAGAGGAATGTTAGATACTGTCAGATATAGATAGAGGAATGTTAGATACTGTCAGATATAGATAGAGGAATGTTAGATACTGTCAGATATAGATAGAGGAATGTTAGATACTGTTAGATATAGATAGAGGAATGTTAGATACTGTCAGATATAGATAGAGGAATGTTAGATACTGTCAGATATAGATAGAGGAATGTTAGATACTGTCAGATATAGATAGAGGAATGTTAGATACTGTCAGATATAGATAGAGGAATGTTAGATACTGTCAGATATAGATAGAGGAATGTTAGATACTGTCAGATATAGATAGAGGAATGTTAGATACTGTCAGATATAGATAGAGGAATGTTAGATACTGTCAGATATAGATAGAGGAATGTTAGATACTGTCAGGTATAGATAGAGGAATGTTAGATACTGTCAGATATAGATAGAGGAATGTTAGATACTGTCAGATATAGATAGAAGAATGTTAGATACTGTCAGATATAGATAGTGGGTGTCAGATACAGTCAGATATAGATAGAGGAATGTTAGATACTGTCAGATATAGATAGAGGAATGTTAGATACTGTCAGATATAGATAAAGGAATGTTAGATACTGTCAGATATAGATAGAGGAATGTTAGATACTGTCAGATATAGATAGAGGAATGTTAGATACTGTCAGATATAGATAGAGGAATGTTAGATACTGTCAGATATAGATAGAGGAATGTTAGATACTGTCAGGTATAGATAGAGGAATGTTAGATACTGTCAGATATAGATAGAGGAATGTTAGATACAGTCAGATATAGATAGAGGAATGTTAAATACTGTCAGATATAGATAGAGGAATGTTACATACTGTCAGATATAGATAGAAGAATGTTAGATACTGTCAGATATAGATAGTGGGTGTCAGATACTGTCAGACATAGATAGAGGAATGTCAGATACTGTCAGATATACATAGAGAAATGTTAAATACTGTCAGATATAGATAGAGGAATGTTAGATACTGTCAGATATAGATAGTGGGTGTCAGATACAGTCAGATATAGATAGAGGAATGTTAGATACTGTTAGATATAGATAGAGGAATGTTAGATACTGTCAGATATAGATAGAGGAATGTTAGATACTGTCAGATATAGATAGAGGAATGTTAGATACTGTCAGATATAGATAGAGGAATGTTAGATACTGTCAGATATAGATAGAGGAATGTTAGATACTGTCAGATATAGATAGAGGAATGTTAGATACTGTCAGATATAGATAGAGGAATGTTAGATACTGTCAGATATAGATAGAGGAATGTTAGATACTGTTAAATATAGATAGAGGAATGTTAGATACTGTCAGATATAGATAGAGGAATGTTAGATACTGTCAGATATAGATAGAGGAATGTTAGATACTGTCAGATATAGATAGAGGAATGTTAGATACTGTCAGATATAGATAGAGGAATGTCAGATACAGATAGAAGAATGTTAGATACTGTCAGATATAGATAGAAGAATGTTAGATACTGTCAGATATAGATAGTGGGTGTCAGATACAGTCAGATATAGATAAAGGAATGTTAGATACTGTCAGATTTAGATAGAGGAATGTTAGATACTGTCAGATATAGATAGTGGGTGTCAGATACAGTCAGATATAGATAGAGGAATGTTAGATACTGTTAGATATAGATAGAGGAATGTTAGATACTGTCAGATATAGATAGAGGAATGTTAGATACTGTTAGATATAGATAGAGGAATGTTAGATACTGTCAGATATAGATAGAGGAATGTTAGATACTGTCAGATATAGATAGAGGAATGTTAGATACTGTCAGATATAGATAGAGGAATGTTAGATACTGTCAGGTATAGATAGAGGAATGTTAGATACTGTCAGATATAGATAGAGGAATGTTAGATACTGTCAGATATAGATAGAGGAATGTTAGATACTGTTAGATATAGATAGAGGAATGTTAGATACTGTCAGATATAGATAGAGGAATGTTAGATACTGTCAGATATAGATAGAGGAATGTTAGATACTGTCAGGTATAGATAGAGGAATGTTAGATACTGTCAGATATAGATAGAGGAATGTTAGATACTGTCAGATATAGATAGAGGAATGTTAGATACTGTTAGATATAGATAGAGGAATGTTAGATACTGTCAGATATAGATAGAGGAATGTTAGATACTGTCAGATATAGATAGAGGAATGTTAGATACTGTCAGATATAGATAGAGGAATGTTAGATACTGTCAGATATAGATAGAGGAATGTTAGATACTGTCAGATATAGATAAAGGAATGTTAGATACTGTCAGATATAGATAGAGGAATGTTAGATACTGTCAGATATAGATAGTGGGTGTCAGATACAGTCAGATATAGATAGAGGAATGTTAGATACTGTTAGATATAGATAGAGGAATGTTAGATACTGTCAGATATAGATAGAGGAATGTTAGATACTGTTAGGTATAGATAGAGGAATGTTAGATACTGTCAGATATAGATAGAGGAATGTTAGATACTGTCAGATATAGATAGAGGAATGTTAGATACTGTCAGATATAGATAGAGGAATGTTAGATACTGTCAGATATAGATAGAGGAATGTTAGATACTGTCAGGTATAGATAGAGGAATGTTAGATACTGTCAGATATAGATAGAGGAATGTTAGATACTGTCAGATATAGATAGAGGAATGTTAGATACTGTTAGATATAGATAGAGGAATGTTAGATACTGTCAGATATAGATAGAGGAATGTTAGATACTGTCAGATATAGATAGAGGAATGTTAGATACTGTCAGATATAGATAGAGGAATGTTAGATACTGTCAGATATAGATAGAGGAATGTTAGATACTGTCAGATATAGATAGTGGGTGTCAGATACAGTCAGATATAGATAGAGGAATGTTAGATACTGTTAGATATAGATAGAGGAATGTTAGATACTGTCAGATATAGATAGAGGAATGTTAGATACTGTCAGATATAGATAGAGGAATGTTAGATACTGTCAGATATAGATAGAGGAATGTTAGATACTGTCAGATATAGATAGAGGAATGTTAGATACTGTCAGATATAGATAGAGGAATGTTAGATACTGTCAGATATAGATAGAGGAATGTTAGATACTGTCAGATATAGATAGAGGAATGTTAGATACTGTCAGATATAGATAGAGGAATGTTAGATACTGTCAGATATAGATAGAGGAATGTTAGATACTGTTAAATATAGATAGAGGAATGTTAGATACTGTCAGATATAGATAGAGGAATGTTAGATACTGTCAGATATAGATAGAGGAATGTTAGATACTGTCAGATATAGATAGAGGAATGTTAGATACTGTCAGATATAGATAGAGGAATGTTAGATACTGTCAGATATAGATAGAGGAATGTTAGATACTGTCAGATATAGATAGAGGAATGTTAGATACTGTTAAATATAGATAGAGGAATGTTAGATACTGTCAGATATAGATAGAGGAATGTTAGATACTGTCAGATATAGATAGAGGAATGTTAGATACTGTCAGATATAGATAGAGGAATGTTAGATACTGTCAGATATAGATAGAGGAATGTCAGATACAGATAGAAGAATGTTAGATACTGTCAGATATAGATAGTGGGTGTCAGATACAGTCAGATATAGATAGAGGAATGTTAGATACTGTCAGATATAGATAGAGGAATGTTAGATACTGTCAGATATAGATAGAGTAATGTTAGATACTGTCAGGTATAGATAGAGGAATGTTAGATACTGTCAGATATAGATAGAGGAATGTTAGATACTGTCAGATATAGATAGAGGAATGTTAGATACTGTCAGATATAGATAGAAGAATGTTAGATACTGTCAGATATAGATAGTGGGTGTCAGATACAGTCAGATATAGATAAAGGAATGTTAGATACTGTCAGATATAGATAGAGGAATGTTAGATACTGTCAGATATAGATAGAAGAATGTTAGATACTGTCAGATATAGATAGTGGGTGTCAGATACAGTCAGATATAGATAGAGGAATGTTAGATACTGTTAGATATAGATAGAGGAATGTTAGATACTGTCAGATATAGATAGAGGAATGTTAGATACTGTCAGATATAGATAGAGGAATGTTAGATACTGTCAGATATAGATAGAGGAATGTTAGATACTGTCAGATATAGATAGAGGAATGTTAGATACTGTCAGATATAGATAGAGGAATGTTAGATACTGTCAGATATAGATAGAGGAATGTTAGATACTGTCAGATATAGATAGAGGAATGTTAGATACTGTCAGATATAGATAGAGGAATGTTAGATACTGTCAGATATAGATAGAGGAATGTTAGATACTGTCAGATATAGATAGAGGAATGTTAGATACTGTCAGATATAGATAGAGGAATGTTAGATACTGTCAGATATAGATAGAGGAATGTTAGATACTGTCAGATATAGATAGAGGAATGTTAGATACTGTCAGATATAGATAGAGGAATGTTAGATACTGTTAAATATAGATAGAGGAATGTTAGATACTGTCAGATATAGATAGAGGAATGTTAGATACTGTCAGATATAGATATAGGGAATGTTAGATACTGTCAGATATAGATAGAGGAATGTTAGATACTGTCAGATATAGATAGTGGGTGTCAGATACAGTCAGATATAGATAGAGGAATGTTAGATACTGTCAGATATAGATAGAGGAATGTTAGATACTGTCAGATATAGATAGAAGAATGTTAGATACTGTCAGATATAGATAGTGGGTGTCAGATACAGTCAGATATAGATAGAGGAATGTTAGATACTGTTAGATATAGATAGAGGAATGTTAGATACTGTCAGATATAGATAGTGGGTGTCAGATACAGTCAGATATAGATAGAGGAATGTTAGATACTGTCAGATATAGATAGAAGAATGTTAGATACTGTCAGATATAGATAGTGGGTGTCAGATACAGTCAGATATAGATAGAGGAATGTTAGATACTGTCAGATATAGATAGAGGAATGTTAGATACTGTCAGATATAGATAGAGGAATGTCAGATACAGATAGAAGAATGTTAGATACTGTCAGATATAGATAGTGGGTGTCAGATACAGTCAGATATAGATAGAGGAATGTTAGATACTGTCAGATATAGATAGAGGAATGTTAGATACTGTCAGATATAGATAGAGGAATGTTAGATACTGTCAGATATAGATAGAGGAATGTTAGATACTGTCAGGTATAGATAGAGGAATGTTAGATACTGTCAGATATAGATAGAGGAATGTTAGATACTGTCAGATATAGATAGAGGAATGTTAGATACTGTCAGATATAGATAGAGGAATGTCAGATACTGTCAGATATAGATAGAGGAATGTTAGATACTGTCAGATATACATAGAGAAATGTCAGATACAATCAGATATAGATAGAAGAATGTTAGATACTGTCAGATATAGATAGAGGAATGTTACATACTGTCAGATATAGATAGAGGAATGTTACATACTGTCAGATATAGATAGAAGAATGTTAGATACTGTCAGATATAGATAGAGGAATGTTACATACTGTCAGATATAGATAGAAGAATGTCAGATACTGTCAGATATAGATAGTGGGTGTCAGATACAGTCAGATATAGATAGAGGAATGTTAGATACTGTTAGATATAGATAGAGGAATGTTAGATACTTTCAGATATAGATAGTGGGTGTCAGATACAGTCAGATATAGATAGAGGAATGTTAGATACTGTCAGATATAGATAGAAGAATGTTAGATACTGTCAGATATAGATAGTGGGTGTCAGATACAGTCAGATATAGATAGAGGAATGTTAGATACTGTCAGATATAGATAGAGGAATGTCAGATACTGTCAGATATAGATAGAGGAATGTTAGATACTGTCAGATATAGATAGAAGAATGTTAGATACTGTCAGATATAGATAGTGGGTGTCAGATACAGTCAGATATAGATAGAGGAATGTTAGATACTGTCAGATATAGATAGTGGGTGTCAGATACAGTCAGATATAGATAGAGGAATGTTAGATACTGTCAGATATAGATAGAGGAATGTTAGATACTGTCAGATATAGATAGAAGAATGTTAGATACTGTCAGATATAGATAGTGGGTGTCAGATACAGTCAGATATAGATAGAAGAATGTTAGATACTGTCAGATATAGATAGTGGGTGTCAGATACAGTCAGATATAGATAGAGGAATGTTAGATACTGTCAGATATAGATAGAGGAATGTTAGATACTGTCAGATATAGATAGAAGAATGTTAGATACTGTCAGATATAGATAGTGGGTGTCAGATACAGTCAGATATAGATAGAGGAATGTTAGATACTGTTAGATATAGATAGAGGAATGTTAGATACTGTCAGATATAGATAGTGGGTGTCAGATACAGTCAGATATAGATAGAGGAATGTTAGATACTGTCAGATATAGATAGAAGAATGTTAGATACTGTCAGATATAGATAGTGGGTGTCAGATACAGTCAGATATAGATAGAGGAATGTTAGATACTGTCAGATATAGATAGAGGAATGTCAGATACTGTCAGATATACATAGAGAAATGTCAGATACAATCAGATATAGATAGAAGAATGTCAGATACTGTCAGATATAGATAGTGGGTGTCAGATACAGTCAGATATAGATAGTGGGTGTCAGATACTGTCAGATATAGATAGAGGAATGTCAGATACTGTCAGATATACATAAAGAAATGTCAGATACAATCAGATATAGATAGAGGAATGTTAGATACTGTCAGATATAGATAGAGGAATGTTAGATACTGTCAGATATAGATAGAGGAATGTCAGATACTGTCAGATATAGATAGAGAAATGTCAGATACAATCAGATATAGATAGAGGAATGTTAGATACTGTCAGATATAGATAGAGGAATGTCAGATACTGTCAGATATAGATAGTGGGTGTCAGATACAGTCAGATATAGATAGAGGAATGTCAGATACTGTCAGATATAGATAGTGGGTGTCAGATACAATCAGATATAGATAGAGGAATGTTAGATACTGTTAGATATAGATAGAGGAATGTTAGATACTGTCAGATATAGATAGTGGGTGTCAGATACAGTCAGATATAGATAGAGGAATGTTAGATACTGTCAGATATAGATAGAAGAATGTTAGATACTGTCAGATATAGATAGTGGGTGTCAGATACAGTCAGATATAGATAGAGGAATGTTAGATACTGTCAGATATAGATAGTGGGTGTCAGATACAGTCAGATATAGATAGAGGAATGTTAGATACTGTTAGATATAGATAGAGGAATGTTAGATACTGTCAGATATAGATAGTGGGTGTCAGATACAGTCAGATATAGATAGAGGAATGTTAGATACTGTCAGATATAGATAGAGGAATGTTAGATACTGTCAGATATAGATAGTGGGTGTCAGATACAGTCAGATATAGATAGAAGAATGTTAGATACTGTCAGATATAGATAGAAGAATGTTAGATACTGTCAGATATAGATAGTGGGTGTCAGATACAGTCAGATATAGATAGAGGAATGTTAGATACTGTCAGATATAGATAGTGGGTGTCAGATACAGTCAGATATAGATAGAGGAATGTTAGATACTGTTAGATATAGATAGAGGAATGTTAGATACTGTCAGATATAGATAGTGGGTGTCAGATACAGTCAGATATAGATAGAGGAATGTTAGATACTGTTAGATATAGATAGAGGAATGTTAGATACTGTCAGATATAGATAGTGGGTGTCAGATACAGTCAGATATAGATAGATGAATGTCAGATACTGTCAGATATAGATAGAGGAATGTCAGATACTGTCAGATATACATAGAGAAATGTCAGATACAATCAGATATAGATAGAAGAATGTCAGATACTGTCAGATATAGATAGTGGGTGTCAGATACAGTCAGATATAGATAGAGGAATGTCAGATACTGTCAGATATAGATAGAGGAATGTTTGATACTGTCAGATATAGATAGAGGAATGTCAGATACTGTCAGATATAGATAGAGGAATGTTTGATACTGTCAGATATAGATAGAGGAATGTCAGATACTGTCAGATATAGATAGTGGGTGTCAGATACTGTCAGATATAGATAGAGGAATGTCAGATACTGTCAGATATAGATAGAGGAATGTTTGATACTGTCAGATATAGATAGAGGAATGTCAGATACTGTCAGATATAGATAGTGGGTGTCAGATACAGTCAGATATAGATAGAGGAATGTCAGATACTGTCAGATATAGATAGTGGGTGTCAGATACAGTCAGATATAGATAGAGAAAGGTCAGATACTGTCAGATATACATAGAGAAATGTCAGATACAATCAGATATAGATAGAGGAATGTTAGATACTGTCAGATATAGATAGAGGAATGTCAGATACTGTCAGATATAGATAGTGGGTGTCAGATACAGTCAGATATAGATAGAGGAATGTCAGATACTGTCAGATATAGATAGTGGGTGTCAGATACAGTCAGATATAGATAGAGGAATGTTAGATACTGTTAGATATAGATAGAGGAATGTTAGATACTGTCAGATATAGATAGTGGGTGTTAGATACTGTCAGATATAGATAGAAGAATGTTAGATACTGTCAGATATAGATAGAGGAATGTCAGATACTGTCAGATATACATAGAGAAATGTCAGATACAATCAGATATAGATAGAAGAATATCAGATACTGTCAGATATAGATAGTGGGTGTCAGATACAGTCAGATATAGATAGTGGGTGTCAGATACTGTCAGATATAGATAGAGGAATGTCAGATACTGTCAGATATACATAAAGAAATGTCAGATACAATCAGATATAGATAGAGGAATGTTAGATACTGTCAGATATAGATAGAGGAATGTTAGATACTGTCAGATATAGATAGAGGAATGTCAGATACTGTCAGATATAGATAGAGGAATGTCAGATACTGTCAGATATACATAAAGAAATGTCAGATACAATCAGATATAGATAGAAGAATGTCGGATACAATCAGATATAGATAGAGGAATGTTAGATACTGTCAGATATAGATAGAGGAATGTCAGATACTGTCAGATATAGATAGAGGAATGTCAGATACTGTCAGATATACATAAAGAAATGTCAGATACAATCAGATATAGATAGAAGAATGTCGGATACAATCAGATATAGATAGAGGAATGTTAGATACTGTCAGATATAGATAGAGGAATGTCAGATACAATCTGCACATTGTCATTTTAACTTCTTTTGGTACTGATTTTAATATTTGCATTAAATAAGTTATTGTGATTACACTTGTCTGTCTGTTTTGCTTTTTGTAACAGTAACGTTACATGTTTTTAATTAACTGTTTTGTGTAGGACTATAATGGCTTAAAATATCTTTTAAATGCTATATTGTTACTATTGCTACTAAAATGTACATAACTGTTAGTTACGTTGTATTATATAAAAAGAATACATTACGTATTTAAACATTTTGTATAAATCGGGTTTGGGTTTAGGGTAGGGTTTGGGTTTAGGGTAAGGTTTGGGTTTAGGGTAAGGTTTGGGTTTAGGGTAAGGTTTGGGATAGAGTTAAGGTTGTTACATATTGCTAAAACGGCTATGGGAAATTATACCGCAATCTTTTTGGAATGAAAGATATGTAAATGTTTTTCTTTTATTTAGCTATAAATATGTAGTAATGCTACGTTTAAATGTTTTAAATATGTCTACATTATATGTTTAGCATCTATTTATTTCAACTTATTTTTTTGTTTTTAAAGTTACATGTAAATACTACTTATTAACAGTGAGACCAGGCTGATAAAACTGTTACATGCTATATAAGTTATTCTTTCTTTGCACAATCCAGAAATAAACTAAGCTGGCCAGACCTGCATTTCATTACAAGTTGTATCCTGCATATAACTGTGTATGTGACAAATAAACAAATTGAAAACAATAATTTATCTCCTAAACATACCTATGCCGCAATAGTAACCTTGAGTGGAACAGAGCACACATCCATTATACTCTATGACTGTATGCCTTCAACATTACATGTGAGCGGCCTTTACCTAATAGCACCTTTTTCCCCTGTTAACCGAGGACATCTAAGGGCCTTTTTACACCTGGTCACTTTATGTGTTTTCTCTGATCGGATAGCTATCTGATTTGTTAAAACTGTTCCATTTACATTTGGCCACATAAATGCGTCTTGGCAAAACGGATATGAATCCGATCTTTTACCCCCGCCCAAAATGCAAATACACTATTTATTACTCCGCCTAAAAAACTTAACATGAAGTTTATGCTACAATAGCACTTACTGTATGTTGTACTGTATGTTGGGCAGGGGATGCGTGTCTCCTTGCTCTGCATGAGCTGAAGCTCGCAGTACAGCGCAGCAGGAGAGTGACAGCGCGGTGATTTAATGCAGGTCCATGACGTGAAAAGTATTCACAAAACTCTCTTTTAAAGTTTTATTTCTTTGTTTAATATCATTTGAGTTTGTCATTAGACTCTTTTATTGATTCTAGGAAGCTTTTTCACCTGCTGTCGTCACTCCATAACGCAACGAGCGTGTCGTCTATGTTTGTTTGCTTCTTTGACGCTAACTTCTGGGTGCCGTGCTTACGTTTGGGAGGAGTAATGCACTGAAAGATGTGGTTTCATCAACCAGATGCAGAGCCGGCCCAGCCACTAAACGACCCTTGCGATTGCAAAGGGCCTCGTGGCCAGCAGAGGGCCCCCTAAAGTCACTTAGCTAGTGGTTGAAAAAAACCATTCATCAAAAGTAACATAAAATAAATATAAATATTCATTATTTATTATTATGGCAATGTTAAAAAGGCTGTTACTTGTTATTATAGTTATTATGAAAGTTCGCTAATAAGATCTCTTTCTTGCCAAGATTGATTGACACACAGCATCCAGCGCAGCAGCCAATCAGTGCCTGCGATCTATGTGCAGGCGAGCATCCCGCCCACAGAACGCAAAGTTGAGTTGAGCCGGATCGCTGATACAGACGCGAACTTTTGCTGTTGCTTTAAGGACAATTTCTTTAATGTTATGTGTGTTTGTGCGTAAATGCGAAGTAAGTGGATCTTATTTGACTTCGGTAATGACCAAACCTGTGTTCTGTTTGACTTCTCTTTCTTTATTTGCCTTCATAACGTGAATTGGTTTATTAAGCTTAATAATTAATATTTAAACGGTTTAACATGGTAAATTAATTCTGTTACGCTTATATTTCACGTATGCCATTGTCATTTCTACATTCTACATACACTTTATGTCATTAGTGTAATTATATTGTTAAACGTCTGAATTTAAAGTGTTTTATGTGTAAGAGTAAACAAACTCATGCGTATATGCGTGGTACATGCCCAGACAGTGCACCGTTGTTAAACCACCTGCTAGCCTTTGCAAAAGTGTATAATGTCAATGTTCAGTGTTTAATTTTAAACTATAGCAATGCATATGACATACAGTAGCCAGCTTTGTTAGATTAATGTTATGAACGCAATGTTAATTGTTAATCTTCAATTATTAATATTATTTGCAAGTTAATTGTTATTATCCACAAACCTATGTTTGTGTCAGATTTAGCTCATCTCAAACAAGCCTATTAACTTTTGTTATGCTATTTACGTGAGGGATAATATATAGTGAGGCGGTTGTTATAGCGAATGTTAGGTACAGTACTATTAACCTTGTTTGTGGTGTTTTAGATATTATTGTTAATTTTGTTTATTTGAAAAATGTAAACATTTAAGTGTTATATTTATTATTTTATATAATATTTTATTTAAATGTTATTCTATTTACTCTATGTTTTCTAATTAAACTAAGGCCGAGTCCTGTCTTAAGATATTCCCTGTCCGGGACCACCCCAAGGTCTTTTATTGTCATTCTGTAGGCTACATGTTGCCACATAAGAACGAAATATGTACTCAGGACCAGCAATGTAAAAAAGATAATTTACATACAGTATACATAGAATAATTAAAACATAATTTAATAGACACATTTAAAAAAAATAACATAGTAGATATAATATGTGCAGTATAGTCATAAGGTAGTCGTTGCTTTTCTTAAGGCCTTACTTAAAACGGACCAAATTTAGCTTATAGGGCCCCCAAAGGTCTAGGGCCGGCTCTGACCAGATGTATTTACACTTGTCCAGTTTCATCTGAAATCCGTCCCAGACCACCTCCTGAAGTGGTTTGAGCGATCGGATTTAAATCCGTCTCGAAAACGTTCTGGAGGGCATTTACACCTGGTCTTTTTACAATTGGATAGCTATCAGAGAAAACTCATGAAGTGACCAGGTGTAAAAAGCCCCTAAGACAAACAGGTTAAATTTAAGTTTGGTGTGATGCTCATTTAACCACTGCTCTACCCGAAGCCCATCCTTATGCTGCTAAATTAATGACTGCTCAGCAATAACTAACCACTTCCTTGTGCTCTTAAAGTGATGTTAAATTCTATAATATAGTATTGACAATAATCTATATAGCATATGTTTAATATAAATTATATAATGTTATTGCAGTATGTTGTAGTTGCAATCAGTAAGTTAACACTGTCTCCCTCTGTTGTTACGGATTTGCTTTTCTGTGTTGTCTATTTCATGTGAAGCTGCTTTGGAATGATAAACAATTGTGAAAGCACTATATAAACAAATAAAATCAACTGCTGCCAACTTGCTAAAAACTTAAAATGTAACTCACAAGTTTAAGGTAAACAAATAATGATAAAAATCTAATGACTAAGAAATACAATTAGTGTAGTAGGATAAAGAGGATCCTGGAAGACTATTTTAGTAATATTATTTAAAAAATAATATTTTAGATTATAAGGGGTTGTGTGCTTGTCTAAAGATGTTATGAAATAATGAAGGCTTTGTTATATGTCAGCATTTCTGACATTTTAGAAAGCGTTTAAAGGGGACATTTCACAAGACTGCTTTAAGATGTCAAATAAGTCTTTGGTGTCCCCATAGTGCGTACGTTTTAGTTGAAAATACCATATAGATAATTTATTATAGCATGCTAAAACTGCCACTTTGTAGGTGTGAGCAAAAATGTGCAGTTTGTGCTGTGGTTGGATAGTGCAGATTAAGGGGTGGTATTATCCCCTTTTAACATCACAGGGAGAACCAAATTTCAAGAGAGAAAGTTTTGGCAACCCAAAGTTACTGTGTTGTTCTTTTACACATTTTCTTTGTTGATAGAGGCCCTGGGGACCCAATTATAGCACTTAAACATGGAAAAAGTCAGATTTTTGTGATATTTCCCCTTTAAATTGCTTAGTTGATAGCTTTCTCAAAAATCTTGCCACACATTTCAGCACTAATATCTAGTGCTGTAGTCAAGACCACCTAAACGGAGACCAAGTCATGACCAAGACCAAGACAGGCCGAGACCGAGACAAGACCAAGACTTTAAAGGGTCGAGACTCGAGACCAAGTCAAGACCAAGACAGGCCGAGACCTTTTCAAGTCACTGCATAAAAAACACTTATGATAAAATGTGGAATATGCATATGATTAGGCACTTCTTGTGTGTGTGTGTGTGTGCGTGGGCCATCAGAGAAGTTGATAATAATCAAAGGCATTGCAGATATGTGGGAATTTATCTTTGTCTATAAGTAAATAAAAGTGAACAAACACTAAAGAGCTGAAATCAACTTAACCATGAACTGTCTTTCCATGGCTTGCCATCCACTTAACACAACGCATGTGTTTTTAGTAATAAAATTAGAAAAATTGTCATTGGGAGAAACTTAAACAATGCTTGAACAATGCCAACATCATATGCCAAACCTGAATAAACTGCATAAAATAAATGATAAAAACATAATTTGTGATGTGCCATCAGTTGTAGTCTTGACCGGTCTTGAAGTAAAATTCCGAGTCCTCTTTGTCTGAGAACGAGACGAGACCGAGTAAAAATGAGACCAAGACCTTTAAAAATTGGCCTTTAGACCAGTCTCGAGAACTACAACACTACTAATATCTATATGTGACTAAGGGGTACTGCTAAACCGCATCCTGTTTGATTGCACCATTTTTTTCTGAACCATGCACAACATCTGCACATAAATTATCTGTTAGCTGTTGTTTAAAACTTCAATTAACAAAAATAATTAAGGTATAATCACGAAAATTCTACAGTTTGTATAATTTAATAATATGAAAATATAGACATCCTAACAGTTCATTGTGCATTATAAAGGGTCATAAAACCACAAACTTTTTTGGGATGTTAACAGATATATATGTGTTGCACTGTAATAGCCATCACAAATTATACTACAAAGTGGAAACTGGTCATTTTTTCACTTTTTGAGACCATTTCTTTGACTTAATTTCTTTGAACGTTAAGCTGAAGCCACGTCATAATATGTGACGTATATGCTAGTGATTTGAGTGCTCATTAGCTGCAACACGCTTGTTATATCATTGGTTTTTGAGTGTTTTGAGAAAAAAAGCTTGCACTGTAAAAAATACACCATTAATTTAAAACAACTTGGTTTTGCAAGTTTAACCTACTATTTTAAGTTTTGACATAAGTTGACATAACTAACAAGTGGAAATTGTTTAACTTAATTTGTTAAGTTAAAATTAATTAATAAAATCTATGTATATATTTCATAAAAAAACTTTACTACTGTCAAGTACAAAATAAACTGCATATGTCATTTGTCACCAATCAATGTAACACTTGCTGCCAAACTGCAATAATAAAAAGATTCTTACATGACTGCTGTGGTTAACATGGCAGGAAATCAGCATTTGTGGGAAACAAATGTGAAGTGATAAAAAAAGAAAAAATAGAGGTGTGTTAAAAGTAGCGTTACACGCTTGAAGGGAAACAAACGGAGGACAGATACAAGAAACGGAAATATTGACTGATAGAAATACAATAACATTTAGCTCCGCATATTAAACACAAATATATTTCTTTATAATGAAGACCTTGAATCTAGAATGTAAAGACAGAATGTTAACATTTAAAAATAGACAACTGGACAAGTTGGTTAGCATATTGAAGATATATTGACTATAATAGTTTATACCTGGACAAAAGAATACAGAGATAAAAAGTACATTTAAAGGAAGAACAGACTTGTGAATAACAGTTTGACTGGAGATTTGGAGCTATGATGAACAAAATGACATTGACAGCAATCTTTTTCCTGAGCATGTTTGTGGCAAGAAGTTGTACAAGAGGTTTGTTCATATACATTTTAATGTGATACACTTCATATCTGTTTGTATTTGACTGACTGTTTACTAGCACAACAGGTGTGACTCCTTATGAGAGCTTGGTGTCAGTATTAGAATTTAAAATAGTATAGACCTTATTTAGCCTACCGCCATAATAAAGCTGTGAGGGTCAGGGTTAATAAAATAAAAAACTTTCCCTTACAGCCTTATTTTGGAATTAACATGGAAGCAGGCTGAATATGCAGCAGCCACGTTCTTCAAGTTATCCTTATTGTCAAGCCCTGTATTGGCCATCAAATTAAAAAAAAACATTCAAATAAAAACTTAAATTCTCGACCTTTGGCAGTGAGATGGGACCCCCCTGCCAGGCATGTAATATAATCTCTGTGTTTGTTTAATCTACTGTAAATGCTAGCTTGTTCTTTGTGCAAAAAATCAATCATATTTTGACTAAGATAACATTCATGTGAAAGCAGCTTTAATATTTTAGACTTACATTTGTGTAACAAGCACGTTATGAAGAAACTAACTAAAACTGAAATACTGAGTGATTAATTTTGAGTGATAAATTTAATTTAATGTGCTGAGCCGTCATATTAACCTGTTACTAATGCTGTGTCACTAACCTTTTAAGGTGAAGATCAAACAATCTTTGTGGGCCCTAACCTAATACAAAAGAGCCCAGCTTCTGTGGCTGACAAAGTGGAGAATATAATTACAGGCAGGCATGGATTAACGCACGGGCCTACTGGGCACTTGCCCAGGGCACTGGGCCAGCATGGGGCCCTGTCAAATTTACTGTGTCTATTCTTTTCAAGTAAATATTTTAATTTAAATTTTATTTTTAGTAAAATTTTGTTAAATATTGAGAAAAAATGTGCAGTGGCAAAGTATTAACTAGTAAATAAATCAAATAAATAATTTTAATGTATTGCTGCGCTGTTGAAAGGGACATCTAGAGGCGAGTGAAAAGCATTGCGTAATATAAAAGTCACGCGTAGAAGACGGTTACTCAAAAACCAAAACAAAAATGAGTTTAAAACCACAACCAAGTGGATTAATGAAAAGAAAGCACAAAAGGACAGCTTTTCCTCACCATGCCAGTCAGCAATTGTGAAGGAGAATGTTCATTTTCTCTAATGGCAAGAGTAAAAAACGAACTAAGAAGCAAAATGTGTCAAGGACGTCTTTAATGGCCATTGAATGCGATCTTGTGAGGGAACTGGATTTTGATGATGTGGTGGAAGCGTTTTCTCTGAGGAAATCGAGAAAGGTACCCCTCAGCTAAGGTACACTGCAAAATTTTTCGTTGTGAATTCACAGTAAATAAATGGATACATTTTGCATGACTTTCACAGCAAGGATTACAGAAATATACTGTGAAAATACTCACAACAATTTACTGTGATGTTATCTGTGATATTACAATGCATTGATGTAAAAGCACAACTGTATACTGTAACTTCACAGCTTCAATGGCAAAGCAATTACTGTGACATTACAATACAATACTGGGGACTTACAATCTTTTGCTGTTCATCATTACAACAAGGCCATGTACTATTACAGTGTGTACTGTGAAAGTACATGTTGACAATAATTTACTGTGAATAGAAATGTTTGATTAGTAAATGAATTAGGTGATGATTTTTTACCATAATGTACCAACCACCACAGAATTACAATATTAACTTTACGTTAATGTTCATAACAAATGTGGTGTATTAACACGAAGTTAACACAACCAGGGAAAAAACTACCAAGCAAAGAGTCAAGGGTCAAGAGTCCAACTAAAACAACCACTAATCACAAAAATGGTGACTTAAAATGAAACAAAACATCAACATCTAAACCTAATAAGTGAATTGTGTTTTCTACAGCAATATATTTACTGAACATTCATGTTTTATAAAATAATAAAATGCAATGTTTCTCTATCATTTACATAGCAATCAAACAATTCAATATAATAAACAGTTGTTATTTTAAACATTGTGTGAACATTAAAACATGACATTGTCATAACGTTTAAAAATGGTAAAATGTAACATTCCTTTAACGTTCAGACAACACAAAAATGTTCTTAGAACGTCAAGAAAACTGGACACTTTTTATGTTGGCAAGACGTTTTTGGGAACCATGGGAACTTTCAGGGAACGTTCTTAGAACTTTTTTCTATTAGCTGGGTTCATCTACATCAACGTGCCATATTTTTTAAAATAAATTTACATTTTTCTGATTCCATATTTATTTTAATAAGTCAGACTACGTCCATGTTTTTATACAGTCTATGATTCAAAACAGTTCGGTTATGTCATGTGACTTCCCAGGGCATATTTCAATACAATATTTCACTGTAATAATACAGTTTAATGCTGTGAAATCCTTAATTTTTTTACTGTGTTGCTGTGATATTACAGACCTTTTTGTGATATAACAGCAGGTTTTAGATTGCAAGATTTTACTGTAAAATAAGAGTTAAATGCTGTAAACTCCAAGGATACTATAGTTTTCACAGGTATTCATTGGGATATTACAGGGAAACTTAATTACAACAAGTTATGGTAAAATAACACTGTTAATGATTGTTAAATGCTGGTAATTTCTAACAGTGTAAATTTAAACCAACTTTTTTTTTAAACCAACTTTTTTGTTCTAAGCTAGGGGCTGGACACACCAAAACTTTTACGCCCGCGGCCGGGGCATGTTTTCAATTGATTCCAATGGAAACTCTGCTTTTTTCAAATAAGCAAGCAGCTAGCGGGTTTTTTCCGCGCTGAAAACCGGCGCTCGGGGTTTTATTCACGCTCAGCGCTGAACGTCGAGAGTTCAAAAATATTCAACTTTGAGTGAAAAGCTCCGCTCGTCTTTTTGGAGTATGTTGTACAGTATGTTGACAGATACTGGTGAGATATAAATAAAACAATTTGTGGTGTGAAAGTACAGAATATTGTGTGCATTCTCTCCCCGCGTATTACTGCCATTGTTAATCCTGTATGATGGGGCATACAGGCAGAGGCGAACCAACACTTGAGCCCTGTGCATACAGGTGCAACGCTGTTGCCCAAAAAATTGGTAAAGGGGGCCTTTGAGACATCTGTGCCCAGGGCACATCATCACCATAATCCGTCCCTGATTACAGGTTAGGGATTTTTTATTTTTTTATTTGGCAATTCTTTCTTTGTCTTTTTGCTCTAACTGGTTATTTGAATTCTTCAATTGATGTTGTCAGTTAATTTCCACCTTGTGAGCTTTTTTTACCAAATATAAATTAGCATTTTTTTACAGATGTTTTCATATTTAAGGTTAACTAGCTTAGTAAGGGTCAGCAAGCTTACAACCAAATGTTGTTTTATTATTGGCATATATTTCTTATAGATAAAAGAGAATAGCCTACATTTATTTCATTTTTTATAATACAGTGACTTGGCTAACATAGATGGATGTGTGGATGCAGTACTGTACTATAATGTGAGTAAACCCTAAACAAAATTATTTATATCTCAATGCAGAAATATTGAACAGGTGCTTTTAGTGCATAAACAAAACACAAAGTGTATTCTTATGTGACAACTGCTTGATCTATTGTCAGAGTGGCTGTCTAGCTGTATGTTTGAACTATTTTAGGGTTGGGGAAAGTAGTGATGAAAAGACCAGTCTGGCATGTCAGGGAGAGATAAGGTTACTTGACAAATTGTGTATACATTTTAATTGACTAATATTATTTCATCCATTATTGCAGTTTACAAAGCTCAAACTTTTATAGAGGGAAGCAATGTCACTTTAAAGTGTGACAATACAGAGATCAAATGGAATGAACTCCTTTACATTATCTGGAATATTAACTTACAAAGCAGAAAATGTTGGCTTGGCTTTGAATTACTGAATGAAAATATCCAAAACTTCTGTAATGATGGAAAGATGCTGCTCAACTCTTCGGATGAATTTTCTTTATTCATTCCAAAGATTTCAAAGAAAGATGAAGGATCTTACTTATGTGACGTATCATATCAAGGTGGTGGCTATAGACAAAATGTAAATATTAATGGTAAGCATGTTTTTGTAAAAACTGAGAAAAACATTTTATTGTTACATTCAGTTACAGAAATCAATCAATTTATTTACTTAAAAAAAACAGCTACTGTAACTGATGGCTAATCTGTGAGTATTAAAACTAAGTTGAGTTCATTTTAATATAACAAAATGTTATGTCCTTAAAAATGTATTTAAAATAAAAAAATGGTAAATCAGTTTTGTTATTACACTGATATATAGATATAAGGAATAATTAACAACAGGCCGTTGAATTGTAAGAAAATAATGCACACTGTACCGTTACACCGCAGGTGTGCATTATTTTAAAATTATTCCACGGTTACCACAAACATTGCTCTGGTTTGACAAGTTAGCTGTGTGAAAAGTAATCAACACCCATGGAACATTTCTCAGCCAATCAGAATAAAGCATTAAACAGATCCGTGGTATAATGACAAATAAATATGAAGTGAATTTAAAGTCAATTTATTATACTGATGAAATTTTAAATTCCCTTGTTTTTAGTTAGTTACCTTACCAGTTGGCTAGAGGTTAACAATGGTCAGAGAATTGCCATCTGTCAAGCCAAATATGAAGAATCTGAACCCACTCTTCAATGGAAACCTGCCTTGAACTTTTCATCCAATATCAGTTATGTCCAGATCAGCAATATATCTGTTATGGAGAGTCGAGTATACTTGCCTAATGCCATCAGTGACCTTAAGTGTGTTGCCACTTACCCTCGTAAGTCAGGGCAACAGAATACAACTTCAGGTAAGTTCAATGAATTTTCTTAAAATAACCATCTTAAATTTAGCTTTTTGTTATATAAAGGTCACAGTAATGTAAAAGACATCAATGAAACCATAATTTTTTACCCACATCGGTTGTAAAATGAATTATAATTCATAAATAAGCATTACAACCCCGCTCGAAATTTTACGTTACCAGAACGACCCATAGTTTTAAGGATGCTGCCTAGTAATGTTCCTAGAACATCCCAAGATGGACGTGATGTGGAGTTCTTTAAAGGGTTGGATGATGATATTTGGCAGACCTTCACGGTACATTCAGGACGTTCCACGGAAATGTTAAGAGGACAATATTTTATGCAGAAATTTTACGTTCCCAAAACATTCTCAGAACGACCCTGCTGGTGTTAAAGGGATAGTTCACCCAAAAATGAAAATTATGTCATTAATGACTCACCCTCATGTCATTCCAAACTCAGAAGGCCTCCGTTCATCTTCGGAACACAGTTTAAGATGTTTTAGATTTAGTCTGAGAGCTTTCTGACCCTCCATTTTTATAAATCTAGTAACAGTATACTGTCCATGTCCAGAAAGGTAAACAAAACATCATCAAAGTAGTCCATGTGACATCAGTGGGTCAGTTAGAATGTGTTGAAGTACCGAAAATACATTTTGGTCCAAAAATAACAAAAATTACAACTTTATTCACAATTGTCTTCTCTTTCGCATCTGTTGTGAAGCGCATGCACGAGACTAAAGTCACGTGACTGCAGTGACACGGGTGACATGTTATCCTCCTTTTTTCAAACTTACAGCATGGGTCTCCCTCAGACTGTAAACGAAGCTCGGGCTCACAAAAAAAAAAAACTGGGGCGCACCAGATAACACGTCAGCCGCGTCGTACGACAGCCACGTCAGTGCAGGACGTGACTTTGGTCAGCCAAGTAGCGCTACATCGACACAGGTTTCAAGTGCGGCGCCAGCGCGAACAATCACAGACAAGTGTGCAGGGAAGAAAGCAGAGAGCCTCATCTGTTGCTGTTGTCAAAAGTGGGGACATTAAACGCCATTACGAAACTAAACAGACACACAGAAGAAACTGACTGATATTGCTGATAATCTTTTACCAGTGCAACTTGATTCACAGAAGAGAGTGTTCAACATTACTTTTAGTGAAGTACAGACAATAAATGAGAATGAAGGTAACATGTGATATGATTTGATTAAGGCAGAGGGGTTTGTGTTCATTGATTGTAAATAAATATAAAGCTTTCAAGACGATTATTATGAGATATTTATTTGGAGGGGGTGCCCTTTTTCAGTTTCAGTACATGCCCCTCAAAAAAGGTCTGTGCACGGCCCTGGTGTCAGTAAAGATCACTGTGAAAATAAAACAAGTCATTTATTAAGTAATGAATTACCAAAGAACTTCAGTAATCTCTAAATTCTTCTCTTACAGACCATTGCGGTTGCATCCATTTGTTTTATCCTTGTATCTCTGACTGTGGTTTTCATACAATGCAGCTTAGCCCAGGTAAAGAATATTAGTGCACTTTATACAATATTAGTTGTCTTTAACTACTAACCATTTAAAATGTGTACAATATACTGTATACTGTACATGTGCTAATACATTGTACCTACATTAAAAGTATCTGCTACACTCTATCCCTAAAAAAACTAATATTAACAACCCTGAATAACACACTCCAAAATACTGGGTTGTTCGCATAGAGACAGAGCGCAGTTATGCAAATTTGAAAACCACGCCCACCGGGGGGAAAGCAATCCAACCGTCTCCATTGACTTTGTATTGCGAGAAGCCGCCTCCTTGTCATTTCTGGCTTATAACAAAAAACTGAATAATGCCTAAAAGCTGCTGTGTGACAATATGTACAGCTAACAAGCCAAAGAACACAGAAATAAGTTTTTATAAGCTGTCGAGCCGTAAAACCCAGTCTTTAAGGAGAATAAAGTGGATCGCCGACTACGTTTCCCCCTAGTGGACGCAGTTCTACTAATAGAAGTACTATTAAAAGTTGCCTGTATCCATTTTTGTGTCTTTAAACGCTCGTTTTTTGGGGTCGACAGCTTATAAAAACTTATTTACAGATTAAACTTAAAAACAGAATAATACCTAAAAGCTGCTGTGTGACGAGGTGTACATCTAACGACCCAAAAAAAACAAATACGTTTTGATAAGCTTTCAACTTTAAAAAAACGAGCGTTTAAAGACACAGAAATGGAAACAGGCAACTTTTCATAGTACTCCTATTAGTAAAACTGCGTCCAATAGGGGGAAACGTAGTCGGCGATCCACTTTATTCTCCTTAAAAACTGGGTTTTACGGCTCGACAGCTTATAAAAACTTATTTCTGGGTTCTTTGGCTTGTTAGCTGTACATATTGTCACACAGCAGCTTTTAGGCATTATTCAGTTTTTTGTTATAAGCCAGAAATGACAAGGAGGCGGCTTCTCGCAATACAAAGTCAATGGAGACAGTTAGATTGCTTTCCCCCCCGGTGGGCGTGGTTTTCAGGTTATGACGCGCTGCGCTCTGTCTCTATTGTTAGATCAAATATAAACATTTTCTGGTTTAACTTAACCCAATGTTTGTGCTCGTCCCTTTTTGATCAAAGGCTGGGTTAAAAATAACCCATTTTTTTACAGGGCACATAAGCACACAGTTAGTACAGTATAATGTATAAACACTATCGGTAACACTATTTTACGGTGTCTTATTTATGACATCAGAATCAGAGTTTGCTCATTTAAAAAAATTGTGTATGTCTGTTTACAACATCATAAATGTAAGACTTTGTTACAGCATAAAACTTAAGCATATTTCCATTTTAAGCTCCCTGATGTGGAAGAAGTAGAAACCTGTGTAAGTTACTGTTTATACGAGTCAACTCCATCTATAACTCATCAGTTGAAATCTTCAATGCCTGTGGAAGAGGAAAACGTCTCGGTTATGTATGTAACCATGGTTCACTGAGAAAGGAAATGAGACGCAGTGTCTTGACATGACAAAATGGGAAAACACCAGCAGCGTGCACTCATGTGAAATCTTTGTACAACTATTCAAGTTCTTATGGAGATTCAGAAAAATCTCTAAGACTTTGTAAATGTGGTTTATAGGGCCACCCTGTCACATTGCATACAGTTAGCATAGACAAGGCAAGAGAGCCTGAGATTAAGCCATACAGTCTGTGTTCATTTAAACAAATATATTTCTTTCTGTTGAGCTTTATATGAATATCTTTTCTTTCACAGTGTTAAATTAAAAACAAATTCAAATGTTTCTGTAAATAAACTTTTTTATAACTTTACATTTTAGTTTTGTGTGTTTTTTGATCTCTATTTTGATCTCTAAATGATTGTTGGAGTTTAATATCTATGAAGTATCAGATATAATAAAGTATCAGATGTTTTTATGTGAACTACTTTCAACCACCTTTGATTCAAAATAATGCATGTACATGAACAGGTCTTTCCTAATTTTGATAAAACCTTCTTGGGGTTCCCCAAACATTTTGACAGTGAGGCTTTATTCAATCTAAATTTAGATCTTGGAGCTTTGTACTTTGGTACATCTAATCTGCTCAGTGAAGCTGAAAAGCATATTGCTCACTCTAGTGGTAGTGTACCCACTAAACACAGGACGTTGAATAGACGTGCAGATCGTGTCTATATTGGGTGTGTCGGTCCATGACCAATTCTGGACATCTATTCGACGTCCAAACTAGGTCCACTATTTGGACGTCCAACCATGACCCTACTTGGACGTCATATTTACGGGCAACATTTGACATGTAAACTGGGTAATTCTTTGGACGTCATTTATACGTCTATGACAGGCGTATGTCTATATTACATGATTAGGCCTATAAAAATTTTCAAATATCAGCATTATTGTACCAACATGATTAATACTTACGAATAGTCTATATTATTATACAGTACTGTTTTTTCTGCTTTCTTGAATTATATACAAATTCATCTAAATCTACAATTAAAAATCTGTAATTAAATGCGTAGTTCATACTAACAATTTATATAATATACATTATTAAATATACAAAATTGGTTAGCGAGACTTGCTTGTAACCCAGAGTTCGGTGGTTCGAATCCCACAGCCGGCAGGAAATGATTGAAGTGTTCGGTGTTGCAATGGATGTGTGAAGTGCAGAGACAATCATTTCGCTTTTTTTCATGTCTTTTTTCCTTACACGGAGGTCCTACGGATGTAAACATTTAGACGTGCAGAAGACGTTGAAAAATAAGACGTCGCCTGGCGTTACAAAACAACCCCTTTTATGTACCGAATTCGGACGTCCAAAAATTACATGAAAAAGACGTCATTCCGACGTCACTTTGCACAGTAGGTAACCTCACTGACATCCTTGTTAACTATTTAAACTAACATCCTCCATGTAAACTAATAATGTTAAGTGTTTAAAGCACGTAATTATTATATTTTAGTTTTAGATTATTAGCAAGCTATTATCTTAAATCTAAATGAAATCCAAATTTCTAATTTTAATCTGATGACTTTAGGACTCTGAAGTTTAAAATGTGCTAAGAAAGCTCACATAAAATGGCACTAGGTGTCACGAAATGTTTGGCGGAGAGAACCCAAGCGCAGAGAAACATAAACTAAACTGAAGGTTTATTTACACACCACAACACAAAAAGACACTGGGAACACGTGGAAGCCACACACAATATGACTCCACGTGTCCCCACACAGAACACAGTACTGCCATGATCTTGCCATATGAAATCAGACCTGAATCTAACACAATTTGTGGTCTCTGGGTCTGACATTTTCTCTGCTGTACATAAACGAGTGGAGTCTAGCAGTCACGTGGAATGAAGTTGCATATGGGCTGCAGCGCAGGTGAGAGCAACTCAATTTTAATTTTCTTTCCAAAACCATAAACAAAACAAAAAGTGTTTACGATGTGATAATCGTATATTGCATGGCATACCGCCATGCCGATATACCGTTACAACTAAGATTAAGATGTAATGAGCCTCACAACATAAGAAAACATGATTTTTTTAACACTGTTGTCCTCAGACCATTTTAGGAGATTGTCTTATAGTGAATGCAAAACTCTGTTGGTTTACTTGTCTGATATTCCAAAGCTATCATTAGCCATGTTTCCATCCACATGTTTTTATCCGAATTAAGTGATATCGAATGAAAAATGCGTTATGGAAACAGTAAAATTCGATTGAATTTCATGAATATCGACTCAAAAGAAATACGTTCGATCTCATCGAATTTTATCTTGATCGATATATGGCTTATCCGATAAACCCTGATGAAAACGTTATTTGCCGAATAAATAATAATTTGCAATTAAGGTTAAGGTCCTTATGGTTGCAAAGAAGAAAAAGTTTTAGGTCATTTCCGCTCTGGTGGCACACATGGCGTGTGTCAACAAAGTCAGATGTAAGTGGACAAACGACGAGACAAGATTAATTTTAAATTTAATTTACCAGAGAAAATAACGGCTATTTTAGAGCTGAAGATCTTTGCCCGAACCCGACGGGCTTCATTTCTAACATTTTACACAGGCTCATGCTCCGCCTTTGCACGGTAAATGAGCGGTCAAGTTCAATGCTGCTGAATGCCCTATCAGTAAGCGCAGGACCACGCTGAAGCCATTTACAGTGGATTTAATAATTTCCTCAACAAAAATGAAGCCTAATCTTGGTGAGTAAAGGTTTTTTAATGTATAACTAAATATGACTTAGTCTTAAATACATAATTTAGACAGAGGATATAGACTAATGTTGGCATTAATGTAAAGAAAGTGCCGAAGCAAATACCACGGACTTATCTTAATTTCGTTATTCCCAAATAACCATCTTATTCAGAATGTATTATCTTAATTTAATTCGTTAAGAAATAATTGTTTTTATTGGCATGTTGACCTATAATGTATTGCATATGCCTATTTAGAACGAGATGTTACGATGTTACAGATTGCTTTTATTTCTTTGTTTCAACTTCCAAGTGATGTGTAGCCCAGTTAGTCATTAATAAATAATGTTAAAACCTGTGTAAATTACTCATTCTTTATAAAAGCTGTTTGTGTGCGCAAATTTAAATAATGTATGGCTGTAAACGGGTTCGGGCTTTTAAAAAGCTGTCAATCTAAATGTAGGCTACTTTCGGGTTCAGGCTGCATTCTGTCGGGCTCCGGTCATTTCAGGCCCGATTACAGCTATATTTTAGATAGCAAAAATCTAAGAAATGCCATAATTTATCAGGAACTGGCGAAGGAAATGTCCAACAATGGTTATGACAAGACGTGGGACGTCCTCCGGAGTAAATGAGGTGCTCAAACAGCGATACGTGTTTCAAAAAAGAGTTATCTCGCAACGGTGCCGGAGGGAAAATAAAAGCAAATTCGACCTTGATGAGATGGATCCTCGGCCAAAGAACCCTCGTAGCTTCATTGGCTTCCAATATTAACAACTCTAAAGATATTTTTTCGTTCTCATTTACGTTAAGAATTGATCCGGACTATCATTTCACGTTAATTTCTCTGTTGTCGTTGGGCATTTACATGCATCTGCATCAGCAATTAACGTAATTTTCTTATTATTTTAGCTTGATATGTCGCTATCAGCTCAGTTGGCACATAAGCACTTATAACTTGTGAAATGGCGCAAATTTGTTTAGCAAAACTTTGTTCGAAAATGTTTGCTTGAATATTGTGCGATTCAGTGCGAAAATGAATGGAAACACCTTCAAATGTCTCAAATCAATTCGATATACCAATTTGATCGCAAACCAGCATGTGACGTCATTACGCACAGGTTTTTATTTGCTTTAAAACCGTTGGATGGAAACACACTTTCACCAGCTTTACTCGCATACGTTTTTTTTACCGAACTTAAGATAATTCGATTGACAAGTGGATGGAAACTTAGCTATAGAAATGCTTGTCTATTCTGTGTTTGTCTAAAGTATTATTTAATCTTTACTGTTTCTGTATGTTGCAATTTTACACATACATACTGCCCTCCATAAGTATTAGGACAATACAGGCAAAATTCCTGTGTTTGCTGTGGAATCAAGAAATATATCTAAACATTAAAAGGTGAAAATGAGACAAAAGCATATCTGATTTGCACTATTCCAATTCAATGGAACAACATATTTGTATTTTGATACTTCTATCTAATGTGAGCATATTAAAACCATTGGCTCAGAAGTGTTCAAGTTTAAAGGGTTAGTTTATCCAAAAATGAAAATTATGTCATTAATGACTCACCTTCATGTCATTCAAAACTCGTAAGACCTCAGTTCATCTTCGCAGCACAGTTTAAAATGTTTTAGATTTAGTGTGAGAGCTTTCTGACCTGCCAGTGAAAATGTACGGTATACTGTCCATGTTGCTTTAACACATTCTAACTGACCCACTGATGTCACATGGACTACTTTGATGATGTTTTTATTACCTTTCTGGACATGGACAGTATACCGTACATACATTTTCAATGGAGGGTAAGAAAGCTCTCGGACTAAATCTAAAACATCTTAAACTGTGTTGTGTTCCAAGATGAATGGAGGTCAAACGGGTTTTGAAGGACATGAGCCTTTAATGATATAAATTTCATTTATGGATGAACTAACCCTTTAAGAAGAGTTTACAAATAAAAAGCATAGAATGTGTAGTATCAGTTTGATCCAATTCTTCTGAGTCTTGCATTTTGTGACAACACACATAAGTCAGCATTTAAAGGGATAGTTCACTTTAAAATGAAAATTTTGTTATAATTTACTCATCCTCATGTTGTTCTAAACCTGTATGAATTTCTTTTTTCTGATGAACACAAACGAAGATATTTTGATAAATGATGGTAAACACACAGCATTGAGTGACCATTGACTTCCATAGTAGGAAAAAAATATTTTGGAAGTATTGTGATAAATGTTAAAGAAAATATTTTGAAAATGATGATAAGCACACAGTTGACGGTACCCATTAAATTCCATCATATTTTTTATTCCTACTATGGTAGTCTATTGTCACTTACTGCTGTGGGTTTACCATCATTTCTCAAAATAATCTTCTTTTCTGTTCATCAGAACAAAGAAACTCATACAGGTTTAGCACAACATGAGGATGAGTAAATGATGACAGAATTTTCATTTTAAAGTCTATCCCTTTAAGGTTGTTGTTTGTTGGTAAAGCATGTAGGGCTGTGTGCTGAAACTAGTGATAAGTGTGCTGGTATGGGAGTTTATCTGTAAAAACTGGAACTCTATTAAACAAATTGTGAAATGGCATAGTAAATTGATTGGGGAGCCATTACTTTACTGTATACCAGGCAGGTACAGCGAATAGGTGTTTCAATTTCATGAGACAGGCATCACCCCCTGTATTGAGTTTCAGTATCTCCTATCTAATTGACGGTTTAGAGTACCGCACTCACTGCACAACAAAATGATTTAAGAACAGCTTTGTCCAAGTAGTAATTGATTATATGAACAATGTTTAGACATTGTGTAGGGGTTCATTTTTATTTAGTTTTATTTATTTATTTATTTTATGCTATTATTTTATGATGTTTTTCTTTTTTTGTGTAGTTTCTTATTGTCTATTATATGAGGAACTGTGGGAACTTGTTCACTGAAACTATACCTACGGGTACAAAATAACAAAACTTGAACTTTATGATGTCTTTTCTTATTGGCTGATTGTGTTAATACACATCTGACCTGAATGCAAGTGCACTGCCACAATTTCTGCTTTGATTTTTTTTATAATGTCCTGGTATATAGCCCTACAATTTAAAAAGTGTGTAATTTCTCTTATCACATGACTTTATGTAAATAACAAATAATATATGTATGTATGTATGTATGTTTCTCATAATCTGTAGTATTTAACTTTCTTCTCAACATATTTTTTTTAATGCCATGCCTTGGATTCCCTTTTCCTGTAATTTTTTATGTTTGTTTTATTCTATACAATTATTTTATATCAATCCCAGTGTGACCTACAATGTGGTTGTGATTCCTTCTCCTATACACACATTATCTTGAATCCTGTACACAGTAAGTGTCTCCGTTTTATCCCAAAGCATGCCAGATATTATTTGTAGCTTATAAAAATATAAAACTGTCATGTTCTTATTTCCTGTTTTTGTTCTTTTAAATGTTTATTTATATATATATATATATATATATATATATATATATATATATATATATATAAAATTATTATATTATTATTCATTCTCTTTATACTAAAAAACACATATTTTGTGTGTTGTACATCATGATGTCCTTTTAATATCAGTTACCTTTTCACTTTTAAAGGGCATTGAGTTCATCATGGTCAGCCTGGTGTGATGCTTCTATATCATGACATCATAATGGCCACTCTTAAGTCACCGCTTGTGGAACATCACCAGTCGTTGTGTCCCAGTTGAATTTTGCTCTTGACACTGCTGGATTTTTCCTCCAAAAGGTATTTGTCTTTTATTAAATTTCTATTATAGTTTCATGGGTTTTAGCTCTGATTTTGGTGTGCTTGTTTGTAGAATTTTTGCTTGCAGATAAAGAGAAAATGGGACAAAAATAATCAATATACAAGTTTAGTATTTAGCTGTTTCTCTAATGAAAGAAGAAATGTAGTGATTTAAACTGTAGTCAACTAATTGTGCCTCTAAATAAGATGCATTTGTATTTGTTTTTCCTTCTGTGAAAGTCAGTGTCAACTGTGTGCTTACCATCATTTATCTAAATATCTTCTTTTGTGTTCCACAGAATAAAGAAACACACACAGTACAGGTTCAGAACAACATGAAGGTGAGTAAATGATGACAGATTTTTCATTTTTTGAGGTGAACTATCCCTCTAAGTAATAATTACAGCAAAATCAGTTTTAAACAATTCTCATATTGAGGCACTAAATGGCAGCACAAACACAATAAAACCACTAATTGATGTTAAAGTTTTCTCAGTCACTTTGGAGCATTTCTCAGATCAGAAAACACTTTATTGACCCTCCACATCATGAAGTCACAACACAAAAGCAAATTCTATAGTTTTGAACAAATTGCAAATGCTTTGACACAATCATGCAGTTGTTGCAGTTTGGTTGTCAGCTATAATGCACACTTTTTGATATTTATTCAAATACTAACTATTAAATGCTATTCAACATAGAAACATGTACAATATAATTTTAAAGATGGTCCCCAAATTAACAAACATTGACATCCCACTTTGATTTATTATTTACTTTGATTATTGTCTATTGTGGGCAATTATTTGGTATTGTGGTAACTGCGAAGACCCCAAATCACGTGCATCAACACTCCACTTCAAAATACACTAAATAATAGGGAGAGAAATAAAATTATATCATGAGATTTAGATTATGTCAGGATAATGAGAAAACAACTTTTTGTTATGCTGAGATGATGAGAAATTAAGTGGTAACCACGAGAATAGAAGCAAGCAAAGATAATTATATGTTATTTATTATTAAACTTGTACAAACCCTGGCTTTATTCAATCTAAATTAAGATCTTGGAGCTTTGTACTTTGGTTTTATCTCATCTGCTCTGAAGCAGAATCTTCTCTTTAAAGCATATTGCTCACTCTAGTGGTAGTGTAACCTCACTGACATCCTTGTTAACTATTTAACCTAGCATCCATCCATGGAAACTAACTTTGTAAAGTGTAAAGCACTTCATCAAAATTATTTTAGTTTTAAATGGTACAGGTAGATTATATTTTACATTATTATTAGCATTATTTACTTAGTACATGTCTTTTAAGACATGTGCAAAAGTTTTAGGCCATAACAAAGTAAAAAAAAAAAAAAAAAACAGAATAAAATTATAATCTAAAGTGTCAAATATTTCGTGTGATTTCCCCTTACACTTGACTTGAGCATATTAATAAACAATAAAACCTTTTATCGAACTCAAAAAAGTTGAAGATGTGTCAAAATTAGAAAAAAAAACAGAAAGTAACATAATTTTTTTGTGTGTTTTTAGATATGTGTTTTTTAGACTTAATCGTATTTTAATTAATTACGAAACGTGTATTTTATTTTAAAATTACCGTCTCGTGTTTCTATGGCATTCGCGAATTAATGACTCGTTGGAGTCAACTCGTTACAAAGTATTGGAAATAAACGAGTCTTTTGAGTCGATTCTTCATAGAGTAAATGGGCCAAACGTTCAAAATCGATTCGCGAATCAGTTTAAATGAATTCTTTAGTTCGCTGCAAAAACTGAATCGTCTAATGCGGTTAAAAAAATAAAGCTGCATCGCATCTCCCATTTGAACAAAATAAGGAATAAGCTATTTCTCTTTAGATATGGCCTACGTATAATCAACTTAAAAATTACTTGTAATATAAATCACTTAAATGGGCTTGTTTTGAGAGAACGAGACGGGGAGAGAGTGTGAGAGAACGCGCGCGCGCGCGAGAGAGAGCGGTTACCAGGGTTACCATGTAAACAAAGCAGAAGCGGCGATTACAAACAGCGCTTTATCGGGCATGAGATTAGACGGAAAGAAAATGCAACCAAGACTTTTCTCAAGACAGTTCGAACGTATTTGCTCCTTTTGCAGTCATGCTTCGTCCACATTTCTTACAAACTGGATATCCATCTTCAAGGACAACTTCGCGTTCGTTTTTCGGATAAAAGTTAGAATTTGTGGTCTCTGGCTCTGACATTTTCTCTGCTGTACATAAACGAGTGGAGTCTAGCAGTCACGTGGAATGAAGTTGCATATGGGCTGCAGCGCAGGTGAGAGCAACTTAATTTTCTTTCCAAAACCATAAACAAGTGTTTACGATGTGATTGTCTTAATATAGTGAATGCAAAACTCTGTCGGTTTACTTGTCTGATATTCCAAATATCATAGAAATGCTTGTCTATTCTGTGTTTGTCTAAAGTATTATTTAATCTTTACTGTTTCTGTATGTTGCAATTTTACACATACATACTGCCCTCCATAAGTATTAGGACAATACAGGCAAAATTCCTGTGTTTGCTGTGGAATCAAGAAATATCTAAACATTAAAAGGTGAAAATGAGACAAAAGCACAGCATATCTGATTTAACATGCACACTATTCCAACTCAATGGAACAACACACTTTGATACTTCTATCTAATGTGAGCATATTAAAACCATTGGCTCAGAAGTGTTCAAGTTTAAAGGGTTAGTTTAACCAAAAATGAAAATTATGTCATTAATGATTCACCCTCATGTCGTTCGAAACCCGGAAGACCTCCGTTCATCTTGGTAACATTTTAAAATGTTTTAGATTTAGTGTGAGAGCTTTCTGACCCTCCATTGAAAATGTACTGTATGCTGTCCATGTCCAGAAAGGTAATTTGTTGAAGCAAAAATAACAAAAATTACGACTTTTTCAGCATTGTCTTCTCTTCCGGGTGACGGGTCTGTTGTGAATCCGTGTTCACCACACTGCCGTGACGCTGCTGACGTACGACGCTGCTGCCGTGTTATCTGGTGTGCCCGAGCTTCGTTTACAGTCTGAGGGAGACACACACTGTATTCAAACTATTCTACATTGTTGGTATTTTGGTATTGCTATATATTTTTAAAATGGTGCATAAGTGTGCATGTCGCGGATGTCCTAATCCCTCAGATTGTAAACGAAGCTCGGGTGGAACAGATAACACGTTAGCAGCGTTGTACTGCCTTTCTGGACATGGACAGTATACCGTACATACATTTTCAACGGAGGGTTAGAAAGCTCTTGGACTAAATCTAAAACATCTTAAACTGTGTTGTGTTCCAAAGATGAATGGAGGTCAAACGGGTTTTAAACGACATGAGCCTTTAATGATATATTTGATATAATATTAATGAGATATGAGCCTTGCATTTTGTGACAACACACATAAGTCAGCATTTAAGGTTGTTCTTTGTTGGTAAAGCATGTAGGGCTATGTGCTGAAACTAGTGATAAGCCAATAAATCGCAGAGAACAATATATCGTCAGTTTTTTTATCGGCCAGTAAATTTCTCTTTTACTTACATTTGATATTTGTAATGTAAAGCCAAAGTCTGACAGACAGTAAAATGACCAATCATTATTCACATTTTAACATGACATTATGTTGTGTCACATAAAACAGAGTTCAACACATTTAATCAAACAAAACCGTGAGACGTCAGATCCACATTGCTTATGTCTTGTAAATGTGTTTTAAGTACGTTAAAGGGTATACTCTAAAGGGTTAATGTTTTCTGTTTGTCTCTACTGTAATAACATTTGTGTTTTATCGTCCAATTGGCCATGCATGCGTTCTTAATATTGGTATCGGCATTGGCCATAAAAAAAAACATACCGGTGGAGCACTAGTTGAAATATAATCAAATGTGACTGACATTCTGTACTTTTAATATTCATCTTACCATTTTCTGGTAGACTTCCACATAGAATCAATAACAACTCAGCGCGTCAGGTCCCAATCACACTGTTGGGGCTTATTTCTGCCATAACAACCTGTTGCCTATACATTATCTCTTACTTATCTGCTGAAGTAAAATTACTTTAAACATTAAACTACTTTTACATTTAAACCCCACATCTTCGCTAGTATTTACAGCTGCCAGTGTGTAGAATGACGCTGAGAAATGATATTGTTGTTCGCGACGACGCAAGGAATTGTGGGTCATGCATCCTCCAAATTCATGTAAGAGAAGATTGCATTCAAAGGTGCATCCAGACTGTCCTACTCACTTTTCTGTAAGACAGCCTTGATGATGTATGCATCCTTCGAATGCGACCTCCAGAGGACATTACTGAAACGAGACACAAGCTGCATCCCAATTCGCCTAGTACTTAAATACTATACCCTAATAGTACTGTTTTTGTTGTTCCGGCGTATCTATTGCACGAGAATCACACTGCGTGTCATTTGTACGCTTTTTGGTGAGAATGGGTTGGTTGAAACTAGTGATAAGCCAATAAATCGCAGAGAACGATATATCGTCCGATTTTTTGATTTTTTTGTTTTTTTATTATCGGCCAGTAAATTTCTCTATTACTTAAATTTGATATTTGTAATGTAAAGCAAATGTCTGACAGACAGTAAAATTACAACATGACATTATGTGTTAAACACCGAATTCAACACATTTAATCAAACAAAACCGTGAGATGTCAGATCCAGATTACTTATGTCTTGTAAATGTGTTTTAAGTACTTTAAAGGGTATATTTATAAATGTTATGCATAACAAATGTTTTCTGTTTTTCTCTTATTTACTGTAATAACATTTGTGTTTTATCGTCCAATTGGCCATGCATGCTTTCTTAATAATGGTATTGTCATTGGCCATAAAAAAAAACATACCGGTGGAGCACTAGTTGAAACACAATCAAATGTTAATAAAATGTGACATTCTGTACTTTTGATATTCATCTTACCATTTTCTGGTATCCACAGCAAACAGAGAAATGTTTTCTTTACTGTCCTGATACTTATGGAGGATGCTGTATATACTGTATACCCTTACACCAGTAGACTTCCACATAGAATCAATAACAACTCTGCTGCGCGTCAGGTCCCAATCACACTGTTGGGGCTTATTTCTGCGATAACAACCTGTTGCCTATACATTATCTCTTACTTATCTGCTAAAGTAAAATTACTTTAAACATTAAACTACTTTTACATTCAAACACCACATCTTCGCTAGTATTTACAGCTGCCAGTGTGTAGAATGACGTTGAGAAATGATGTTGTTGTTCGCGACGGCGCAAGGAATTGTGGGGTTTTTGCAGCGGCGAAGGATACACCTCATGCATCCTCCAAATTCATGTAAGAGAAGATTGCATTCAAAGGTGCATCCAGACTGTCCTACTTACTTTTCTGTAAGACAGCCTTGATGATGTATGCATCCTTCGAATGCGACCTCCAGAGGACACTACTGAAACGAGACACAAGCTGCATCCCAATTCGTCTAGTACTTAAATACTATACCCTAATAGTACTGTTTTTGTTGTTCTGCTCTCAACAGTATGTACTTTCACATTACAGAGTATGCACACAATGGGACATGCTAACGCGAAACGGAAGTGACGCCGCTGTTGCCTAGACACTATGACTTTTTCTGAGATATGACAGATGTAATACTTTAAGCTTTAAGTACATGTGGGAGCCGATACTTCGTTACTTTAACTTAAGAAAAAAGTGTAGTCTAGTGTACTTTAACTTTTACCAGGGTATTTTTAAACATGAGTATCTTTACTTCTACTTGAGGAAAGGATGTGTGTTTACTTTTCCCATCACTGGATAAAACACAGTTTTATTTTTTTAGCATGCTTACATTGAACCAGCACTGTCATTTACTTTGGTGTGCTGGTATGGGAATTTATCTGTAAAAAACTGGAACTCTATTTACCAAATTGTGAAATCCCTAGTAAGTTGATTAGGGAGCCATTACTTACCCCTGCTTTACTGTATACCAGGCAGGTACAGCGAATGGGTGTTTCAACTTCAGCAGACAGGCATCACCCCCTGTATAATGAGTTTCAGTATCTCCCATCTAATCGACAGTTTAGAGTACCGCACTCACTGCACAACAAAATGATTTAAGAACAGCTTTGCCCCAGTAGTGATTGATTATATAAACAATGTTTAGACATTGTAAAGGGGTTCATTTTAATTTAAGTTTTATTTATTTATTTACTTTATGTTATTATTTTATGATGTTTTTCTTTTTAGTGTTGTTTTCTATTGTCTATTATATGAGGAACTGTGGGAACTTGTTCACTGAAACTATACCTACGGGTACAAAATAACAAAACTTGAACTTTATGATGTCTTTTCTTATTGGCTGATTGTGTTAATACACATCTGAACTGAATGGCCCATACAAGCACACCGCCACAATATCTGCTTTGATTTTTTTATAATGTCCTGGTATATAGCCATACAATTTAAAAAGTGTGTAATTTCACTTATCACGTACACACATTATCTTGAATCCTGTACACAGTAAGTGTCTCCCTTTTATCCCAAAGTCTCTGCCAGATATTATTTATAAAAATATAAAACTGTCATTTTCTTATTTTCTGTTTTTGTTCTTTTAAATGTTTTATTTATAAGAAACAGTCATGTGGGCACCACAGGCACATGCTATTTTTGCTAAAAAACACATATTTTGTGTGTTGTACATCATGATGTCCTTTTAATATTAGTTACCTTTTCACTTTTAAAGGGCATTGAGTTCATCATGGTCAGCCTGGTGTGATGCTTCTATATTGTGACATCATAATGGCCACTCTTAAGTCACCGCCTGTGGAACAGCAGCAGTCGTTTATGTGTTCCAGTTGAATTTTGCTCTTGACACTGCTGGATTTCTCATCAAAAAGGTATTTGTCTTTAATTGAATGTTCATTGTAGTTTTGTGGGTTTTAGCTCTGATTTTGATGTGCCTTTATGTAGAATTTTTGTTTGCAGAAAAAGAAGAAATAGGACAAAAATAATCAATATACAAGTTTGTTATTTAGCTGTTTCTCTAATGAAAGAAGAAATGTAGTGATTTTAACTGTAGTCAACGAATTGTGTCTCTAAATAAGATGCATTTGTATTTGTTATAACTACAGCAAAATCAGTTTCAAACAATTCTCATATTGAGTCACTAGATGGCAGCAGAGACACAATAAACCACTAATTGCTGTTACAGTTTTTCTCAGTCACTTTGGAGCATTTCTCAGATCAGAAGTACTTTTTCAAAACACTTGGTTTAAGCTCCACATCATGAAGTCACTACATAACAGCAAACTCTCATTGTTTTGGACAAATTGCAAATGCTTTGATACAATCATGCAGTTGTTTATGTACAATGGACCCTTCACAAAGCCCCGCCTCTCTTCTATGTCCGACAAGCTTACAATATCAGCCATGGCACTCTTAACGTCAATTTGTGCACTCCCTGTGGAAATATTGGCTAATTTCTAGGAAAATGAAAACAAAATTAAGATTGAAAATATTGCTTACAAGTCACAGAAGTTTTGAGATACTTTCCTGTGGTGTGGCTTTGAGGTAAAACACCAGAGAGTCTTCTTGTGCGAATCTGTTTTATTTGGTTAAGTCTTTATTGTTGTACAGTGACAGCTGAGATCAAAACAGTATGACATGGCTTTTTAGCTGAGATCATGTTTGTACAGAGTGACAACAAGCAAATATCACAAAATAATATTTAAAATCACATAGTGTTAACTATGTTTAACTCTTCTTTGTGGTTTGAATGTCGGACAGAGTGGCGAATAATGTCGGTGACGCATAATTTTCAGTGTTATGATTGGTCAAGTTGCCTCGCCTGTCAATCAAACTTCTGTGGAAGGTCAATTGTCTGCTGTTTGCTTCATTTTCAATTGCTTAAGTAATTTGTATCAAAATATATTATTTATAATGGTGTCTATTGAATATAGTTTTACACCTCAAAACCTTTAGAAATTAGCATAGCATAAGTCATGACCAGGCCCAAATGAAATCCACGCCCGTCATTTAATGCCCGTCATCCCGATTTAATGCCCGCCATTGACGAGCACACATATCCCGCGCTTGAGTGTGTTTGGGAACAGTAGCAGTCATTGGCTGTGTTTACATGCACAAAATTGTGTCAATCCGACTGAATTTAATGCGATTGCAGGTTACGACAGTATAGTTTACATGTACCATAAACATTGCAAATCTGATTTAAGTGTTGGTTTACATGTACATTCTATATAATTCGAACCAAACCTCTCTGCAGGCGCACAGCTAGGGAGCCAGATTTGCATATCAAAACCAAATTTGAAGTCCACAAAAGCAGTGGACTTTGCAACACAATGCACAGCATCACTTATCGAGTTCAGGCTTTATCTCTAAATGTACAAAATCAAAGTTGAGTTGGAGAAAGTTGTTTTTGAGAACTTTTCGGATATAGGCAAAGAAAACACTTTATAAAGGCACAATGCACTTCCGGGAAGATGGCAGCGTGAGAAGTCGTAAAGTTTCTGCTCCGCACATTTCTTACCAATTAACGGCTTATTTAGCACTTATTGAGTGACACAGTTTGAAAATACCACTCGCAAGCCTTAACAGAAAACATGCCTAGACACAATACTAAAAAAACAAATGAAAATACTGAGGATGCAGGTGATACACAGAGTGTGGACGAGACTGCCATCTGCAGAGGTGATATTAGGGATCTCCTAGGCGGTATTCGATCCGAGGTAGCTGCGCTCAGAGTTGAGATTCTAGCAGAGCTCAAATCATCCATTTCTGCGGTGAAAACTTCACTACTAGAACAAGAAACAAAGCTAAAAGATGTGGAAGACTCTCTTACCAACGTGGATGGTCGTGTTACTGCCCTGGAATCTATGTGCTCAACGCTGTCGAAAGATAATGAAAAGCTGAGGGCCAAAATCGACGATCTGGAGAATCGATCTAGAAGAAATAACGTCCGTGTGATTGGTATTCCCGAGGGATCCGAAGGTACGCATCCCTCTGCATTTATTGAAGAAATATTGCTTGAAGTATTTGGAGAACAGAGTTTTGCCAGGAAACCGGAGGTAGACAGAGCTCATCGCTCCCTAGCCCCGCCGTCGAAAGCTAATCAAGCTCCCAGACCGTTCATCGTGCGATTACATCATTATCAGACGAGGGAACTTATTCTTCGTTTGGCACGAGAAAGGGGACAGGTGTTGTACAAAGGATCGCGTATACACTTCTATCCCGATGTCAGCGCTGAAGTCGCAAAGCGGAGAGCAGCTTTTAACCAGGTCAAAGCTCAACTCAGAGGAGCCGGAATTGAATTCGGCTTGCTTTTCCCAGCACGGCTACGGATCAATCATGACGGAACAAGACATTTCTTTGACTGTCCACAACGGGCTTTGGAATTTGTGAAGGGAATTGTCCCCTCATCCGCAAGTAAATAGGAGCGATCACCGCGTCAGAGTCTGTGCCTGTCTGTTCGGCTCGAGTAACCTTTCAAGACACGCTTTACGTTATGCGATGGAAATTGAGAAACTCATTTTAGTTTGAACTGATCCACACCCCTAGTGTCACACTTAAAATGTGTGTTTTTCTTTTTGCTGTTGGTGTTTTTGATGACAATTTAGTTCATAGAGAGCAGAAACTAGAGCTGGTGAGTTATGGTTCTTAGTATACCAGCGAATGTTTGCTGTTTGAGGGTGTTAATATGTCGTTTGCGACGAGGGTGGGGGGGAGGTGGGGATAATTGCACGGCTTTTTTTCTTTCTATTTTTTTCTTTTTTTTAATATTGTCCGGATTCAATGTACACACATGGTTTGCTATAACAGATTATATACTATTTTCTTTACTACTTAGAACAACACATTGAAAATATGTCCAAGTTCAATAATGTTGATATTAATTTTGTAACCTGGAACGTAAAAGGCATGAACAATGTCATTAAAAGAAACAAGATTTTCTCTCACTTACGGCAACTCTGCGCAGACATAGCCTTTTTACAGGAAACCCATATCCTTAACTCAGATGTAATTAAACTAAGACGGAGCTGGGGAGGTCAGGTATTTCACTCGAGTTTTAACGCAAAAGGTAGAGGTACGGCTATCCTCATTAGAAAGGGCATCTCCTTCACTAGTGAAAAGGTTATCAGTGACTCCGCTGGTCGTTTTGTTATTGTTACAGGCCGCTTGCTGGACAAACGAGTAATTTTGGTTAACATTTATGCCCCAAACTTTGATGACAGTAATTTTTTCACCAAGGTCTTTACATCTATTCCACCAGCTGACGATTACGCATTAATAATAGGTGGAGACTTCAATTGTGTTTTAAACACGTCACTGGATAGATCCTCCTCTAAAGCTATACAGCCTTCCAAGGCAGCCACAAATATTAAAAATCTCTGTGATCAATTTGGATTAATAGATCCCTGGAGATTTCTTTTTCCTTCTACCAAAACATTTTCCTTTTTTTCTCCTGTTCATCACTCTTATAGCCGCATAGATTTTTTTTTAGTTGAAAAGAGTCTTATGCCCTTTATCTCATCTAGTATGTACCATAGCATTGTCATCTCTGACCACGCCCCCTCCTCTTTTGTGCTGAAATTACCAACTCAACATTCATCTTTTAAACCGTGGAGATTAAATTAGCTACTTCTGGCAGATGAAGGATTTATCACTTACTTAACCAATGAGATTCATATTTACCTGGAGTTAAATGACAAACCTGATATATCTAGGAGTATATTGTGGGAAGCATTAAAAGCATACTTGCGGGGCAAAATTATATCCTTCTCTTCCTATACCAAGAAACAAGAACTCCTACAGCTTAAGGATATCTCAGAAGCCTTAAACAGGCTTGATGAACAATATGCCATTTCTCCTAGCCCCCCCTTGTATAAAGAAAGACTAAGCCTACAATCAAAATATAATTTGTTGTCTACTAAAGAAGAAGAAAAGAGGTTATTAAAAACTCGCCATTCATTTTACGAATTTGGGGACAAAGCCAGTAAATGATTAGCTTTTCAATCTCGCCAATCAATTAATTCAAAAATAATTACCTGTATTAAGACCCCCTCTGGGTCCATGGCATATACTCTAAAGGATATTAATGATAGCTTTGTCCATTTCCACTCCAACTTATATACTTCAGAGTATCCTAATGATTCTGCAACTTTAGAGTCCTTCTTTAATAAAATAAGCTTACCCACTATTAATTCAGAAGCTCACTCTGAATTGGGCAGACCCATAGATGCAGCCGAAATCACAGAAGCTATTGCGGCAATGCAGAGTAATAAAGCTCCGGGGCCCGATGGCTTCCCGATAGAGTTTTTTAAGAAGTTTGCAGCTTTACTGGGCCCACTTCTTATGGCAGTTTACAACGAATCTTTTAATAAAGGTACTCTTCCCTTAACGCTTATGCAAGCTTCAATTTCCCTTATCCCAAAAGAAAGCAAAGATCCCACTTTATGCGAATCATACAGACCAATTTTGCTTTTGAAAGCAGATTTAAAACTTCTATCGACAATCCTTGCACTACGCATGGAACCCATTCTCCCTACTATAATCTCAAATGATCAAACAGGATTTATCAGAGGCCGTAACCCCTTTAATAATTTGCGAAGCTTATATAACGTAATCTACACAAACTCTCCCCCAGGTAACCATGAAGCAGTGATCTCTCTTGACGCCGAAAAGGCGTTCGATAGAGTGGAGTGGAAATACCTTTTTGCCACACTCAAACAGTTTGGTTTCCCTCCAGACCTTGTCTCATGGGTTAAACTGTTATATACCTCCCCAGTTGCCTCAGTGTGCACAAACAATGTACACTCAGGGTACTTCTCCTTACAACGGGGCACCAGGCAAGGATGCCCTCTCTCTCCCTTGTTATTCGCTATATCAATTGAACCCCTAGCTGCTGCGCTCCGTCAGTCTTCTTATTTCAAAGGAATTACGCGTTATGGTATAGAGCATAAAATTTCTTTATATGCGGACGATGTCTTGTTATATGTAACAAACCCAACTGCCTCAATACCTGAAATTATTTCACTCCTAAAAGAGTTTGGCAATTTCTCTGGCTATAAGCTTAACATGAGTAAAAGTGAATATTTCCCAATTACTCCAATCTCCCCTAAAGACTCCTCCTCTATTCCATTTAGAATAGTACATGAAGGCTTTAAATACTTGGGTGTTCAAGTAACAAGATCATTTTATAATTTGTTTAAGGCCAATTTTTGCCCACTTTTGGATAAATGTAAAAAAGATCTTGTTAGATGGTCTTCTCTTCCTTTGTCTTTAGCAGGTCGTACCAACCTAATCAAAATGTCTGTCCTTCCTCGGTTTCTTTATTTATTTTCAAATATCCCTATTTTTATTAGGAAAGCTTTTTTTACTAAATTGGATAGCTTAATTACATCCTTCCTGTGGGAGAATAAAACTCCGCGCATTAGGAAGACTTTTTTACAGAGATTAAAATCCCAAGGAGGGATGGCACTACCTAATTTCTTATTTTATTATTGGGCAAGTAACGTTCAGAAAATCACTTATTGGCTATCTGATGTAGATTCTCCGAACACCCCTTTGTGGGTGCGAGGGGAACAGTCTTGTACTAATTTTAAACTTAGCTCAATAGTATGCTCTTCACTCCCCCTATTGGTAAAAAATTATATATCCTCTCCTAATCCTGTACTGGCTCACACTCTAAAAATTTGGGTCCAATTCAGAAGACATTTTGGTTTACAATCAGCTTCTATTCTAGGGCCCATTGTATCTAACTGTCTATTCCCTCCATCCTATATGGACTCAGCTTTTTGTCTCTGGGAAGAGAAGGGAATTAAGCATCTAAAAGATCTATATTTGGATAATACTTTTCGTTCTTTTGAAGATCTTAGAAGTCATTTTGCGTTACCTAGACCCCACTTTTTTAGATTCCTGCAGATTAGGAGTTTCGTCAAAAAGTTTTTTGTCTCATTTCCAAGTATACCACCTTCATCTCCTATTGAAACACTGCTTAATCTGAGTCCCCATGGTAGGGGACTCATTTCAAGCATATACTCTATTATAACATCTATAAATCCACAGAACAGTGACAATATTCGTAATGCCTGGCAAAGTGAGTTGGGCAAAGAAATTACAGACGGAGAATGGGAAAATGCGTTAAAACAGGTGCACTCCTCCTCATCTTGTGCTAGGCATGGATTAATTCAATTTAAGGTACTGCACAGGCTCCATTTTACCAACTCCAAACTAGCCAAGATTTACCCCGATGTTAGCCCTGCCTGCAGCAGATGCTCGCAGTCTCCGGCCACATCTGCCCACATGTTCTGGTTGTGTCCTCTTTTAATTGAATTCTGGAAGGGAATTTTTGATTCATATAATCATATATATAGTATTCAGATTGATCCGGATCCTTTAATGGCCATTTTTGGAGTTATACCTGAGGGTATTAAAGTCAGCAATGACATTTGCTCTGTCATAGCCTTCACCACACTTCTGGCGAGACGTCTAATATTGTTCCATTGGAAAAGGAAAGACCCTCCTACACATAGTAACTGGATAAAAGAAGTAGTGTCACACATTCAATTGGAAAAGATCAAATACGCTGTTCGGGGTTCAACACGCAAGTTTCATAGCATATGGTCCCCCTTTATACAATATTTTGAAGAGCTCCCCAGCTTCTAAGGTAGTAACTATTTATCTTAACACTTACTTCTTTATGCTCCATCTTTCCATACTTGTACACAAGTATTTTTTATTTTATTTTATTATTATTATTATTTTTATTTTTTTTCTTAATAATTGCCATTAAGCTCACTATCTATGTTATGCATCTATCCATTAATGTGAATATTATGCCTTAACGCTCCTCTTCTCACAAAGCAGTTACCATTTAAACAACTTCAATATGTATTCTGGACTTGTACTCTCAATGTGTGTATATGTTTCTTATGAAGGGTTGTTTTCCCCTTTTTTTTTTTCTTTTTCTTTTCTTAAAGTCGTGTGTAAGCGGGGGAAGGGAAGGGCAGGATGTGTTGTTGTTAATGTAATGTAATTGTACCTGTAAAACTTAATAAAAAGTATTTAAAATAAAAATAAAGGCACAATGCTTTTTAATGCTTCTGAAAGACATGAACGCTTCAGAATGTACAGCGCGTGACCCCATAAATTTAAAGCTCACGTAACACGCTGTTTCTGCATTTTTTATGTTAATCTGGAGTACCTATAGAGTAGTATGAAGTCCTTTATATCTCCGAAGAGTCTTTAGTTTAATCAGATTTATAAAAGAAAGATTAGCTTTACAGAATCTTTCCGATAACGTACGAAAAAATGAAGAAGGAGGAGTTACTACCGCGGGTGGAGTGAGTACGAGTCATGCAACACTATACAACACTTATAACTTATGATTCACTACATGTTCGTGTAATATGCACGCGCATATTTACAACATAAGACAGAAGTCTTATTTACCGCATGCAACTCGTGACCCGGTTGGGAAAATCCAGTGCATCAAACACTCACGCAAAACTCCGCTGCTACCCCGGATAATAAACTATATCCATTGTTTTCATAAGGTTGGATTTCTTCTCCTTACATCCAAAAACACACTTATTCTTTTGTGCCATTGTTGAGTTTTGAAAAGCTGTCGCGTGATGTGAATGTTTGTAAGTTCTAGCGTCTCCCGCTGACTGACGGGTGGGCGGGGTTTGCCGGGGGAAGTGACCAGAAGTGATACGTATAGAAAACCACTGAAACGTCAGTTGGAACTGTAATCGAAAAAAACTTTCCGAAACTTGTATGAACCCTGGTAAAGTGCATTCGGCACAGAGATACTCTGTAACACGTCCAACTGCTTTTTTGACACTTTGCCTATGTTTAGCATGAGGAAACAACTTGAATATCAGCTGACGCCACTCAATTGTCTTCTGCCATTTTGAGGACCTGAAGTGGTCGCAAAAGAACTAGAAGCTATGCCTTCAATATGCTGTTAGCATCAAAATCGCTATTTTAACAACACTAAGAAGGCTCAACACAACATGATATTTTGCTCGAAGTATCGCCTGTGTCTCTACACGTGAACTTGAGCATTGAGAACATTGTTTGTGAACACAGAGTTTATTAAAAAGAAGGTTTTGAACAACTGACTTTGGATGATTTGGCGTCCGCTCGCCGCCTTCTTCCCAGTCAAGATGTATCGATCTCCAATTGCGACGTAAGGAGGGAGGTGAGTAAAGATTGATATCTCCATAGTTCCATAAAAATGCACGGATAATTCGTTGTTTTGTCGCAAGTGAAAACAATATTGACCTTGTAGTTGAAAAAGGAGCCTCATATGAGATTCATTCAGTCGCATTCGGAAATCGATTATTTCGTTTGGCAGAGATGACAAGCAGACACCATAACAGCCAAAATCAGTTGTACAAAACCTTTCTTTTTAGTAAACTCTGTGTACACAAACAATGTTTTCAATGCTTGCGTTCATGTGTAGAGATCCAGGTGATACTTCGAGCAAAGCTTCATGTTGTGTCGTGCCTTCTTATGTTGTAAAGCCCTTTACTGTATCCGTAAGAATCATAGACAGTAAAAGATAAGAAATCCGTAAATCGTAGCAAGGCGTGCTTGTCAATAGCCTACTGGTACTCGGTAGGTCTTCAAGATGGCATGACGTAAAAGGTCACATGAATGAAATCCATCTATAACTGTGTTAATAAGTCAGAATGCTTGAAATACCATTGAACCCCCCCCCCCCCTCTTTAATAATCTGTGTTGCCATTGTTTTGCTATTGCATGTTTCTGTGATGAGAAACATGTAATACATAATATAAGACATAAACTTGAGCACAATTTTTCTGCACACTTGCACAGTGTATTTTTGCATCCTATTGAAAAAGAGATGAAATAAAACTTACCGGGATGTCCAGCAGGAGAAAATTTTAAGTTGAGATTTGAAATTTTTTACATTCTATAGTGAAATTTTATAGTTTTGTTATTTTGTATTTGTACTGTAAAATATGTTTTCTTTCATATCACAATGTGTGTAACTTTTACAGAAAAAGGTGTAGATGTGAATTCTATAATGACTGAAATCTCTTGTAAGCAATATTTGTAACTTCATACTGTTGGAATTGATAAAGTGCAGTCATGTTCATTTACAATCAAAACTGTAGCCATAAAGTTCAGATCAGAAAATCCTGACAACTATAATTTTGTACTCTTGTTATATTGACAACATGGCAAACATTTTGATGGTCTTGTTGGCATTTTGATGAGATTTTCTGCATGTTCACAAAGAGATTAACTAGTTTCATGCATTTACAGGAATGAGATACTGACTGTTGAGGTTTGTTTGACTCTCATTATAAAGTGCAGATAAGTACAGGTAAGTGTTGTCCAGGTAAGTGGTCTTGAAAATATGGGCAGTTTTATAGTCGTACAAGTAATTTATGAATGGTAAAAATAAACAACAAGCATTAGTGCAAACACACACCGAAGCCCTTGTGAGACCCATTAATAGTTAAAGTTTATTAGTTTGATTAAAAACTGGTTACAGTTTACAGTTTAGGGTAAATAAAAAACATTCAGCCCTTGAAAGGGAGAGTTACAACAGTGAGTTTAAAGTGCTTGAGGATCACGGGATTCATGTTACCTTCAGATAGTTTCGGAAAATAGCAGGCCACTCAAATACACACAATTAGAGGCAAAGAACTTCAATTTTTGGATCAATAAATGCATTGATAATACATTGACAATATCTATATAACACACTGATATGTTTATGTAGTAGCTTTTTATGTAGACTCATCAATGGTTTAAAAATAGCAAATATTGGAGGATTAGAGTGGTTAACTAATGGCACCTTGTTACTTTATTTACACCCTCACTAACTTTAAAGCTTTAAAATCTATCACATTGTCTGAGTATGTATAACGTTTGTGCATTTTATAATTAAATAAAAAAATGTACAGTTTTAATTAAGGTAATTCTCAGCAGAAACACAATGCTTGAAACACCCCAACCCATATATTTTTGCTTATGTACTCTATATTTATATTAGTAGGATGTATTTCATCCTTTATTTCTAATAACACTATAATGATGGATTAATAGAATAGAATTTGCAACTGGTAGGTTGTTTGTGGTTTGTTTATGTGCTGCTAACTTTATTCAATTCAGTTCAATTTCAGATATAGATAGAGGAATGTCAGATACAATCAGATATAGGTAGAGGAATGTCAGATACAATCAGATATAGGTAGAGAAATGTCAGATACAATCAGATATAAATAGAGGAATGTCAGATACAATCAGATATACATAGAGAAATGTCAGATACAATCAGATATAGATAGAGAAATGTCAGATACAAACAGATATAGATAGAGGGATGTCAGATACAATCAGATATACATAGAGAAATGTCAGATACAATCAGATATAGATATAGGAATGTCAGATACTGTCAGATATAGATAGAGAAATGTCAGATACAATCAGATATAGATAGAGAAATGTCAGATACAAACAGATATAGATAGAGGGATGTCAGATACAATCAGATATACATAGAGAAATGTCAGATACAATCAGATATAGATAGAGGGATGTCAGATACTGTCAGATATAGATAGAGAAATGTCAGATACAATCAGATATAGATAGAGAAATGTCAGATACAAACAGATATAGATAGAGGAATGTCAGATACAATCAGATATACATAGAGAAATGTCACATACAATCAGATATAGATAGAGGGGTGTCAGATACAGTCAGATATAGATATAGGGATGTCAGATACTGTCAGATATAGATAGAGGGATGTCAGATACAGTCAGGTATAGATAGAGGAATGTCAGATAAAATCAGATATAGATATAAGAATGTCAGATACAATCAGATATAGATAGAGGGATGTCAGATACAATCAGATATAGATACAGGGATGTCAGATACAATCAGATATAGACAGAGAAATGTCAGATACAATCAGATATACATAGAGAAATGTCAGATACAATCAGATATAGATAGAGGGATGTCAGATACAATCAGATATACATAGAGAAATGTCAGATACAAACAGATATAGATAGAGGAATGTCAGATACAATCAGATATAGATAGAGAAATGTCAGATACAAACAGATATAGATAGAGAAATGTCAGATACAAACAGATATAGATAGAGGAATGTCAGATACAATCAGATATAAATAGAGGGATGTCAGATACAATCAGATATACATAGAGAAATGTCAGATACAATCAGATATAGATAGAGAAATGTCAGATACAAACAGATATAGATAGAGGAATGTCAGATACAATCAGATATAAATAGAGGGATGTCAGATACAATCAGATATACATAGAGAAATGTCAGATACAATCAGATATAGATAGAGAAATGTCAGATACAATCAGATATAGATAGAGAAATGTCAGATACAAACAGATATAGATAGAGAAATGTCAGATACAAACAGATATAGATAGAGGAATGTCAGATACAATCAGATATACATAGAGAAATGTCAGATACAATCAGATATAGATAGAGAAATGTCAGATACAAACAGATATAGATAGAGGAATGTCAGATACAATCAGATATAAATAGAGGGATGTCAGATACAATCAGATATACATAGAGAAATGTCAGATACAATCAGATATAGATAGAGAAATGTCAGATACAAACAGATATAGATAGAGGGATGTCAGATACAATCAGATATACATAGAGAAATGTCAGATACAATCAGATATAGATATAGGAATGTCAGATACTGTCAGATATAGATAGAGAAATGTCAGATACAATCAGATATAGATAGAGAAATGTCAGATACAAACAGATATAGATAGAGGAATGTCAGATACAATCAGATATACATAGAGAAATGTCACATACAATCAGATATAGATAGAGGAATGTCAGATACAATCAGATATAGATAGAGGGGTGTCAGATACAGTCAGATATAGATAGAGGGATGTCAGATACTGTCAGATATAGATAGAGGGATGTCAGATACAGTCAGGTATAGATAGAGGAATGTCAGATACAGTCAGGTATAGATAGAGGAATGTCAGATACAATCAGATATAGATAGAGGGATGTCAGATACAGTCAGGTATAGATAGAGGAATGTCAGATAAAATCAGATATAGATATAAGAATGTCAGATACAATCAGATATAGATAGAGGGATGTCAGATACAATCAGATATAGATACAGGGATGTCAGATACAATCAGATATAGACAGAGAAATGTCAGATACAATCAGATATACATAGAGAAATGTCAGATACAATCAGATATAGATAGAGGAATGTCAGATACAATCAGATATACATAGAGAAATGTCAGATACAATCAGATATAGATAGAGGGATGTCAGATACAATCAGATATACATAGAGAAATGTCAGATACAATCAGATATAGATAGAGAAATGTCAGATACAAACAGATATAGATAGAGGAATGTCAGATACAATCAGATATACATAGAGAAATGTCAGATACAATCAGATATAGATAGAGGGATGTCAGATACAATCAGATATACATAGAGAAATGTCAGATACAATCAGATATAGATAGAGAAATGTCAGATACAAACAGATATAGATAGAGGAATGTCAGATACAATCAGATATACATAGAGAAATGTCGGATACAATCAGATATAGATAGAGAAATGTCAGATACAAACAGATATAGATAGAGGAATGTCAGATACAATCAGATATACATAGAGAAATGTCAGATACAATCAGATATAGATAGAGAAATGTCAGATACAATCAGATATACATAGAGAAATGTCAGATACAATCAGATATAGATAGAGGAATGTCAGATACAATCAGATATACATAGAGAAATGTCAGATACAATCAGATATAGATAGAGAAATGTCAGATACAATCAGATATAGATATAGGAATGTCAGATACTGTCAGATATAGATAGAGGAATGTCAGATACAATCAGATATACATAGAGAAATGTCAGATACAATCAGATATACATAGAGAAATGTCAGATACAATCAGATATAGATATAGGAATGTCAGATACTGTCAGATATAGATAGAGGAATGTCAGATACAATCAGATATAGATAGAGAAATGTCAGATACAAACAGATATAGATAGAGGGATGTCAGATACAATCAGATATACATAGAGAAATGTCAGATACAATCAGATATAGATATAGGAATGTCAGATACTGTCAGATATAGATAGAGAAATGTCAGATACAATCAGATATAGATAGAGAAATGTCAGATACAAACAGATATAGATAGAGGAATGTCAGATACAATCAGATATACATAGAGAAATGTCACATACAATCAGATATAGATAGAGGAATGTCAGATACAGTCAGATATAGATAGAGGGATGTCAGATACTGTCAGATATAGATAGAGGAATGTCAGATACAATCAGATATACATAGAGAAATGTCACATACAATCAGATATAGATAGAGGGGTGTCAGATACAGTCAGATATAGATAGAGGGATGTCAGATACTGTCAGATATAGATAGAGGAATGTCAGATACAGTCAGGTATAGATAGAGGGATGTCAGATACAGTCAGGTATAGATAGAGGAATGTCAGATACAGTCAGGTATAGATAGAGGGATGTCAGATACAGTCAGGTATAGATAGAGGAATGTCAGATATAGATAGAGGGGTCTCAGATACAATCAGATATAGATAGAGGGATGTCAGATACAATCAGATATAGAGGGATGTCAGATACAATCAGATATAGATAGAGGGATGTCAGATAAAATCAGATATAGATAGATTAGATTAGATAACAATTTATTTAATATGGACATAACAATTACATTGGACAAACCAGATGAATTGTTTAAGTATTTTAGCACAAGTGCTAATTCGCAACACTTGTCCATAGGCGACTTTTAAAATGTAGAACAATTAGAAACAAAGAAAGCAAAGAAAGAGAAAGGAAATAAAAAATAAAGATAAATGCAAGCCTATTCAATATAAAGAGCAAATAAAACACAGAAAAAGATAACATGAACAAGTGATCAATTATTTAAAATCTATTCATGTAAGCACTGTTGTTTAGACTTAAGCCATTGTTTAAGACCTTGATTAAAAGATTTACTATTAGTTTCTAGTTTTAGCTCAGTGGGTAAAGTGTTCCAAAGTTTGGCCCCCTTTACAGATAGAGCAGACTGACAGAAAGAAGTCTTGCATCTTGGGACCAAACAATCACCACAGCTAGAGGCTCGTGTTATCGCTCTGTGAGAACTCTGACGCCTGATGGCCACTTCAGAAAATAATTCTGACACATGATTATTTAGACATTTAAAAAAGAATCTTAAAATACTAAAATTGATAAAATTTTCAAATGAGAAAAGGTTGTGTTTCCTTAAAATACGGCAATTGTGCCATTTTAGTGGTTTCTGATCCATGATTTTTATTGTTTGCTTGTATATTGAAACTATGGGTTTCATAGTGGTTGAGGAAGCCTGCGACCATGATGTGATGCAATATGAGAGATGAGAAAAAATCATTGCATGCATATATAATTTTGCAGCTTGATATGACAGGTTCCGTCTGATAAAACGAAAACAATTTAAATTTGGTTTAACTTTATTACAAATATATTTAACCTGACTCTCAAATTTTAAACATTTATCCAAAATAATCCCTAAGTACTTCACTTCACTCACTACTTCAATAATTTTGTCCTTAATCCTGACCTCAAATACATCATGATCAGGCCTGTTTCGCATGGAGAAACATATAGCCACAGTTTTTTTTACATTAAGTGTTAGGTGGGATAACTCAAGCCATTCCAAAATGCCTAATAAAGCCTGGGTCAGGTGCTCGCCTGCCAGGCTAGGTGTTTTAGTAGACACATAGATGACAGTGTCATCCGCGTACATCTGGCAATTAACATCTGGGCAGCAGCTCGGCAGGTCATTAATGTACATTGTGAACAGTAATGGACCAAGCACGGATCCTTGTGGCACACCCATTCCGTTTGTATGCGTACTAGACTTCGCCCCATTAACCCTAACACACTGCTGTCTACCCTCCAGATATGATTTCAGCCACTTCAAAGCTTCAGGCGACATTTTAAATTGCTTTAATTTATTAAGTAAAACATTATGGTTAACAGTATCAAAGGCCTTTTTTAGATCCAAGAACACTGCCCCTACAACATATCCTCTATCCAGAGAAGTTTTGATCTTCTCAAGCAGATAACAGTTCGCAGATTCTGTGGAGTATTTTTGTCTGAATCCAAACTGCTGTGAATAAAGCAGTTGGTTATGCTCTAAATGCTCCTTTAATTGCTCTGCTACAATCTTCTCTAGAATTTTTGAAACTACCGAGAGGATAGCAATAGGCCTATAATTACTTGCCAAGTCCTTATCTCCTGATTTATAAACTGGAGTAATTATTGCTGTTTTCCAACTATCTGGGAACCTGTTTGTTTGAATTGATAAATTAACTAAATATGTAATTGGCTCCAATAGACAACTCTGGTATTTCTTGATAAATGTAGTATTTAAATTATGGTGATCCTGTGCCATGGAGTTACTCATGCTTGCAATCACTTTTTTAACTTTTTCCTGTGACACTTCTTTTATGTAAAAAGAGTTTGTGTGATCATTATCAAGTTCTTCACAGGTTGATTCAATTGATTTAAAAGTTCTTGCTAATTCTTGCACAGACTCAATAAAAAAATTATTAAAACCATTTGCAATTAACTCATTGTTGTTAGTGTGTTTATCACATACTTTAAGACAATTTATCTTTGAGTGCTTTTGCTTACTTAAGTTGGTTAGACTATTTATGTGTTGCCACAGTTTATAACTGTTGCCATTGGCCTCTTCAATAAGTTTATGAAAATAATTAGTCTTGGCTTTCCGTAGCTCAGACACTACTTTATTCCTTAAACTAGTGTAAATAAGATGATCATTGTTGATTTTAGTCAATAGGGACCTTTTAAGAGCAAGATCCCGCTCCTTGATAAGCTGAAGGATGTCACTGTTAAACCATGGCAAAGACTTTTTCCTAGGTTTACTTTTCCAGGTTTTTGTATGCTTGCTAATTATGTCATGAATGATAGAAGCAAAAGTTGTTGCACTATGTTCTATATTGGGCTCTTTAGTTACCCTTCCCCAGTTGGCTTCCTTCAAGTCTTTTTCAAATTCAACCACTTTTAACTTAGGAATTCCAGATGTTAAAATTTGATTTTCAATTTTATTATGATAAACTAAGCGCTTTTTAGTTAGCTTTCTTATAATCAGTGTCATGTTATGATCTGAAAGGCCAGTAATAAGATTATATGTTTTTGTTACTCTCTCTGGTCTATTTGTAAAAATCAGGTCTATAATTGTTTCACTCCTTTTGGTAATTCGTGTGGGTCTATCGATCATCTGTTTGTATTTAAATTTTTCCATAGTTAATTTTAGTTTTGTCTTACCTCTTTTATCCATCCAATTGATATTAAAGTCCCCAAACAACATACATTCACTAGAGTTATCAACAATAGACATAAGACTTTTCAGTTCATTGTAGAAATTTACATCATACGATGGAGGATTATATAGCACAACTATACTAAATTTCATGTGTGGTGAAAGAATTACATTAAGACCTAAACTCTCCAAATTTGTCATTAATTCAAGCTCTGCAACCTTAAAGTATTCCCTGATATAAATTAAAACACCCCCTCCCCTTCCCTTCGGCCTGTCTTTCCTATAACATGTATATCCTGGTATGTTAATTAAATCAGTAGGAACGTTGCTAGTCAACCAAGTTTCAGACATACATAAAAAATCCAAATTTGAATCAATAAGTAAGTTCTGTATTTGATCTATTTTTGGTAATATGCTTCTGATATTTATATGCCCTCCCAAAATTCCATTGGGTTTTTTGTCCGAGTTCCAAATAATCTGGGCATGATTCACAGTTTGAAAAAGTCTTAACTGTCTCTGTTTTAAAGTTGCGCATTTGGCTAAATTATTTTTGGCACTCACGTGACACCGTCTTTGTTGACATTCGTTAGCTGTAGCAGTCGGTTCATCGTGAGGATGATAATCCATGGCCTGTGATATGTTGTGCGGGTCTATACGGGGTACCGACCTGACCGCAGTAACAGCGCCAGCACTCCCGAGTTGTTCCAACGTTTCTTCGGCTGAAGCAGCTGCACACTCTGGATGGTAAAGTTCGGTGTTTCCTCCCGTAGCCGATGGATGCGACTGTGTCCGCTGCATGAACCCAATGGCCTCTCCAAGTGCACCTGTGGAAATCTGGCCACCTAGACTGCCGACTCCAACGACGGCTGCCGGCGGACTCGTCTGCCCCAACATCCACGATTCCGCAAGAGAGCCCCGTCGACCGTCATCCCCCTCGGCCACCCGACCCCCAAGGGCAACCGCTCCACCGTGACAAACACCGTCCGGTACCAGGGTCAAGGTGAGTTGCGTGGAAGTTGTAGTTACCGAAACGGGTCCTATGGATGAGATATCCACAGATGGTTCTGACTGCAGCGAGATGACATTTTGCACTGTTGGGTTTACCTCTGAATGGCAGAGGGGTCCAGGATTTAAATGTACATTTCCCGATAGCAACAGTAACAAAAGTAGCATTTTGGCTGTTGGCGGGTGGATTTTCCGCCTGATGATGATTCTGCGTACAGGCGTAAAGACCTGAGCCCGGCCATCCTTAAGAATACGTGTAAAAACGGTAACATAACCAAATCCGAACAGATACAGTTGTGTTTTTTCTGTTAAAATGCCCAGTGGGTCGGCGGTGATATTATAAGAGTGATGCGCTTTTGCAGCACTAAACTCCGGCACATTACATCTGAAAAACATTGGCATCAGTGGGCCAAATAAAATAACGCAGATGAGGAGGTAGAGGCCAATATTTCCTTGTTCAAATTTACCATTGTGTTTACTGCATCGTTTACTAATAGAATGCAGTGGCGTGCTAACCACACCTAGAAAAGTCTTATAAAGTAAGTAGAAATAATTATGAACGGCGATGTTAGAAATATTCTGCTCATGAGTGGAGCCTGCCAAACCACGCATAGCTGCTGCCGCCATGTTTCTCATGAGGGGTGTCAGATACAGTCAGATATAGATAGAGGGATGTCAGATAAAATCAGATATAGATATAAGAATGTCAGATGCAATCAGATATAGATAGAGGGATGTCAGATAAAATCAGATATAGAGGGATGTCAGAGACAATCAGATATAGATAAAGGGGTGTCAGATACAGTCAGATATAGATAGAGGAATGTCAGATACAATCAGATATCGATAGAGGAATGTCAGATACAGTCAGATATAGATAGAGGGATGTCAGATACAATCAAATATAGATAGAGGGATGTCAGATACAGTCAGGTATAGATAGAGGGATGTCAGATACAGTCAGGTATAGATAGAGGAATGTCAGATATAGATAGAGGGGTCTCAGATACAATCAGATATAGATAGAGGGATGTCAGATACAATCAGATATAGATGGATGTCAGATACAATCAGATATAGAGGGATGTCAGATACAATCAGATATAGATAGAGGGATGTCAGATACAATCAGATATAGAGGGATGTCAGATACAGTCAGATATAGATAGAGGGATGTCAGATACAATCAGATGTAGATAGAGGGGTGTCAGATACAATCAGATGTAGATAGAGGAATGTCAGATAAAATCAGATATAGATAGAGGAATGTCAGATACAGTCGTCAGGTATAGATAGAGGAATGTCAGATAAAATCAGGTATAGATAGAGGAATGTCAGATACAATCAGATATAGATAGAGGGATGTCAGGTACAATCAGATATAGATAGAAGGGTGTCAGATACAACCAGATATAGATAGATGAGTGTCATATACAATCGGATAGGATAGAGGGATGTCAGATACAATCAAATATAGATAGAGAAATGTCAGATACAAACAGATATAGATAGAGGAATGTCAGATACAATCAGATATACATAGAGAAATGTCAGATACAATCAGATATAGATAGATGAATGTCAGATACAGTCAGGTATAGATAGAGGGATGTCAGATACAGTCGTCAGGTATAGATAGAGGAATGTCAGATAAAATCAGGTATAGATAGAGGGGTGTCAGATACAATCGGATAGGATAGAGGGATGTCAGATACAATCAAATATAGATACAGGGATGTCAGATACAGTCAGGTATAGATAGAGGGGTGTCAGATAAAATCAGGTATAGATAGAGGGGTGTCAGATACAACCAGATATAGATAGAGGGATGTCAGATACAATCAAATATAGATAGAGGGATGTCAGATACAGTCAGGTATAGATAGAGGGATGTCAGATAAAATCAGATATAGATATAAGAATGTCAGATACAATCAGATATAGATAGAGGAATGTCAGATACAATCAGATATAGATAGAGGGATGTCAGATACAGTCAAATATCGACAGAGGAATGCCAGATACAATCAGATATAGATAGAGGGATGTCAGATCAAATCAGGTATAGACAGAGGAATGTCAGATACAACCAGATATAGATAGATGAGTGTCATATACAATCAGATATAAATAGAGAGATGTCAGATACAATCACATATAGATAGAGGGATGTCAGATACAGTCAAATATCGATAGAGGAATTTCAGATACAATCAGATATAGATAGAGGAATGTCAGATAAAATCAGGTATAGATAGAGGAATGTCAGATACAATCAGATATAGATAGAGGGATGTCAGATAAAATCAGGTATAGATAGAGGGGTGTCAGATAAAATCAGATATAGATAGAGGAATGTCAGATACAGTCGTCAGGTATAGATAGAGGAATGTCAGATACAATCAGATATAGATAGAGGGATGTCAGATAAAATCAGGTATAGATAGAGGGGTGTCAGATAAAATCAGATATAGATAGAGGAATGTCAGATACAGTCGTCAGGTATAGATAAAGGAATGTCAGATACAATCAGATATAGATAGAGGAATGTCAGATAAAATCAGGTATAGATAGAGGGGTGTCAGATAAAATCAGATATAGATAGAGGAATGTCAGATACAGTCGTCAGGTATAGATAGAGGAATGTCAGATACAATCAGTTATAGATAGAGGAATGTCAGATACAGTCGTCAGGTATAGATAGAGGAATGTCAGATAAAATCAGATATGGATAGAGGGATGTCAGATACAGTCGTCAGGTATAGATAGAGGAATGTCAGATAACATCAGATATAGATAGAGGAATGTCAGATACAGTCGTCAGGTATAGATAGAGGAATGTCAGATACAATCAGATGTAGATAGAGGAATGTCAGATACAGTCGTCACGTATAGATAGAGGAATGTCAGATAAAATCAGGTATAGATAGAGGAATGTCAGATACAATCAGGTATAGATAGAGGGATGTCAGATCAAATCAGATATAGATAGAGGAATGTCAGATACAGTCGTCAGGTATAGATAGAGGAATGTCAGATACAATCAGATATAGATAGAGGAATGTCAGATACAGTCGTCAGGTATAGATAGAGGAATGTCAGATAAAATCAGATATAGATAGAGGGATGTCAGATACAGTCGTCAGGTATAGATAGAGGAATGTCAGATAACATCAGATATAGATAGAGGGGTGTCAGATACAATCAGATGTAGATAGAGGGATGTCAGATACAATCAGATAAAGATAGAGGAATGTCAGATACAATCAGGTATAGATGGAGGAATGTCAGATACAATCAGATATAGATAGAGGGATGTCAGATACAATCAGATATAGATAGAGGGATGTCAGAGACAATCAAATAAAGATAGAGGAATGTCAGATACAATCAGGTATAGATGGAGGAATGTCAGATACAATCAGATATAGATAGAGGGATGTCAGATACAATCAGATATAGATAGAGGGATGTCAGATACAATCAAATATAGATAGAGGGATGTCAGAATACAGTCAGGTATAGATAGAGGGATGTCAGATACAGTCGTCAGGTATAGATAGAGGAATGTCAGATAAAATCAGGTATAGATAGCGGAATGTCATATACAATCAGATATAGATAGAGGGATGTCAGATACAGTCAAATATCGAAAGAGGAATGCCAGATACAATCAGATATAGATATAGGACTGTCAGATACAATCAGATATAGATAGAGGGATGTCAGATACAATCAGATATAGAGGGATGTCAGATACAATCAGATATAGATAGAGAAATGTCAGATACAATCAGATGTAGATAGAGGGATGTCAGATACAGTCAGATATAGATAGAGGGATGTCAGATATAGATAGAGTAATGTCAGATAAAATCAGGTATAGATAGAGGAATGTCAGATACAATCAGATATAGATAGAGGGATGTCAGATCAAATCAGATATAGATAGAGGAATGTCAGATACAGTCGTCAGGTATAGATAGAGGAATGTCAGATAAAATCAGGTATAGATAGAGGAATGTCAGATACAATCAGATATAGATAGAGGAATGTCAGATACAGTCGTCAGGTATAGATAGAGGAATGTCAGATAAAATCAGATATAGATAGAGGGATGTCAGATACAGTCATCAGGTATAGATAGAGGAATGTCAGATAAAATCAGATATAGATAGAGGAATGTCAGATACAGTCGTCAGGTATAGATAGAGGAATGTCAGATACAATCAGATATAGATAGAGGGGTGTCAGATACAATCAGATGTAGATAGAGGAATGTCAGATAAAATCAGGTATAGATAGAGGAATGTCAGATAAAATCAGATATAGATAGAGGAATGTCAGATACAGTCGTCAGTTATAGAGAGAGGAATGTCAGATACAATCAGATATAGATAGAGGGATGTCAGATACAATCAGATATAGATAAAGGAATGTCAGATACAATCAGATATAGAGAGAGGAATGTCAGATACAATCAGATATAGATAAAGGAATGTCAGATACAATCAGATATAGATAGAGGAATGTCAGATAAAATCAGGTATAGATTGAGGAATGTCAGATAAAATCAGATATAGATAGAGGAATGTCAGATACAGTCGTCAGGTATAGATAGAGGAATGTCAGATACAATCAGATATAGATAGGGGAATGTCAGATACAGTCGTCAGGTATAGATAGAGGAATGTCAGATAAAATCAGATATAGATAGAGGGATGTCAGATACAGTCGTCAGGTATAGATAGAGGAATGTCAGATAACATCAGATATAGATAGAGGAATGTCAGATACAGTCGTCAGGTATAGATAGAGGAATGTCAGATACAATCAGATATAGATAGAGGGGTGTCAGATACAATCAGATGTAGATAGAGGGATGTCAGATACAATCAGATATAGATAGAGGGATGTCAGATACAATCAGATATAGATAAAGGGATGTCAGATACAATCAAATATAGATAGAGGGATGTCAGAATACAGTCAGGTATAGATAGAGGGATGTCAGATACAGTCGTCAGGTATAGATAGAGGAATGTCAGATAAAATCAGGTATAGATAGCGGAATGTCATATACAATCAGATATAGATAGAGGGATGTCAGATACAGTCAAATATCGAAAGAGGAATGCCAGATACAATCAGATATAGATATAGGACTGTCAGATACAATCAGATATAGATAGAGGGATGTCAGATAAAATCAGATATAGAGGGATGTCAGATACAATCAGATATAGATAGAGAAATGTCAGATACAATCAGATGTAGATAGAGGGATGTCAGATACAGTCAGATATAGATAGAGGGATGTCAGATATAGATAGAGGAATGTCATATACAACCAGATATAGATAGAGGGGTGTCAGATACAATCAGATGTAGATAGAGGAATGTCAGATACAGTCGTCACGTATAGATAGAGGAATGTCAGATAAAATCAGGTATAGATAGAGGAATGTCAGATACAATCAGATATAGATAGAGGGATGTCAGATCAAATCAGATATAGATAGAGGAATGTCAGATACAGTCGTCAGGTATAGATAGAGAAATGTCAGATAAAATCAGGTATAGATAGAGGAATGTCAGATACAATCAGATATAGATAGAGGAATGTCAGATAAAATCAGGTATAGATAGAGGAATGTCAGATACAATCAGATATAGATAGAGGGGTGTCAGATACAATCAGATGTAGATAGAGGAATGTCAGATAAAATCAGGTATAGATGGAGGAATGTCAGATACAATCAGATATAGATAGAGGAATGTCAGATAAAATCAGGTATAGATGGAGGAATGTCAGATACAATCAGATATAGATAGAGGGATGTCAGATACTATCAGATATAGATAGAGGGATGTCAGATACAGTCGTCAGGTATAGATAAAGGAATGTCAGATACAATCAGATATAGATAGAGGAATGTCAGATAAAATCAGGTATAGATTGAGGAATGTCAGATAAAATCAGATATAGATAGAGGAATGTCAGATACAGTCGTCAGGTATAGATAGAGGAATGTCAGATACAATCAGATATAGATAGGGGAATGTCAGATACAGTCGTCAGGTATAGATAGAGGAATGTCAGATAAAATCAGATATAGATAGAGGGATGTCAGATACAGTCGTCAGGTATAGATAGAGGAATGTCAGATAACATCAGATATAGATAGAGGAATGTCAGATACAGTCGTCAGGTATAGATAGAGGAATGTCAGATACAATCAGATATAGATAGAGGGGTGTCAGATACAATCAGATGTAGATAGAGGGATGTCAGATACAATCAGATATAGATAGAGGAATGTCAGATACAATCAGGTATAGATGGAGGAATGTCAGATACAATCAGATATAGATAGAGGGATGTCAGATACAATCAGATATAGATAAAGGGATGTCAGATACAATCAAATATAGATAGAGGGATGTCAGAATACAGTCAGGTATAGATAGAGGGATGTCAGATACAGTCGTCAGGTATAGATAGAGGAATGTCAGATAAAATCAGGTATAGATAGCGGAATGTCATATCCCTTTAACTGCCACACCAAGAAAAAGGCATTTGAAAAATTTTTTGTTTGCATTTCTGATCTCCTTATGTCACCACTTAACACAATCAATGTATTTTTTTTCAACACATCCCATAATTTTTTAAAAATCGGCCTCTACCAAACGGTTGATATGTCACTTAAAGGAATTCAAACACATACTATGGAAATTAGAAAATATGAACTATAATACTAATTTTTTACAAACATAATCCAAATAAAATGGTTTTGTATATTAAATCTTCCTTATTTATTGAAGTATAACATATTAAAATATTTCAGGTTTTCATTTTAACGCAGGACATGACATGTTTTCATGTTTTTTGCAATAAAAATGACCAAAATTAACAAAAATAAGGATATTCTGCATTTAAAACCTAAAATAAAAGAAGGCCAAAGATAGTAATACAATGGCATATTAGTATTTTATGATTTAAGAAACACACTGTCAAGTTTGGTAGTGCAAAATAATGTTTTTTGTCTTTTTTTTAGAAAAATTAAAGGGGTCACGGCATGAAAATCTGAGATTTTCCATGTTTAAGTGCTATGATTGGGTCCCCAGTGCTTCTATCAACCTAGCAAATGTGAGAAAGATCAATCCAGTAACTTAGTTTTGGTAAACCATTCTCTGTAAGCATGTGAAAAAACAGGTAATTGAAATGTGGCTCCCCTTGTGATGTCAGAAGGAGCCCTTATTATAATAATACCACCCCTTAATTTGCACTTTCCAACCACAGCACTGCCATTTCCAGTGTTTTAATCCAGAGAGGGAGAGACAGAGAAAATAATTCACAGCACAACTAAGTTTCAATTTCAACAAACCACCATCATTGTGATCGTTGTTTGCACTTCATCCGCTCATTTGCATTTTAAAGGACACACCCAAAACTGCACATTTTTGCTTATACCTGCAAAGTGGCAATTTTAACATGCTATAATAAATTATTTATATGATATTTTGAGCTAAAACATCACATATGTGCTCTGGGGACACCAAGGATTTATTTGACATCTTAAAAAAGTCATGTGGCATGGCCCCTTTAACATTTATTTTTAAACCAGCAATGCTGTGTAGAGTACGTCAACGTTGCAAACAATCCTTCAAACAATTTAAAACATCATTTAAGAAGTAATTATTGATTAATTAATAAGTAATTATGATTTCCATACATTAATTATATGAATTCATTATAGTTATTTCAAAAAAATATCCAGAAGTGGCAAAAATACATACTTAAGAAATGATCTCAATATATTAAATAAGAAATAACAATAGCTGTGTCATATTCATAGCTGTGAATGATCAGAAATGTATATTTCATAGCAAATAGTTCACTCTGACTGCAGAAATGGATGATCTGAAAACATTACCCTAGCTTTTTTACTTTTACCATTAAGTGACAAATCAACCGTTTGGTTGAGCATGTTTTTGAAAAATTATTCAAAACATACGAAAGTTTTTTCATGGCACCAAGTAACATAATTTTGTAAAGTTAGGGCTCTTACAGTGTAATATGTCAAAAAAATATGGTTTCCTTGCAAAATTTCAACAAGAACAGTTCATAAAACAGAAGTGATTTTTTTATTTCTAAAATCCACATAACAAGATGTCTTGTGACAAGTGCTGTTGATTGATACATTGGTATCTAGTGGATTTTTTTGGCAAAACATATCTTACACAAATAGTAGAGATGGCTCAATCAGCTTGAGTTAAGTTAGGTACTCCTCTCAATAAAATATAGGGACTCAAAATGTGCTCAACCGTTTGGTTGAGCTGGCAGTTAAAGGGATATACAATCAGATATAGATAGAGGGATGTCAGATACAGTCAAATATCGAAAGAGGAATGCCAGATACAATCAGATATAGATATAGGACTGTCAGATACAATCAGATATAGAGGGATGTCAGATACAATCAGATATAGATAGAGAAATGTCAGATACAATCAGATGTAGATAGAGGGATGTCAGATACACTCAGATATAGATAGAGGGATGTCAGATATAGATAGAGGAATGTCATATACAACCAGATATAGATAGAGGGGTGTCAGATACAATCAGATGTAGATAGAGGAATGTCAGATACAGTCGTCAGGTATAGATAGAGAAATGTCAGATAAAATCAGGTATAGATAGAGGAATGTCAGATACAATCAGATATAGATAGAGGAATGTCAGATAAAATCAGGTATAGATAGAGGAATGTCAGATACAATCAGATATAGATAGAGGGATGTCAGATCAAATCAGATATAGATAGAGGAATGTCAGATACAGTCGTCAGGTATAGATAGAGAAATGTCAGATAAAATCAGGTATAGATAGAGGAATGTCAGATACAATCAGATATAGATAGAGGAATGTCAGATAAAATCAGGTATAGATAGAGGAATGTCAGATACAATCAGATATAGATAGAGGGATGTCAGATACAATCAGATATAGATAGAGGGATGTCAGATACAGTCGTCATGTATAGATAGAGGAATGTCAGATAAAATCAGGTATAGATAGAGGAATGTCAGATACAATCAGATATAGATAGAGGGATGTCAGATCAAATCAGATATAGATAGAGGAATGTCAGATACAGTCGTCAGGTATAGATAGAGGAATGTCAGATAAAATCAGGTATAGATAGAGGAATGTCAGATACAATCAGATATAGATAGAGGAATGCCAGATACAGTCAAATATCGATAGAGGAATGTCAGATAAAATCAGGTATAGATAGAGGAATGTCAGATAGAATCAGATATAGATAGAGGGATGTCAGATACAATCAGATATAGATAGAGGGATGTCAGATACAGTCGTCAGGTATAGATAGAGGAATGTCAGATACAATCAGATATAGATAGAGGAATGTCAGATACAGTCGTCAGGTATAGATAGAGGAATGTCAGATAAAATCAGATATAGATAGAAGGATGTCAGATACAGTCATCAGGTATAGATAAAGTCAGATAAAATCAGATATAGATAGAGGAATGTCAGATACAGTCGTCAGGTGTAGATAGAGGAATGTCAGATACAATCAGATATAGATAGAGGGGTGTCAGATACAATCAGATGTAGATAGAGGAATGTCAGATAAAATCAGGTATAGATGGAGGAATGTCAGATACAATCAGATATAGATAGAGGGATGTCAGATACTATCAGATATAGATAGAGGGATGTCAGATACAATCAGATATAGAGGGATGTCAGATACAATCAGATATAGATAGAGAAATGTCAGATACAATCAGATGTAGATAGAGGGATGTCAGATACAGTCAGATATAGATAGAGGGATGTCAGATATAGATAGAGGAATGTCATATACAACCAGATATAGATAGAGGGGTGTCAGATACAATCAGATGTAGATAGAGGGATGTCAGATAAAATCAGATATAGATAGAGAAATGTCAGATACAGTCAAATATCGAAAGAGGAATGCCAGATACAATCAGATATAGGTATAGGACTGTCAGATACAATCAGATATAGATAGAGGGATGTCAGATACAATCAGATATAGAGGGATGTCAGATACAATCAGATATAGATAGAGAAATGTAAGATACAATCAGATGTAGATAGAGGGATGTCAGATACAGTCAGATATAGATAGAGGGATGTCAGATATAGATAGAGGAATGTCAGATAAAATCAGATATAGATAGAGGAATGTCAGATACAGTCGTCAGGTATAGATAGAGGAATGTCAGATACAGTCGTCAGGTATAGATAGAGGAATGTCAGATACAGTCGTCAGGTATAGATAGAGGAATGTCAGATACAATCAGATATAGATAGAGGGGTGTCAGATACAATCAGATGTAGATAGAAGGATGTCAGATACAATCAGATATAGATAGAGGAATGTCAGATAAAGTCAGGTATAGATGGAGGAATGTCAGATACAATCAGATATAGATAGAGGGATGTCAGATACAATCAGATATAGAGGGATGTCAGATACAATCAGATATAGATAGAGAAATGTCAGATACAATCAGATGTAGATAGAGGGATGTCAGATAAAATCAGATATAGATAGAGAAATGTCAGATACAATCAGATGTAGATAGAGGGATGTCAGATACAGTAAGATATAGATAGAGGGATGTCAGATATAGATAGAGGAATGTCATATACAACCAGATATAGATAGAGGGATGTCAGATAAAATCAGATATAGGTAGAGGAATGTCAGATACAGTCAAATATCGAAAGAGGAATGTCAGATACAGTCAAATATCGAAAGAGGAATGCCAGATACAATCAGATATAGATAGATAAATGTCAGATACAGTCGTCAGGTATAGATAGAGGAATGTCAGATAAAATCAGATATAGATAGAGGGATGTCAGATACAGTCGTCAGGTATAGATAGAGGAATGTCAGATAAAATCAGATATAGATAGAGGAATGTCAGATACAATCAGATATAGATAGAGGGGTGTCAGATACAATCAGATGTAGATAGAGGGATGTCAGATACAATCAGATATAGATAGAGGAATGTCAGATAAAATCAGGTATAGATGGAGGAATGTCAGATACAATCAGATATAGATAGAGGGATGTCAGATACAATCAGATATAGATAGAGGGATGTCAGATACAATCAAATATAGATAGAGGGATGTCAGATACAGTCAGGTATAGATAGAGGGATGTCAGATACAGTCGTCAGGTATAGATAGAGGAATGTCAGATAAAATCAGGTATAGATAGCGGAATGTCATATACAATCAGATATTGATAGAGGGATGTCAGATACAGTCAAATATCGAAAGAGGAATGCCAGATACAATCAGTTATAGATAGAGGGATGTCAGATACAATCAGATATAAATAGAGAGATGTCAGATACAATCAGATATAGATAGAGGGATGTCAGATACAATCAGATATAAATAGAGAGATGTCAGATACAATCAGATATAAATAGAGGGATGTCAGATACAGTCAGATATAGATAGAGGGATGTCAGATCAAATCAGATATATATAGAGGGATGTCAGATACATTCAGATATAGATAGAGGGGTGTCAGATACAACCAGATGTAGATAGATGAGTGTCATATACAATCAGATATAGATAGAGGGGTGTCAGATACAATCAGATAGGATAGAGGGATGTCAGATACAATCAAATATAGATACAGGGATGTCAGATACAGTCAGGTATAGATAGAGGGATGTCAGATACAGTCGTCAGGTATAGATAGAGGAATGTCAGATAAAATCAGGTATAGATAGAGGAATGTCAGATACAATCAGATAAAGATAGAGTGGTGTCAGATACAACCAGATATAGATAGATGAGTGTCATATACAATCAGATATAAATAGAGAGATGTCAGATACAATCGGATATAGATAGAGGGATGTCAGAAACAGTCAGATATAGATAGAGGGATGTCAGATCAAATCACATATAGATAGAGGGATGTCAGATACAGTCAGGTATAGATAGAGGGATGTCAGATACAGTCAGGTATAGATAGAGGAATGTCAGATACAATCAGATATAGATAGAGGGGTCTCAGATACAATCAGATATAGATAGAGGAATGTCAGATACAATCAGATATAGATATAGGCAGGGTGCGATTTGTAAAAAAAACAGAGGGGGCGATGTTTTCATAGGCGTCGATTTCGGCGAAGGTGGGCACCCACCATAATTCGTCATGAGTTATTTTGTACCCACCACTAGATTTTACTATTTTTACTGTTTTCAGTGGTTATGAAGAGCAATATGAGAGAGAAATGTGGTAATCATTGTCTGACCTAACAAAAATCCATTATAATATTATTATTATTTTTTTATATATTTCTAATTTAAATATTTCTAATATTCAGAAATGCGCTCTCCGCTCACGAGCTCTGATCGGAACAAACCCGAACCTCACTGTCTGCTGAACTTGCGCAGAAACATCAAAATATAACCAGCTTTTTAAAATGGTTTTAAAACTTAACATTTAGACTATTTTAGCGCAAATTATGAGCTTATTGACGATTTTTTATAATTCTTGACATAATGCGTCTCTGTCCACAGCACATTTCAAAACATTTTAATTCATAAAAATAAATGAGAACATGAACTCATCACTGCATTTGCAGGAATTGTAAAATCTTTTTTCTTATTAACTCATGAAGCAGCCTAACGCAATATTTTTTTTCTAATAGCTTATCTTTCCCCACACATATGAACTGTGATCATGCACAACGAAAAACGCGTAAGAATTAAATCTTGAATGGCAAAACTGTATGTAGTGTCAACTTAAACATAAATATGAACAATGTCTTGATTGCAAAGTTAAACCATTACAGTAGAAACAGTTTTACTGCTGCTTTTAAAGTAATAATATTAACTTTACACCGCAATACGGAGCTACAGTGAAATGATAGAAAAGACAGATGCATTATGTGTTAGTCACTTAGCCTCATTTGCGCAAACTGGACGCGCCCTCTCCTCGCTAAACGCCTCATCTGCGTGTAACTTCGGCCATTCTCAGTGGTGTGACTGGGACACTAACTCTGCTTGTCATCATAAACAGATAATCAGAGTGTGATGTTTATTCTCGCTTTATTAATATGCGGATGAATATGCTGCCTTCCACCGTTTCGACACACAGCTCCATAACCATCTCGCATGTGTTGATAGGCTACTCGTGAGGTGTAACCGGGTCTGTAACCAATCAGATAGCGCCGTGGGCGGGACATTGAGCAAGTCTGCAGAGTGGTGAATACAGAGAGGCTGCGCGCGGCAGCTGTATCAGAGCCAGCCAAAGCAGCGCATTTTAAAACAAAATTGACTTTAATCAAACCACGGATCAGTGATAAGTTTTGTGATCCGTCTCGCCACAAGTGTAGTAGCACTGATCACTTTGAGGGTGGGATAAATTTATCCCCACCAGGGATAAAAATAATTAAGGAGAGGCAGGGATACATTGAACAGAAAGGGGGAAATCCCACGCATCCCCCCCGGCAAATCGCACCCTGGATATAGGAATGTCAGATACAATCAGATATAGATAGAGGGGTGTCAGATACAGTCAGGTATAGATAGAGGAATGTCAGATAAAATCAGATATAGATAGAGGGATGTCAGATCCAGTCGTCAGGTATAGATAGAGGAATGTCAGATAAAATCAGGTATAGATAGAGGAATGTCAGATCCAGTCGTCAGGTATAGATAGAGGAATGTCAGATAAAATCAGGTATAGATAGAGGAATGTCAGATAAAATCAGATATAGATAGAGGAATGTCAGATACAGTCGTCAGGTATAGATAGAGGAATGTCAGATAAAATCAGGTATAGATAGAGGAATGTCAGATAAAATCAGGTATAGATAGAGGAATGTCAGATACAGTCGTCAGGTATAGATAGAGGAATGTCAGATAAAATCAGGTATAGATAGAGGAATGTCAGATAAAATCAGATATAGATAGAGGAATGTCAGATACAGTCGTCAGGTATAGATAGAGGAATGTCAGATAAAATCAGGTATAGATAGAGGAATGTCAGATAAAATCAGATATAGATAGAGGAATGTCAGATACAGTCGTCAGGTATAGATAGAGGAATGTCAGATAAAATCAGGTATAGATAGAGGGATGTCAGATACAATCAGATATAGATAGAGGGATGTCAGATACAATCAAATATAGATAGAGGGATGTCAGATACAGTCAGGTATAGATAGAGGGATGTCAGATACAGTCGTCAGGTATAGATAGAGGAATGTCAGATAAAATCAGGTATAGATAGCGGAATGTCATATACAATCAGATATTGATAGAGGGATGTCAGATACAGTCAAATATCAAAAGAGGAATGCCAGATACAATCAGTTATAGATAGAGGGATGTCAGATACAATCAGATATAAATAGAGAGATGTCAGATACAATCAGATATAGATAGAGGGATGTCAGATACAATCAGATATAAATAGAGAGATGTCAGATACAATCAGATATAAATAGAGGGATGTCAGATACAGTCAGATATAGATAGAGGGATGTCAGATCAAATCAGAAATATATAGAGGGATGTCAGATACATTCAGATATAGATAGAGGGGTGTCAGATACAACCAGATGTAGATAGATGAGTGTCATATACAATCAGATATAGATAGAGGGGTGTCAGATACAATCAGATAGGATAGAGGGATGTCAGATACAATCAAATATAGATACAGGGATGTCAGATACAGTCAGGTATAGATAGAGGGATATCAGATACAGTCGTCAGGTATAGATAGAGGAATGTCAGATAAAATCAGGTATAGATAGAGGAATGTCAGATACAATCAGATAAAGATAGAGTGGTGTCAGATACAACCAGATATAGATAGATGAGTGTCATATACAATCAGATATAAATAGAGAGATGTCAGATACAATCGGTATAGATAGAGGGATGTCAGATACAGTCAGATATAGATAGAGGGATGTCAGATACAGTCAGGTATAGATAGAGGGATGTCAGATACAGTCAGGTATAGATAGAGGAATGTCAGATACAATCAGATATAGATAGAGGGGTCTCAGATACAATCAGATATAGATAGAGGAATGTCAGATACAATCAGATATAGATAGAGGAATGTCAGATACAGTCAGATATAGATAGAGGGATGTCAGATAAAATCAGATATAGATAAAGGGGTGTCAGATACAGTCAGATATAGATAGAGGGATGTCAGATCAAATCAGATATAGATAGAGGGATGTCAGATACAGTCAGGTATAGATAGAGGAATGTCAGATAAAATCAGATATAGATAGAGGAATGTCAGATACAATCAGATATAGATAGAGGGGTCTCAGATACAATCAGATATAGATAGAGGAATGTCAGATACAATCAGATATAGATAGAGGGATGTCAGATAAAATCAGATATAGATAGAAGAATGTCAGATACAATCAGATGTAGATAGAGAAATGTCAGATACAATCAGATATAGATAGAGGGGTGTCAGATACAGTCAGGTATAGATAGAGGAATGTCAGATAAAATCAGATATAGATAGAGGGGGGGGGCGGTAACGTCAGATATAGATAGAGGGATGTCAGATCAAATCAGATATAGATAGAGGAATGTCAGGTCCAGTCGTCAGGTATAGATAGAGGAATGTCAGATAAAATCAGGTATAGATAGAGGAATGTCAGATACAGTCGTCAGGTATAGATAGAGGAATGTCAGATACAATCAGATATAGATAGAGGGGTGTCAGATACAGTCAGATATAGATAGAGGGATGTCAGATACAGTCGTCAGGTATAGATAGAGGAATGTCAGATACAATCAGATGTAGATAGAGGGTTGTCAGATACAGTTAGATATAGATAGAGGAATGTCAGATAAAATCAGATATAGATAGAGGAATGTCAGATACAATCAGATATAGATAGAGGAATGTCAGATACAGTCGTCAGGTATAGATAGAGGAATGTCAGATACAATCAGATGTAGATAGAGGGTTGTCAGATACAGTCAGATATAGATAGAGGGATGTCAGATATAGATAGAGGAATGTCATATACAACCAGATATAGATAGAGGAATGTCAGATAAAATCAGATATAGATAGAGGAATGTCAGATACAGTCGTCAGGTATAGATAGAGGAATGTCAGATAAAATCAGGTATAGATAGAGGAATGTCAGATAAAATCAGATATAGATAGAGGAATGTCAGATACAGTCGTCAGGTATAGATAGAGAAATGTCAGATAAAATCAGGTATAGATAGAGGAATGTCAGATACAATCAGATATAGATAGAGGGATGTCAGATACAGTTGTCACGTATAGATAGAGGAATGTCAGATAAAATCAGGTATAGATAGAGGAATGTCAGATACAATCAGATATAGATAGAGGGATGTCAGATCAAATCAGATATAGATAGAGGAATGTCAGATACAGTCGTCAGGTATAGATAGAGGAATGTCAGATAAAACCAGGTATAGATAGAGGAATGTCAGATACAATCAGATATAGATAGAGGAATGTCAGATAAAATCAGGTATAGATAGAGGAATGTCAGATACAATCAGATATAGATAGAGGGATGTCAGATACAATCAGATATAGATAGAGGGATGTCAGATACAGTCGTCAGGTATAGATAGAGGAATGTCAGATACAATCAGATATAGATAGAGGAATGTCAGATACAGTCGTCAGGTATAGATAGAGGAATGTCAGATAAAATCAGATATAGATAGAGGAATGTCAGATACAGTCGTCAGGTATAGATAGAGGAATGTCAGATACAATCAGATATAGATAGAGGGGTGTCAGATACAATCAGATGTAGATAGAGGAATGTCAGATAAAATCAGGTATAGATGGAGGAATGTCAGATACAATCAGATATAGATAGAGGGATGTCAGATACTATCAGATATAAATAGAGGGATGTCAGATACAATCAGATATAGAGGGATGTCAGATACAATCAGATATAGATAGAGAAATGTCAGATACAATCAGATGTAGATAGAGGGATGTCAGATACAGTCAGATATAGATAGAGGGATGTCAGATATAGATAGAGGAATGTCATATACAACCAGATATAGATAGAGGGGTGTCAGATACAATCAGATGTAGATAGAAGGGTGTCAGATAAAATCAGATATAGATAGAGAAATGTCAGATACAGTCAAATATCGAAAGAGGAATGCCAGATACAATCAGATATAGATATAGGACTGTCAGATACAATCAGATATAGATAGAGGGATGTCAGATACAATCAGATATAGAGGGATGTCAGATACAATCAGATATAGATAGAGAAATGTCAGATATAATCAGATGTAGATAGAGGGATGTCAGATACAGTCAGATATAGATAGAGGGATGTCAGATATAGATAGAGGAATGTCAGATAAAATCAGATATAGATAGAGGAATGTCAGATACAGTCGTCAGGTATAGATAGAGGAATGTCAGATACAGTCGTCAGGTATAGATAGAGGAATGTCAGATACAATCAGATATAGATAGAGGGGTGTCAGATACAATCAGATGTAGATAGAAGGATGTCAGATACAATCAGATATAGATAGAGGAATGTCAGATAAAATCAGGTATAGATGGAGGAATGTCAGATACAATCAGATATAGATAGAGAAATGTCAGATACAATCAGATATAGAGGGATGTCAGATACAATCAGATATAGATAGAGAAATGTCAGATACAATCAGATGTAGATAGAGGGATGTCAGATAAAATCAGATATAGATAGAGAAATGTCAGATACAATCAGATGTAGATAGAGGGATGTCAGATACAGTAAGATATAGATAGAGGGATGTCAGATATAGATAGAGGAATGTCAGATACAATCAGATGTAGATAGAGGGATGTCAGATACAATCAGATATAGATAGAGGAATGTCAGATACAGTCGTCAGGTATAGATAGAGGAATGTCAGATACAATCAGATATAGATAGAGGAATGTCAGATACAGTCGTCAGGTATAGATAGAGGGATGTCAGATAAAATCAGATATAGATAGAGGAATGTCAGATACAGTCAAATATCGAAAGAGGAATGTCAGATACAGTCAAATATCGAAAGAGGAATGCCAGATACAATCAGATATAGATAGATAAATGTCAGATACAATCAGATGTAGATAGAGGGTTGTCAGATACAGTCAGATATAGATAGAGGGATGTCAGATATAGATAGAGGAATGTCATATACAACCAGATATAGATAGAGGGGTGTCAGATACAATCAGATGTAGATAGAGGGATGTCAGATACAATCAGATATAGATAGAGGAATGTCAGATAAAGTCGTCAGGTATAGATAGAGGAATGTCAGATACAATCAGATATAGATAGAGGAATGTCAGATACAGTCGTCAGGTATAGATAGAGGAATGTCAGATAAAATCAGATATAGATAGAGGGATGTCAGATACAGTCGTCAGGTATAGATAGAGGAATGTCAGATAAAATCAGATATAGATAGAGGGGTGTCAGATACAATCAGATGTAGATAGAGGGATGTCAGATACAATCAGATATAGATAGAGGAATGTCAGATAAAATCAGGTATAGATGGAGGAATGTCAGATACAATCAGATATAGATAGAGGGATGTCAGATACAATCAGATATAGATAGAGGAATGTCAGATAAAATCAGGTATAGATGGAGGAATGTCAGATACAATCAAATATAGATAGAGGGATGTCAGATACAGTCAGGTATAGATAGAGGGATGTCAGATACAGTCGTCAGGTATAGATAGAGGAATGTCAGATAAAATCAGGTATAGATAGCGGAATGTCATATACAATCAGATATTGATAGAGGGATGTCAGATACAGTCAAATATCGAAAGAGGAATGCCAGATACAATCAGTTATAGATAGAGGGATGTCAGATACAATCAGATATAAATAGAGAGATGTCAGATACAATCAGATATAGATAGAGGGATGTCAGATACAATCAGATATAAATAGAGAGATGTCAGATACAATCAGATATAAATAGAGGGATGTCAGATACAGTCAGATATAGATAGTGGGATGTCAGATCAAATCAGATATATATAGAGGGATGTCAGATACATTCAGATATAGATAGAGGGGTGTCAGATACAACCAGATGTAGATAGATGAGTGTCATATACAATCAGATATAGATAGAGGGGTGTCAGATACAATCAGATAGGATAGAGGGATGTCAGATACAATCAAATATAGATACAGGGAAGTCAGATACAGTCAGGTATAGATAGAGGGATGTCAGATACAGTTGTCAGGTATAGATAGAGGAATGTCAGATAAAATCAGGTATAGATAGAGGAATGTCAGATACAATCAGATAAAGATAGATGAGTGTCATATACAATCAGATATAAATAGAGAGATGTCAGATACAATCGGATATAGATAGAGGGATGTCAGATACAGTCAGATATAGATAGAGGGATGTCAGATACAGTCAGGTATAGATAGAGGAATGTCAGATACAATCAGATATAGATAATGGGGTCTCAGATACAATCAGATATAGATAGAGGAATGTCCGATACAATCAGATATAGATAATGGGGTCTCAGATACAATCAGATATAGATAGAGGAATGTCAGATACAATCAGATATAGATATAGGAATGTCAGATACAATCAGATATAGATAGAGGGGTGTCAGATACAGTCAGGTATAGATAGAGGAATGTCAGATAAAATCAGATATAGATAGAGGGGGGGCCGGTAACGTCAGATATAGATAGAGGGATGTCAGATCAAATCAGATATAGATAGAGGAATGTCAGGTCCAGTCGTCAGGTATAGATAGAGGAATGTCAGATAAAATCAGGTATAGATAGAGGAATGTCAGATAAAATCAGATATAGATAGAGGAATGTTAGATACAGTCGTCAGGTATAGATAGAGGAATGTCAGATAAAATCAGGTATAGATAGAGGAATGCCAGATACAATCAGATATAGATAGATAAATGTCAGATACAATCAGATGTAGATAGAGGGTTGTCAGATACAGTCAGATATAGATAGAGGGATGTCAGATATAGATAGAGGAATGTCAGATAAAATCAGGTATAGATAGAGGAATGTCAGATACAGTCGTCAGGTATAGATAGAGGAATGTCAGATAAAATCAGGTATAGATAGAGGAATGTCAGATAAAATCAGATATAGATAGAGGAATGTCAGATACAGTCGTCAGGTATAGATAGAGGAATGTCAGATAAAATCAGGTATAGATAGAGGAATGGCAGATACAATCAGATATAGATAGAGGAATGTCAGATAAAATCAGATATAGATAGAGGAATGTCAGATACAATCAGATATAGATAGAGGGGTGTCAGATACAATCAGACGTAGATAGAGGAATGTCAGATAAAATCAGATATAGATAGAGGAATGTCAGATACAGTCGTCAGGTATAGATAGAGGAATGTCAGATAAAATCAGGTATAGATAGAGGAATGTCAGATAAAATCAGGTATAGATAGAGGAATGTCAGATAAAATCAGATATAGATAGAGGAGTGTCAGATAAAATCAGGAATAGATAGAGGAATGTCAGATAAAATCAGATATAGATAGAGGAATGTCAGATACAATCAGATGTAGATAGAGAAATGTCAGATACAATCAGATGTAGATAGAGGGATGTCAGATACAGTCAGGTATAGATAGAGGAATGGCAGATAAAATCAGATATAGAGGGGTGTCAGATACAGTCAGATATAGATAGAGGAATGTCAGATCCAGTCGTCAGGTATAGATAGAGGAATGTCAGATAAAATCAGGTATAGATAGAGGAATGTCAGATACAATCAGATATAGATAGAGGGGTGTCAGATACAATCAGATATAGATAGAGGAATGTCAGATAAAATCAGATATAGACAGAGGAATGTCAGATACAGTCGTCAGGTATAGATAGAGGAATGTCAGATAAAATCAGGTAAAGATAGAGGAATGTCAGATACAATAAGATATAGAAAGAGGGATGTCAGGTACAATCAGATATAAAAAGAGAGATGTCAGATACAATCATATATAGATAGAGGGATGTCAGATACAGTCAGATATAGATAGAGGGATGTCAGATCAAATCAGATATATATAGAGGGATGTCAGATACAACCAGATATAGATAGATGAGTGTCATATACAATCAGATATAGATAGAGGGGTGTCAGATACAATCAGATAGGATAGAGGGATGTCAGATACAATCAAATATAGATAGAGGAATGTCAGATAAAATCAAATATAGATAGAGGAATGTCAGATACAGTCGTCAGGTATAGATAGAGGAATGTCAGATACAATCAGGTATAGATAGAGGAATGTCATATACAACCATATATAGATAGAGGGGTGTCAGATACAACCAGATATAGATAGATGAGTGTCATATACAATCAGATATAGATAGAGGGGTGTCAGATACAATCAGATAGGATAGAGGGATGTCAGATACAATCAAATATAGATAGAGGAATGTCAGATAAAATCAAATATAGATAGAGGAATGTCAGATACAGTCGTCAGGTATAGATAGAGGAATGTCAGATAAAATCAGGTAAAGATAGAGGAATGTCAGATACAATAAGATATAGATAGAGGGATGTCAGGTACAATCAGATATAAAAAGAGAGATGTCAGATACAATCAGATATAGATAGAGGGATGTCAGATACAGTCAGATATAGATAGAGGGATGTCAGATCAAATCAGATATATATAGAGGGTTGTCAGATACAGTCAGATATAGATAGAGGGATGTCAGGTATAGATAGAGGAATGTCAGATAAAATCAGGTATAGATAGAGGAATGTCAGATAAAATCAGATATAGATAGAGGGGTGTCAGATACAATCAGATGTAGATAGAGGAATGTCAGATAAAATCAGATATAGATAGAGGAATGTCAGATACAATCAGATGTAGATAGAGGGATGTCAGATACAATCAGATATAGATAGAGGAATGTCAGATAAAATCAAATATTGATAGAGGAACGTCAGATACAGTCGTCAGGTATAGATAGAGGAATGTCAGATAAAATCAGGTATAGATAGAGGAATGTCAGATACAATCAGATATAGATAGAGGGATGTCAGATACAGTCAAATATCGAAAGAGGAATACCAGATACAATCAGATATAGATAGAGGGATGTCAGATACAATCAGATATAAATAGAGAGATGTCAGATACAATCAGATATAGATAAAGGGATGTCAGATATAGATAGAGGGATGTCAGATCAAATCAGATATATATAGAGGGATGTCAGATACATTCAGATATAGATAGAGGGGTGTCAGATACAACCAGATATAGATAGATGAGTGTCATATACAATCAGATATAGATATAGGAATGTCAGATACAATCAGATATAGATATAGGAATGTCAGATACAATCAGATATAGATAGAGAAATGTCAGATACAATCAGATGTAGATAGAGGGATGTTAGATACAATCAGATAGGATAGAGGGATGTCAGATATAATCAAATATAGATACAGGGATGTCAGATACAGTCAGGTATAGATAGAGGAATGTCAGATCCAGTCGTCAGGTATAGATAGAGGAATGTCAGATACAATCAGATATAAATAGAGAGATGTCAGATACAATCAGATATAGATAAAGGGATGTCAGATATAGATAGAGGGATGTCAGATCAAATCAGATATATATAGAGGGATGTCAGATACATTCAGATATAGATAGAGGGGTGTCAGATACAACCAGATATAGATAGATGAGTGTCATATACAATCAGATATAGATATAGGAATGTCAGATACAATCAGATATAGAGGTATGTCAGATACAATCAGATATAGATAGAGAAATGTCAGATACAATCAGATGTAGATAGAGGGATGTCAGATACAATCAGATAGGATAGAGGGATGTCAGATATAATAAAAAATATAGAGGGGTGTCAGATACAATCAGATGTAGATAGAGGGATGCCAGATACAATCAGATATAGATAGAGGAATGTCAGATACAGTCGTCAGGTATAGATAGAGGAATGTCAGATAAAACTAGAAAATGCATTTCCGGAGGAACTGCAAAAGTGTGCTTGCTCTGGTGCTGCAGACTTAGTTTGTGCATCCTCATATTGGAGTCCCAAGTTCATGTACAAAGTTTGGTTTCAATACGTGAAAGCGTTCTTGAGATATAAACTACTTCCTGTTTGGCGGCGTAAAATTTTAGAAAAATTTTTTTTTCTTTTGATGTTGTTCATCCTCACATTGGAGACCCAAATTAATGTACAAAGTTTGGTTTCAATACTTGAAAGCATTCCTGAGATATAAACTACTTCCTGTTTGGCGGCGTAAAATTTTAGAAAAAAAAATTTCTTTTGATGTTGTGCATCCTCACATTGGAGACCCAAATTCATTTACAAAGTTTGGTTTTAATATATGAAAGCGTTCCTGAGATATAAACTACTTCCTGTTTGGCGGCGTAAAATTTTTAGAAAACAAAATGTTCTTTTGATGTTGTGCATCCTCACATTGGAGACCCAAATTCATGCACAAAGTTTGGTTTCAATACGTGAAAGCGTTCCTGAGATATAAACTACTTCCTGTTTGGCGGTGTAAAATTTTAGAAAAAAATTGTTCTTTTGATGTTTTGCATCCTCACATTGGAAACCCAAATTCATGTACAAAGTTTGGTTTCAATATGTGAAAGCGTTCCTGAGATATAAACTACTTCCTGTTTGGCGGCGTAAAATTTTAGAAAAAAAATGTTCTTTTCATGTTGTGCATCCTCACATTGGAAACCCAAATTCATGTACAAAGTTTGGTTTCAATACATGAAAGCGTTCCTGAGATATAAACTACTTCCTGTTTGGCGGCGTAAAATTTTAGAAAAAAAATTGTTCTTTTGATGTTGTGCATCCTCTCATTGGAGACCCAAATTCATGTACAAAGTTTGGTTTCAATACATGAAAGCGTTCCTGAGATATAAACTACTTCCTGTTTGGCGGCGTAAAATTTTAGAATTTTTTTTTTTCTTTTGATGTTGTGCATCCTCACATTTGAGACCCAAATTCATGTACAAAGTTTAGTTTCAATACGTGAAAGCGTTCCTAAGATATAAACTACTTCCTGTTTTGGCGGCGTCGACGCACATTTAGTTTGAGCTGTGACGGGCAAACGCTTCCGAAAATCAAAAATCCTTCTAGTAACTTTTGTGAGGCTTGGTCCAAGGATCGTGTAGCCTACGTGGATTTTCGTGAAGTTTGGACAAAATTTGTGACCTGTGAAACTTTTTTAAGGTTTTGTGTTCTATCCAATATGGCGGAAGAACGACATCGATCTGTGACCTTATCTTCTCAAGCAACTTACACCGGTACTGCCCGAACATTTTAAAGTTTGAACGGTGTCTCTGTGTCAAACGGTCTAATCGCTAGAGCTGGCCAAAAAAAATCTACCCGGGAAAAATAATAATAAAACTTAAGAAGAACAATAAGTGTGCTTTTGCAAGCACACTTAATCAGGTATAGATAGAGGAATGTCAGATACAATCAGATATAGAAAGAGGAATGTCAGATCCAGTCGTCAGGTATAGATAGAGGAATGTCAGATAAAATCAGGTATAGATAGAGGAATGTCAGATACAATCAGATATAGATAGAGGGATGTCAGATACAATCAGATATAGATAGAGAAATGTCAGATACAATCAGATGTAGATAGAGGGATGTCAGATACAGTCAGTTATAGATAGAGGAATGTCAGATAAAATCAGATATAGATAGAGGGATGTCAGATACAGTCAGATATAGATAGAGGGATGTCAGATCAAATCAGATATATATATAGAGGGATGTCAGATACAACCAGATATAGATAGATGAGTGTCATATACAATCAGATATAGATAGAGGGGTGTCAGATACAATCAGATAGGATAGAGGGATGTCAGATATAGATAGAGGGATGTCAGATCAAATCAGATATATATAGAGGGATGTCAGATACATTCAGATATAGATAGAGGGGTGTCAGATACAACCAGATATAGATAGATGAGTGTCATATACAATCAGATATAGATATAGGAATGTCAGATACAATCAGATATAGAGGTATGTCAGATACAATCAGATATAGATAGAGAAATGTCAGATACAATCAGATGTAGATAGAGGGATGTCAGATACAATCAGATAGGATAGAGGGATGTCAGATACAATCAAATATAGATACAGGGATGTCAGATACAGTCAGGTATAGATAGAGGAATGTCAGATAAAATCAGGTATAGATAGAGGAATGTCAGATACAATCAGATATAGAAAGAGGAATGTCAGATCCAGTCGTCAGGTATAGATAGAGGAATGTCAGATAAAATCAGGTATAGATAGAGGAATGTCAGATACAATCAGATATAGATAGAGGGATGTCAGATACAATCAGATATAGATAGAGGAATGTCAGATACAGTCGTCAGGTATAGATAGAGGAATGTCAGATAAAATCAGGTATAGATAGAGGAATGTCAGATACAATCAGATATAGAAAGAGGAATGTCAGATCCAGTCGTCAGGTATAGATAGAGGAATGTCAGATAAAATCAGGTATAGATAGAGGAATGTCAGATACAATCAGATGTAGATAGAGGGATGTCAGATACAATCAGATATAGATAGAGGAATGTCAGATACAGTCGTCAGGTATAGATAGAGGAATGTCAGATAAAATCAGGTATAGATAGAGGAATGTCAGATACAATCAGATATAGAAAGAGGAATGTCAGATCCAGTCGTCAGGTATAGATAGAGGAATGTCAGATAAAATCAGGTATAGATAGAGGAATGTCAGATACAATCAGATATAGATAGAGGGATGTCAGATACAATCAGATATAGATAGAGAAATGTCAAATACAATCAGATGTAGATAGAGGGATGTCAGATACAGTCAGTTATAGATAGAGGAATGTCAGATAAAATCAGATATAGATAGAGGGGTGTCAGATACAATCAGATATAGATAGAGGGATGTAAGATACAATCATATATAGATAGAGGGATGTCAGATACAGTCAGGTATAGATAGAGGGATGTCAGATACAGTCGTCAGGTATAGATAGAGGAATGTCAGATAAAATCAGATATAGATAGAGGGATGTCAGATACAATCAGATATAGATAGAGGGATGTCAGATAAAATCAGGTAGAGATAGCGGAATGTCAGATACAATCAGATATAGATAGAGGGATGTCAGATACAATCAGATATAAATAGAGAGATGTCAGATACAATCAGATATAGATAGAGGGATGTCAGATACAGTCAGGTATAGATAGAGGGATGTCAGATACAATCAGATATAGATAGAGAGATGTCAGATACAATCAGATATAGATAGAGGGATGTCAGATACAATCAAATATAAATAGAGAGATGTCAGATACAATCAGATATAGATAGAGAGGTGTCAGATACTGTCAGATATAGATAGAGGGCTGTCAGATACAATCAGATATAGATATAGGAATGTCAGATACAATCAGATATAGAGGGATGTCAGATACAATCAGATATAGATAGAGAAATGTCAGATACAATCAGATGTAGATAGAGGGATGTCAGATACAGTCAGGTATAGACAGTGGCGCCCCCAGGATTGTTTTCATGGGGGGGCACAAAGGGGCCAGTACAAATCTTAGCGTGGCACAATTAAAAAAATATTATGCCTGAATCTAATGGTCAACAGTTTTCCCATTGCTTTTAATGCTACTTGTATAGTTGTTCTTATTTATTACTAGTATATGATTTACTAGAGACAAATAAAAATTGCAAATAATTTAAAGATCAGATGGTGGAATAGTATTAATCTATCAAAGATGAGTATCGACCGATCATCGTTTGATTTGTGTATTTAAAATACATTATTTTATTACAATGAGTTATGTCCAGTGTTATCCAGTTAACATACTGTAATTAAACGAGTGACATACTTTAGTCCTTAACACGTCTCTAGTCTTCTATAAAGTTTTCTCGACGTGGGCACTTACCTCACTCTCTGCCTCTCTCTCTCTCTCTCTCTCTCTCTCTCTCTCTCTCTCACACACACACACACACACACACACACATACACATACACACAAAGACGCGTTTGAAGGGAAAAGCGCGTGTTTTCGGCAATTGCGCAGCCCAATTCGCATCATTGGCATTTCGCATCGCCCCTCGCGAGGACGCGTCTGTCTGATTGCGTCTTTGCATTGACTTTGTATGTAATCTACTCGTTTGTTGAGTATGCCCCATAATGAATGGAAACACATTATTCCCTTCGTGGCACCGCAGGCAGCGAGTGCACACGCACAAGCGCAGCGGGTACACTGGCAAGAGTGCCGGGCACGGGCGTCATGCACCATTTTATTAAGGGGCACAGTGTGCACAGCTCACAGAAATGTGTGCATACACAGACATCAAACGAAATATTATAGATTCTTCAGTCTTTTCTATGGCACTTACATTTGTAACAAGCTGAGCGCCCCAGCCTTCATGCAAAAACCTCCAAAACAAAAGTGTTGACTAACTTTTATATCAAATACTATTCAATCGTATTAATGACATATTGGCATCATATTTACATCTGAAACGGCATGTTTTGTTTATTTACGTTTTGTTTAATGACTTCTAATTGTGACATTAATGCATTTTGCAAAACAACTGCATTATCCTATGAAATTAATGTAATTTTAAATCCATAAAGTACATAAACAACGAAAATGACATAAGCTATAGCCACGTGATTGATTTTAATGTTCAATAACGATTTGAAACAATATATTTAGATAAAATTATTAGAGTAACAGACTTTTTTATTAAATGTTACCTCGTATGTGAGCATGTGTGATTCTGCGCCCCTGTGAACTCTGGCGAACTTTGGCGTTGTGCCAAGAAGATAAATCTAGAAATCTCTACTAATATAAAGTCCAGACGGTCATATTTTAAACTATACATTTTCTACACAGATGAGGTTAACTGCACAATACTGTCCTGGGGTTTGGAAATGCTGTGAGCGTTTCTTAGACGTTTTAATTCCTCAGATAGCAAAATGCAACAGCAAAGCTTGTGAGCGCGCTCCGACGCTGATGACGCCAGAATAAAGAAATTTAACACGATCAAAGCGGCGAAAATGACAAGTGATAGTGACAATGATGCAGCACAGAATTGATAATATTGCGTATATTAAACAGATTAAAAGACAAGTAACAGATTAATGGATGCTTCTTTGATTTTGAGGTTGCATGCAAAATCCAGTTGGCTCAAAAACCAAGGGTCAGTTTGAGTGGGCATGACGTCTCTGGTGCCGGGGTTTAGCCCCGGGTGGCCCCAGCCCAATTTAAACCCTGACAGTGATTATGTTGAAACAATTGAGAGTGAGGAGTCACGTGCCGATTTGGGCGGAGTTTGGGCCGGTCGGCCATGATGGTAGGAGACGCTGTCGGTTGCCAGAGGCAACTTCACAGAGGCGCGACTTCCAAAGCTCTTAATTTATTATTTCGGCAGGACAGAGACGATCTACAAATACGATAAAGAAAAAGGAATAAAGCAATGCAAAAAGATAAGGCGAAAGAAAGGGACCTTACAGGAACAAGCTCACAAACAGCGTTGTACTGGCAGAGGTAACTTAAGTTTCTTCACACGCGTTTGTGTATTGTAATTACATTGCATTTAGCCGACACTTCTTGACCAAAATGACAAAGTAATTAACTGCGACGGTTTCTAAACACGAGATGTCCAATGTACACAAACGTTTCCAACATGTTGTGATGTAGAATATTTAGGTATTTAGTTGTAATTTGATTTTAGCCCAATGCCACATGCCACTGTTGTAACTTTACCAGGTTTTTGTGTTGGGGGCTGCAAAGTGCCTATGGTCGTTATATGTGTGATTGCAAGAGGTAAATGATTAAAGATTAAAGCCATTAACAGTGTGGGTAACACTTTACTTGAAGGGGTGTGCATAAGACTGACATAAAACCTTCATAATTATTTATGACATGACACATGTCATGAATATAAAGGATGTTTTATGCATGTTTATGACAATTGCAAGTCTCGTTCGTTCAATTATGAAAATTTTAATGCAAATATGCCATTGCTTGAGATGTCTTTGTTATGCATAATGGTGTCTTCATTTCGGTAACCTAAAAAACTGTATTCCATTGTTCGTATGTTTTCCATATGTATCATGTGAGGTACTGGAGCAGTTTTTAACGCAGCAGTAACTGCGAGGCATGGTAAAGCAGTGTAGAATTGCGAAAAATTACTCTACTACGGAGCTAAGAACACACGTAAACAATCATGTTCTGCCGCCGGAATCCTGCCAACATGGCGGAAAGGGGGAGGGGCTCTGTACCATGACGACAGCTCCTCACTCTCAATATGCTTTATATAACCTAGAATTAACTGAGTTTTACTTACTAGTTTGTGAGTTTCTTCTGTAATGCATGCAATGGCTGAACAGGAGCGAACAGAACGTCACGTGTACGTCACATGGATGATAGTGCGGCTGCGCGTAATCGCGGGTAAAGGAGAGGGGAGGGGTTAAGGTTGTATTCTATTAAACACATTATACAAATGTATTTTATTTTTTTACATAGCTTTTAGTGTACATTTTAATGAATACATATTACTACTTTTATTTCAATCTAAAAATCTCAAAAAAAATTTTTTTTTTTTTAAATTCTCATTCTGTTTGGGGGGGCCACTGGGGGGCCAGTGACTTTTATGGGGGGGCCACTGGGTATAGATAGAGGAATGTCAGATAAAATCAGGTATAGATAGAGGAATGAATGTCAGATCCAGTCATCAGGTATAGATAGAGGAATGTCAGATACAATCAGATATAGATAGAGGGGTGTCAGATAAAATCAGATATAGATAGAGGGATGTCAGATACAATCAGATATAGATTTAGGGATGTCAGATACAATCAAATATAGATAGAGGGATGTCAGATACAGTCAGGTATAGATAGAGGAATGTCAGATACAGTCGTCAGGTATAGATAGAGGAATGTCAGATAAAATCAGGTATAGATAGCGGAATGTCAGATACAATCAGATATAGATAGAGGGATGTCAGATACAGTCAAATATCGAAAGAGGAATGCCAGATACAATCAGATATAGATAGAGGGATGTCAGGTACAATCAGATATAAAAAGAGAGATGTCAGATACAATCAGATATAGATAGAGGGATGTCAGATACAGTCAGATATAGATAGAGGGATGTCAGATCAAATCAGATATATATAGAGGGATGTCAGATACAACCAGATATAGATAGATGAGTGTCATATACAATCAGATATAGATAGAGGGGTGTCAGATACAATCAGATAGGATAGAGGGATGTCAGATACAATCAAATATAGATAGAGGAATGTCACATAAAATCAAATATAGATAGAGGAATGTCAGATACAGTCGTCAGGTATAGATAGAGGAATGTCAGATACAATCAGGTATAGATAGAGGAATGTCATATACAACCATATGTAGATAGAGGGGTGTCAGATACAATCAGATGTAGATAGAGGGATGTCAGATACAATCAGATATAGATAGAGGAATGTCAGATAAAATCAAATATAGATAGAGGAATGTCAGATACAGTCGTCAGGTATAGATAGAGGAATGTCAGATAAAATCAGGTATAGATAGAGGAATGTCAGATACAATCAGATATAGATAGAGGGATGTCAGATACAGTCAAATATCGAAAGAGGAATACCAGATACAATCAGATATAGATAGAGGGATGTCAGATACAATCAGATATAAATAGAGAGATGTCAGATACAATCAGATATAGATAGAGGGATGTCAGATCAAATCAGATATATATAGAGGGATGTCAGATACATTCAGATATAGATAGAGGGGTGTCAGATACAACCAGATATAGATAGATGAGTGTCATATACAATCAGATATAGATATAGGAATGTCAGATACCATTAGATATAGAGGTATGTCAGATACAATCAGATATAGATAGAGAAATGTCAGATACAATCAGATGTAGATAGAGGGATGTCAGATACAATCAGATAGGATAGAGGGATGTCAGATACAATCAAATATAGATACAGGGATGTCAGATACAGTCAGGTATAGATAGAGGGGTGTCAGATACAATCAGATGTAGATAGAGGGATGTCAGATACAATCAGATATAGATAGAGGAATGTCAGATACAGTCGTCAGGTATAGATAGAGGAATGTCAGATAAAATCAGGTATAGATAGAGGAATGTCAGATACAATCAGATATAGATAGAGGGATGTCAGATACAATCAGATATAGATAGAGAAATGTCAGATACAATCAGATGTAGATAGAGGGATGTCAGATACAGTCAGTTATAGATAGAGGAATGTCAGATAAAATCAGATATAGATAGAGGGATGTCAGATACAATCAGATATAGATAGAGGAATGTCAGATACAATCAGATATAGATAAAGGGGTGTCAGATACAATCAGATATAGATAGAGGGATGTCAGATACAATCAGATATAGATAGAGGAATGTCAGATAAAATCAGATATAGATAGAGGAATGTCAGATACAGTCGTCAGATATAGATAGAGGAATGTCAGATAAAAGCAGGTATAGATAGAGGAATGTCAGATACAATCAGATATAGATAGAGGGATGTCAGATACAATCAAATATAGATAGAGGGATGTCAGATACAGTCCGGTATAGATAGAGGGATGTCAGATACAGTCGTCGGGTATAGATAGAGGAATGTCAGATAAAATCAGGTATAGATAGAGATATGTCAGATACAATCAGATATAGATAGAGGGATGTCAGATACAGTCAGGTATAGATAGAGGGATGTCAGATACAGTCGTCAGGTATAGATAGAGGAATGTCAGATAAAATCAGGTATAGATAGAGGAATGTCAGATACAATCAGATATAGATAGAGGGATGTCAGATACAGTCAGATATAGATAGAGGGATGTCAGATCAAATCAGATATAGATAGAGGGGTCTCAGATACAATCAGATATAGATAGAGAGGTGTCAGATACTGTCAGATATAGATAGAGGGCTGTCAGATACAATCAGATATAGATATAGGAATGTCAGATACAATCAGATATAGAGGGATGTCAGATACAATCAGATATAGATAGAGAAATGTCAGATACAATCAGATGTAGATAGAGGGATGTCAGATACAGTCAGGTATAGATAGAGGGATGTCAGATACAATCAGATATAGATAGAGGAATGTCAGATCCAGTCGTCAGGTATAGATAGAGGAATGTCAGATTAAATCAGGTATAGATAGAGGAATGTCAGATACAATCAGATATAGATAGAGGGGTGTCAGATACAATCAGATGTAGATAGAGGGATGTCAGATACAATCAGATATAGATAGAGGAATGTCAGATAAAATCAGATATAGATTTAGGGATGTCAGATACAATCAAATATAGATAGAGGGATGTCAGATACAATCAGATATAGATAGAGAAATGTCAGATACAATCAGATGTAGATAGAGGAATGTCAGATAAAATCAGGTATAGATAGAGGAATGTCAGATACAATCAGATATAGATAGAGGAATGAATGTCAGATCCAGTCGTCAGGTATAGATAGAGGAATGTCAGATAAAATCAGGTATAGATAGAGGAATGTCAGATACAATCAGATATAGATAGAGGGGTGTCAGATACAATCAGATGTAGATAGAGGGATGTCAGATACAATCAGATATAGATAGAGGAATGTCAGATAAAATCAGATATAGATTTAGGGATGTCAGATACAATCAAATATAGATAGAGGGATGTCAGATACAGTCAGGTATAGATAGCGGAATGTCAGATACAATCAGATATAGATAGAGGGATGTCAGATACAGTCAAATATCGAAAGAGGAATGCCAGATACAATCAGATATAGATAGAGGGATGTCAGGTACAATCAGATATAAAAAGAGAGATGTCAGATACAATCAAATATAGATAGAGGGATGTCAGATACAGTCAGGTATAGATAGAGGAATGTCAGATACAGTCGTCAGGTATAGATAGAGGAATGTCAGATAAAATCAGGTATAGATAGCGGAATGTCAGATACAATCAGATATAGATAGAGGGATGTCAGGTACAATCAGATATAAAAAGAAAGATGTCAGATACAATCAGATATAGATAGAGGGATGTCAGATACAGTCAGATATAGATAGAGGGATGTCAGATCAAATCAGATATATATAGAGGGATGTCAGATACAATCAGATATAGATAGAGGGGTGTCAGATACAACCAGATATAGATAGATGAGTGTCATATACAATCAGATATAGATAGAGGGGTGTCAGATACAATCAGATAGGATAGAGGGATGTCAGATACAATCAAATATAGATAGAGGAATGTCAGATAAAATCAAATATAGATAGAGGAATGTCAGATACAGTCGTCAGGTATAGATAGAGGAATGTCAGATACAATCAGGTATAGATAGAGGAATGTCATATACAACCATATATAGATAGAGGGGTGTCAGATACAATCAGATATAGATAGAGGAATGTCAGATAAAATCAAATATAGATAGAGGAATGTCAGATACAGTCGTCAGGTATAGATAGAGGAATGTCAGATAAAATCAGGTATAGATAGAGGAATGTCAGATACAATCAGATATAGATAGAGAAATGTCAGATACAATCAGATATAGATAGAGGGATGTCAGATACAGTCAGATATAGATAGAGGGATGTCAGATCAAATCAGATATATATAGAGGGATGTCAGATACAATCAGATATAGATAGAGGGGTGCCAGATACAACCAGATATAGATAGATGAGTGTCATATAAAATCAGATATAGATAGAGGGGTGTCAGATACAATCAGATATAGATAGAGGGATGTCAGATATAATCAGATATAAATAGAGAGATGTCAGATACAATCAGATATAGATAGAGGGATGTCAGATACAGTCAGATATAGATAGAGGGATGTCAGATCAAATCAGATATATATATATAGAGGGATGTCAGATACATTCAGATATAGATAGAGGGGTGTCAGATACAACCAGATATAGATAGATGAGTGTCATATACAATCAGATATAGATATAGGAATGTCAGATACAATCAGATATAGAGGTATGTCAGATACAATCAGATATAGATAGAGAAATGTCATACAATCAGATGTAGATAGAGGGATGTCAGATACAATCAGATAGGATAAAGGGATTTCAGATACAATCAAATATAGATACAGGGATGTCAGATACAGTCGTCAGGTATAGATAGAGGAATGTCAGATAAAATCAGGTATAGATAGAGGAATGTCAGATACAATCAGATAAAGATAGAGTGGTGTCAGATACAACCAGATATAGATAGATGAGTGTCATTTACAATCAGATATAAATAGAGAGATGTCAGATACAATCAGATATAGATAGAGGGATGTCAGATACAGTCAGATATAGAGGGATGTCAGATACTATCAGATATAGATAGAGGAATGTCAGATACAATCAGATATAGATAGAGGGATGTCAGATACAATCAGATATAGAGGGATGTCAGATACTATCAGATATAGATAGAGAAATGTCAGATACAATCAGATGTAGATAGAGGGATGTCAGATAAAATCAGGTATAGATAGCGGAATGTCAGATACAATCAGATATAGATAGAGGGATGTCAGATACAGTCAAATATCAAAAGAGGAATGCCAGATACAATCAGATATAGATAGAGGGATGTCAGGTACAATCAGATATAAAAAGAGAGATGTCAGATACAATCAGATATAGATAGAGGGATGTCAGATACAATCAGATATAGATAGAGGGATGTCAGATACAATCAGATATAGATAGAGGGGTGTCAGATACAACCAGATATAGATAGATGAGTGTCATATACAATCAGATATAGATAGAGGGGTGTCAGATACAATCAGATAGGATAGAGGGATGTCAGATACAATCAAATATAGATAGAGGAATGTCAGATAAAATCAGGTATAGATAGAGGAATGTCAGATACAATCAGATATAGATAGAGAAATGTCAGATACAATCAGATATAGATAGAGGGATGTCAGATACAGTCAGATATAGATAGAGGAATGTCAGATAAAATCAGGTATAGATAGCGGAATGTCAGATACAATCAGATATAGATAGAGGGATGTCAGATACAGTCAAATATCGAAAGAGGAATGCCAGATACAATCAGATATAGATAGAGGGATGTCAGGTACAATCAGATATAAAAAGAGAGATGTCAGATACAATCAGATATAGATAGAGGGATGTCAGATACAGTCAGATATAGATAGAGGGATGTCAGATCAAATCAGATATATATAGAGGGATGTCAGATACAATCAGATATAGATAGAGGGGTGTCAGATACAACCAGTTATAGATAGATGAGTGTCATATACAATCAGATATAGATAGAGGGGTGTCAGATACAATCAGATAGGATAGAGGGATGTCAGATACAATCAAATATAGGTAGAGGAATGTCAGATACAGTCGTCAGGTATAGATAGAGGAATGTCAGATACAATCAAATATAGGTAGAGGAATGTCAGATACAGTCGTCAGGTATAGATAGAGGAATGTCAGATAAAATCAGGTATAGATAGAGGAATGTCAGATACAATCAGATATAGATAGAGAAATGTCAGATACAATCAGATATAGATAGAGGGATGTCAGATACAGTCAGATATAGATAGAGGGATGTCAGATCAAATCAGATATATATAGAGGGATGTCAGATACAATCAGATATAGATAGAGGGGTGCCAGATACAACCAGATATAGATAGATGAGTGTCATATACAATCAGATATAGATAGAGGGGTGTCAGATACAATCAGATAGGATAGAGGGATGTCAGATAAAATCAAATATAGATAGAGGGGTGTCAGATACAGTCTTCAAGTATAGATAGAGGAATGTCAGATACAATCAGGTATAGATAGAGGAATGTCATATACAACCATATATAGATAGAGGGGTGTCAGATACAGTCTTCAAGTATAGATAGAGGAATGTCAGATACAATCAGGTATAGATAGAGGAATGTCAGATAAAATCAAATATAGATAGAGGAATGTCAGATACAGTCGTCAGGTATAGATAGAGGAATGTCAGATACAATCAGATATAGATAGAGGGATGTCAGATACAGTCAAATATAAATAGAGAGATGTCAGATACAATCAGATATAGATAGAGGGATGTCAGATCAAATCAGATATATATAGAGGGATGTCAGATACATTCAGATATAGATAGAGGGGTGTCAGATACAACCAGATATAGATAGATGAGTGTCATATACAATCAGATATAGATATAGGAATGTCAGATACAATCAGATATAGATATAGGTATGTCAGATACAATCAGATATAGATAGAGAAACGTCAGATACAATCAGATGTAGATAGAGGGATGTCAGATACAATCAAATATAGATACAGGGATGTCAGATACAGTCAGGTATAGATAGAGGAATGCCAGATACAATCAGATATAGATAGAGGGATGTCAGATACAATCAGATATAAATAGAGAGATGTCAGATACAATCAGATATAGATAGAGGGATGTCAGATACAGTCAGATATAGATAGAGGGATGTCAGATCAAATCAGATATATATAGAGGGATATCAGATACATTCAGATATAGATAGAGGTGTGTCAGATACAACCAGATATAGATAGATGAGTGTAATATACAATCAGATATAGATAGAGGGGTGTCAGATACAATTAGATAGGATAGAGGGATGTCAGATACAATCAAATATAGATACAGGGATGTCAGATACAGTCAGGTATAGATAGAGGGATGTCAGATACAGTCGTCAGGTATAGATAGAGGAATGTCAGATAAAATCAGGTATAGATAGAGGAATGTCAGATACAATCAGATAAAGTTAGAGTGGTGTTAGATACAACCAGATATAGATAGATGAGTGTCATATACAATCAGATATAAATAGAGAGATGTCAGATACAATCAGATATAGATAGAGGGATGTCAGATACAGTCAGATATAGATAGAGGGATGTCAGATCAAATTAGATATAGATAGAGGGATGTCAGATACAGTCAGGTACAGATAGAGGGATGTCAGATACAGTCAGGTATAGATAGAGGAATGTCAGATACAATCAGATATAGATAGAGAGGTGTCAGATACTGTCAGATATAGATAGAGGGATGTCAGATACAATCAGATATAGAGGTATGTCAGATACAATCAGATATAGATAGAGAAATGTCAGATACAATCAGATATAGATAGAGGAATGTCAGATAAAATCAGATATAGATAGAGGGATGTCAGACATAGATAGAGGAATGTCATATACAACCAGATATAGATAGAGGGGTGTCAGATACAATCAGATGTAGATAGAGGGATGTCAGATAAAATCAGGTATAGATAGAGGAATGTCAGATACAATCAGATATAGATAGAGGGATGTCAGATCAAATCAGGTATAGATAGAGGAATGTCAGATAAAATCAGATATAGATAGAGGGGTGTCAGATACAGTCAGACATAGATAGAGGAATGTCATATACAACCAGATATAGATAGAGGGGTGTCAGATACAATCAGATGTAGATAGAGGGATGTCAGATAAAATCAGGTATAGATAGAGGAATGTCAGATACAATCAGATATAGATAGAGGGATGTCAGATCAAATCAGGTATAGATAGAGGAATGTCAGATACAATCAGATATAGATAGAGGGGTGTCAGATACAATCAGATGTAGATAGAGGGATGTCAGATACAATCAGATATAGATAGAAGAATGTCAGATAAAATCAGATATAGATAGAGGAATGTCAGATACAATCAGGTATAGATAGCGGAATGTCAGATACAATCAGATATAGATAGAGGGATGTCAGATACAGTCAAATATCAAAAGAGGAATGCCAGATACAATCAGATATAGATAGAGGAATGTCAGGTACAATCAGATATAAAAAGAGAGATGTCAGATACAATCAGATATAGATAGAGGGATGTCAGATACAATCAGATATAGATAGAGGGATGTCAGATACAATCAGATATAGATAGAGGGGTGTCAGATACAACCAGATATAGATAGATGAGTGTCATATACAATCAGATATAGATAGAGGGGTGTCAGATACAATCAGATAGGATAGAGGGATGTCAGATACAATCAAATATAGATAGAGGAATGTCAGATAAAATCAGGTATAGATAGAGGAATGTCAGATACAATCAGATATAGATAGAGAAATGTCAGATACAATCAGATATAGATAGAGGGATGTCAGATACAGTCAGATATAGATAGAGGAATGTCAGATAAAATCAGGTATAGATAGCGGAATGTCAGATACAATCAGATATAGATAGAGGGATGTCAGATACAGTCAAATATCGAAAGAGGAATGCCAGATACAATCAGATATAGATAGAGGGATGTCAGGTACAATCAGATATAAAAAGAGAGATGTCAGATACAATCAGATATAGATAGAGGGATGTCAGATACAGTCAGATATAGATAGAGGGATGTCAGATCAAATCAGATATATATAGAGGGATGTCAGATACAATCAGATATAGATAGAGGGGTGTCAGATACAACCAGTTATAGATAGATGAGTGTCATATACAATCAGATATAGATAGAGGGGTGTCAGATACAATCAGATAGGATAGAGGGATGTCAGATACAATCAAATATAGGTAGAGGAATGTCAGATACAGTCGTCAGGTATAGATAGAGGAATGTCAGATACAATCAAATATAGGTAGAGGAATGTCAGATACAGTCGTCAGGTATAGATAGAGGAATGTCAGATAAAATCAGGTATAGATAGAGGAATGTCAGATACAATCAGATATAGATAGAGGGATGTCAGATACAGTCAGATATAGATAGAGGGATGTCAGATCAAATCAGATATATATAGAGGGATGTCAGATACAATCAGATATAGATAGAGGGGTGCCAGATACAACCAGATATAGATAGATGAGTGTCATATACAATCAGATATAGATAGAGGGGTGTCAGATACAATCAGATAGGATAGAGGGATGTCAGATACAATCAAATATAGATAGAGGAATGTCAGATACAGTCTTCAAGTATAGATAGAGGAATGTCAGATACAATCAGGTATAGATAGAGGAATGTCATATACAACCATATATAGATAGAGGGGTGTCAGATACAATCAGATGTAGATAGAGGGATGTCAGATACAATCAGATATAGATAGAGGAATGTCAGATAAAATCAAATATAGATAGAGGAATGTCAGATACAGTCGTCAGGTATAGATAGAGGAATGTCAGATACAATCAGATATAGATAGAGGAATGTCAGATACAATCAGATAAAGATAGAGTGGTGTTAGATACAACCAGATATAGATAGATGAGTGTCATATACAATCAGATATAAATAGAGAGATGTCAGATACAATCAGATATAGATAGAGGGATGTCAGATACAGTCAGATATAGATAGAGGGATGTCAGATCAAATCAGATATAGATAGAGGGATGTCAGATACAGTCAGGTACAGATAGAGGGATGTCAGATACAGTCAGGTATAGATAGAGGAATGTCAGATACAATCAGATATAGATAGAGAGGTGTCAGATACTGTCAGATATAGATAGAGGGCTCTCAGATACAATCAGATATAGAGGTATGTCAGATACAATCAGATATAGATAGAGAAATGTCAGATACAATCAGATGTAGATAGAGGGATGTCAGATACAGTCAGGTATAGATAGAGGGATGTCAGACATAGATAGAGGAATGTCATATACAACCAGATATAGATAGAGGGGTGTCAGATACAATCAGATGTAGATAGAGGGATGTCAGATAAAATCAGGTATAGATAGAGGAATGTCAGATACAATCAGATATAGATAGAGGGATGTCAGATCAAATCAGGTATAGATAGAGGAATGTCAGATAAAATCAGATATAGATAGAGGGGTGTCAGATACAGTCAGACATAGATAGAGGAATGTCATATACAACCAGATATAGATAGAGGGGTGTCAGATACAATCAGATGTAGATAGAGGGATGTCAGATAAAATCAGGTATAGATAGAGGAATGTCAGATACAATCAGATATAGATAGAGGGATGTCAGATCAAATCAGGTATAGATAGAGGAATGTCAGATACAATCAGATATAGATAGAGGGGTGTCAGATACAATCAGATGTAGATAGAGGGATGTCAGATACAATCAGATATAGATAGAAGAATGTCAGATAAAATCAGATATAGATAGAGGAATGTCAGATACAATCAAATATAGATACAGGGATGTCAGATACAGTCAGGTATAGATAGAGGGATGTCAGATACAGTCGTCAGGTATAGATAGAGGAATGTCAGATAAAATCAGGTATAGATAGAGGAATGTCAGATACAATCAGATAAAGATAGAGTGGTGTTAGATACAACCAGATATAGATAGATGAGTGTCATATACAATCAGATATAAATAGAGAGATGTCAGATACAATCAGATATAGATAGAGGGATGTCAGATACAGTCAGATATAGATAGAGGGATGTCAGATCAAATCAGATATAGATAGAGGGATGTCAGATACAGTCAGGTACAGATAGAGGGATGTCAGATACAGTCAGGTATAGATAGAGGAATGTCAGATACAATCAGATATAGATAGAGAGGTGTCAGATACTGTCAGATATAGATAGAGGGATGTCAGATACAATCAGATATAGAGGTATGTCAGATACAATCAGATATAGATAGAGAAATGTCAGATACAATCAGATATAGATAGAGGAATGTCAGATAAAATCAGATATAGATAGAGGGATGTCAGACATAGATAGAGGAATGTCATATACAACCAGATATAGATAGAGGGGTGTCAGATACAATCAGATGTAGATAGAGGGATGTCAGATAAAATCAGGTATAGATAGAGGAATGTCAGATACAATCAGATATAGATAGAGGGATGTCAGATCAAATCAGGTATAGATAGAGGAATGTCAGATAAAATCAGATATAGATAGAGGGGTGTCAGATACAGTCAGACATAGATAGAGGAATGTCATATACAACCAGATATAGATAGAGGGGTGTCAGATACAATCAGATGTAGATAGAGGGATGTCAGATAAAATCAGGTATAGATAGAGGAATGTCAGATACAATCAGATATAGATAGAGGGATGTCAGATCAAATCAGGTATAGATAGAGGAATGTCAGATACAATCAGATATAGATAGAGGGGTGTCAGATACAATCAGATGTAGATAGAGGGATGTCAGATACAATCAGATATAGATAGAAGAATGTCAGATAAAATCAGATATAGATAGAGGAATGTCAGATACAATCAGATATAGATAGAGGGATGTCAGATACAATCAGATATAGATAGAGGGATGTCAGATACAATCAAATATAGATAGAGGGATGTCAGATACAGTCCGGTATAGATAGAGGGATGTCAGATACAGTCGTCGGGTATAGATAGAGGAATGTCAGATAAAATCAGGTATAGATAGCGGAATGTCAGATACAATCAGATATAGATAGAGGGATGTCAGATACAATCAGATATAAATAGAGAGATGTCAGATACAATCAGATATAGATAGAGGGATGTCAGATACAGTCAGGTATAGATAGAGGGATGTCAGATACAGTCGTCAGGTATAGATAGAGGAATGTCAGATACAATCAAATATAGATAGAGGGATGTCAGATACAATCAGATATAGATATAGGAATGTCAGATACAATCATATATAGATATAGGAATGTCATATACAATCAGATATAAATAGAGGGGTGTCAGATACAATCAGATATAGATAGAGGAATGTCAGATAAAATCAGATATAGATAGAGGAATGTCAGATACAGTCGTCATGTATAGATAGAGGAATGTCAGATAAAATCAGGTATAGATAGAGGAATGTCAGATACAATCAGATGTAGATAGTGGGGTGTCAGATACAATCAGATGTAGATAGAGGGATGTCAGATACAATCAGATAGGATAGACGAATGTCAGATACAATCAAATATAGATACAGGAATGTCAGATACAGTCAGGTATAGATAGAGGAATGTCAGATACCATCAGATGTAGATAGTGGGGTTTCAGATACAATCAGATATAGATAGAGGGATGTCAGATACAATCAGATATAAATAGAGAGATGTCAGATACAATCAGATATAGATAGAGGGATGTCAGATACAGTCAGATATAGATAGAGGGATGTCAGATCAAATCAGATATATATAGAGGGATGTCAGATACAATCAGATATAGATAGAGGCAGAGGTGGAAAGTAACGAATTACATTTACTCACGTTACTGTAATTGAGTAGTTTTTTTGTGTATTTTTACTTTTTTGAGTAGTTTTTAAAATCTGTACTTTTACTTTTACTTAAGTATGTTTTATTTAAAGTATTGTACTTCGCTACATTTTAAATCATATCCGTTACTGAGTAAAAAAATATTTTATAAAGCAAGGGGATAAAGACGCGCAACGGATGTAAATGGGCGGGGCCCGGGGGAACGCGCAAGAAGAACCATGGAGACGGACGAGACAGGCGCGCGCTAATGCAGCCCCGCCTCAGTTCAAATCTTATGAAAGAAACCCCTGGTCATATTTAAGCGACACCTTTCCACTGACGCGAAGCGAGTGTTTCATTTCTATGAAAGGTAGGATTCATGCTCTTAAGTACGAACTTGCACGACGCGTTTTTAATACCATGCGCATTATTTTCCGAGGTCTAGCAGCTTCGCGTCAAGTCAAACACAAATTCAAAACGTCCTCGAATGCGCAGGTCATTAGACATTGCAGAGAGAGAGAGAACGAGAGAGTGAGCGAGAGAGAGAGAGAGAGAGAGAATAAAGGTCATCAGGTACCCAGGTCAGGGAAGTAAGAAGATAATAAACGTGTCAAATGTATATAGACATGGCACTCACCTCATTATATGCTCATTTAAACTATTTATAGTTTAATAAAATAATGTATGTTACCAGCAATACATCAATTACAACCTTACTATAGTGATTGTATTTACTAGCTGCTGACCACCTTCAAAAGTGCATAACTCGTCACCTGTAAAAATCATTAAACAATTCCATAAATGTTTCTTAGTTTAAAAAAGCTTTTTATTTTATTAACTTTTTGTTATTGCACTTTAATTGTAAAGATGTTCCTACAATTAAAAACAACTAGTTTGAGATTTATATTCCCTTGTCGTTTTTTGAACTATATTAGAATCCTCCACCTCTTCCCGCTGTAAAAAAAGTAACTTTTACTCTGAGTAAAGTTAAAATGATTTACTTTTTACTTTTACTTGAGTAGATTTTTAGACAAGTAACTTTACTTTTACTTAAGTAAAATATTATTAAAGTAACTTTACTTTTACTTGAGTACAATATTTTAGTACTTTTTCCACCTCTGGATAGAGGGGTGTCAGATACAACCAGATATAGATAGATGAGTGTCATATACAATCAGATATAGATAGAGGGGTGTCAGATAAAATCAGATAGGATAGAGGAATGTCAGATACAATCAAATATAGATACAGGAATGTCAGATACAGTCAGGTATAGATAGAGGGATGTCAGATACAGTCGTCAGGTATAGATAGAGGAATGTCAGATAAAATCAGGTATAGATAGAGGAATGTCAGATACCATCAGATGTAGATAGTGGGGTTTCAGATACAATCAGAAGTAGATAAAGGGATGTCAGATACAATCAGATATAGATAGAGGAATGTCAGATAAAATCAGATATAGATAGAGGAATGTCAGATACAGTCGTCAGGTATAGATAGAGGAATGTCAGATAAAATCAGGTATAGATAGAGGAATGTCAGATACAATCAGATATAGATAGAGGAATGTCAGATACAGTCGTCAGGTATAGATAGAGGAATGTCAGATACAATCAGATATAGATAGAGGGATGTCAGATACAGTCAAATATAAATAGAGAGATGTCAGATACAATCAGATATAGATAGAGGGATGTCAGATACAGTCAGATATAGATAGAGGGATGTCAGATCAAATCAGATATATATAGAGGGATGTCAGATACATTCAGATATAGATAGAGGGGTGTCAGATACAACCAGATATAGATAGATGAGTGTCATATACAATCAGATATAGATATAGGAATGTCAGATACAATCAGATATAGATATAGGTATGTCAGATACAATCAGATATAGATAGAGAAACGTCAGATACAATCAGATGTAGATAGAGGGATGTCAGATACAATCAAATATAGATACAGGGATGTCAGATACAGTCAGGTATAGATAGAGGGATGTCAGATACAGTCAGATATAGATAGAGGGATGTCAGATACAGTCAGGTATAGATAGAGAGATGTCAGATACAATCAGATATAGATAGAGGGATGTCAGATACAGTCAGATATAGATAGAGGGATGTCAGATCAAATCAGATATATATAGAGGGATATCAGATACATTCAGATATAGATAGAGGTGTGTCAGATACAACCAGATATAGATAGATGAGTGTAATATACAATCAGATATAGATAGAGGGGTGTCAGATACAATTAGATAGGATAGAGGGATGTCAGATACAATCAAATATAGATACAGGGATGTCAGATACAGTCAGGTATAGATAGAGGGATGTCAGATACAGTCGTCAGGTATAGATAGAGGAATGTCAGATAAAATCAGGTATAGATAGAGGAATGTCAGATACAATCAGATAAAGATAGAGTGGTGTTAGATACAACCAGATATAGATAGATGAGTGTCATATACAATCAGATATAAATAGAGAGATGTCAGATACAATCAGATATAGATAGAGGGATGTCAGATACAGTCAGATATAGATAGAGGGATGTCAGATCAAATCAGATATAGATAGAGGGATGTCAGATACAGTCAGGTACAGATAGAGGGATGTCAGATACAGTCAGGTATAGATAGAGGAATGTCAGATACAATCAGATATAGATAGAGAGGTGTCAGATACTGTCAGATATAGATAGAGGGCTCTCAGATACAATCAGATATAGATATAGGAATGTCAGATACAATCAGATATAGATAGAGGGATGTCAGATACAATCAGATATAGATAGAGGGATGTCAGATACAATCAAATATAGATAGAGGGATGTCAGATACAGTCAGGTTTAGATAGAGGGATGTCAGATACAGTCGTCAGGTATAGATAGAGGAATGTCAGATAAAATCAGGTATAGATAGAGGAATGTCAGATACAATCAGATATAGATAGAGGGATGTCAGATACAATCAGATATAGATAGAGGGATGTCAGATACAATCAAATATAGATAGAGGGATGTCAGATACAGTCAGGTATAGATAGAGGGATGTCAGATACAGTCGTCAGGTATAGATAGAGGAATGTCAGATACAATCAGATATCGATAGAGGAATGTCAGATACAATCAGATATCGATAGAGGAATGTCAGATACAATCAAATATAGATAGAGGGATGTCAGATACAATCAGATATAGATATAGGAATGTCAGATACAATCATATATAGATATAGGAATGTCATATACAATCAGATATAAATAGAGGGGTGTCAGATACAATCAGATATAGATAGAGGAATGTCAGATAAAATCAGATATAGATAGAGGAATGTCAGATACAGTCGTCATGTATAGATAGAGGAATGTCAGATAAAATCAGGTATAGATAGAGGAATGTCAGATACAATCAGATGTAGATAGTGGGGTGTCAGATACAATCAGATGTAGATAGAGGGATGTCAGATACAATCAGATAGGATAGACGAATGTCAGATACAATCAAATATAGATACAGGAATGTCAGATACAGTCAGGTATAGATAGAGGAATGTCAGATACCATCAGATGTAGATAGTGGGGTTTCAGATACAATCAGATATAGATAGAGGGATGTCAGATACAATCAGATATAAATAGAGAGATGTCAGATACAATCAGATATAGATAGAGGGATGTCAGATACAGTCAGATATAGATAGAGGGATGTCAGATCAAATCAGATATATATAGAGGGATGTCAGATACAATCAGATATAGATAGAGGGGTGTCAGATACAACCAGATATAGATAGATGAGTGTCATATACAATCAGATATAGATAGAGGGGTGTCAGATAAAATCAGATAGGATAGAGGAATGTCAGATACAATCAAATATAGATACAGGAATGTCAGATACAGTCAGGTATAGATAGAGGGATGTCAGATACAGTCGTCAGGTATAGATAGAGGAATGTCAGATAAAATCAGGTATAGATAGAGGAATGTCAGATACCATCAGATGTAGATAGTGGGGTTTCAGATACAATCAGAAGTAGATAAAGGGATGTCAGATACAATCAGATATAGATAGAGGAATGTCAGATAAAATCAGATATAGATAGAGGAATGTCAGATACAGTCGTCAGGTATAGATAGAGGAATGTCAGATAAAATCAGGTATAGATAGAGGAATGTCAGATACAATCAGATGTAGATAGTGGGGTGTCAGATACAATCAGATGTAGATAGAGGGATGTCAGATACAATCAGATAGGATAGAGGAATGTCAGATAAAATCAGATATAGATAGAGGAATGTCAGATACAGTCGTCAGGTATAGATAGAGGAATGTCAGATAAAATCAGGTATAGATAGTGGGGTGTCAGATACAATCAGATGTAGATAGAGGGATGTCAGATACAATCAGATGTAGATAGTGGGGTGTCAGATACAATCAGATGTAGATAGAGGGATGTCAGATACAATCAGATAGGATAGAGGGATGTCAGATACAATCAAATATAGATACAGGGATGTCAGATACAGTCATGTATAGATAGAGGGATGTCAGATACAGTCGTCAGGTATAGATAGAGGAATGTCAGATAAAATCAGGTATAGATAGAGGAATGTCAGATACCATCAGATGTAGATAGTGGGGTGTCAGATACAATCAGATGTAGATAGAGGGATGTCAGATACAATCAGATATAGATAGAGGAATGTCAGATAAAATCAGATATAGATAGAGGAATGTCAGATAAAATCAGATATAGATAGAGGAATGTCAGATAAAATCAGATATAGATAGAGGAATGTCAGATACAGTCGTCAGTTATAGATAGAGAAATGTCAGATACAATCAGATATAGATAGAGGGATTTCAGATACAATCAGATATAGATAGAGGGGTGTCAGATACAGTCAGATATAGATAGAGGAATGTCAGATACAATCAGATATCGATAGAGGAATGTCAGATACAATCAGATATCGATAGAGGAATGTCAGATACAATCAAATATAGATAGAGGAATGTCAGATAGAATCAGATATAGATAGAGGGATGTCAGATACAATCAGATATAGATATAGGAATGTCAGATACAATCATATATAGATATAGGAATGTCATATACAATCAGATATAAATAGAGGGGTGTCAGATACAATCAGATATAGATAGAGGAATGTCAGATAAAATCAGATATAAATAGAGGAATGTCAGATACAGTCGTCAGGTATAGATAGAGGAATGTCAGATAAAATCAGGTATAGATAGAGGAATGTTAGATACAATCAGATGTAGATAGTGGGGTGTCAGATACAATCAGATGTAGATAGAGGGATGTCAGATACAATCAGATAGGATAGAGGAATGTCAGATACAATCAAATATAGATACAGGAATGTCAGATACAGTCAGGTATAGATAGAGGAATGTCAGATACCATCAGATGTAGATAGTGGGGTTTCAGATACAATCAGATGTAGATAGAGGGATGTCAGATACAATCAGATATAGATAGAGGAATGTCAGATAAAATCAGATATAGATAGAGGAATGTCAGATACAGTCGTCAGGTATAGATAGAGGAATGTCAGATAAAATCAGGTATAGATAGAGGAATGTCAGATACAATCAGATGTAGATAGTGGGGTGTCAGATACAATCAGATGTAGATAGAGGGATGTCAGATACAATCAGATAGGATAGAGGAATGTCAGATAAAATCAGATATAGATAGAGGAATGTCAGATACAGTCGTCAGGTATAGATAGAGGAATGTCAGATAAAATCAGGTATAGATAGTGGGGTGTCAGATACAATCAGATGTAGATAGTGGGGTGTCAGATACAATCAGATGTAGATAGAGGGATGTCAGATACAATCAGATGTAGATAGAGGGATGTCAGATACAATCAGATATAGATAGAGGAATGTAAATAAAATCAGATATAGATAGAGGAATGTCAGATACAGTCGTCAGGTATAGATAGAGGAATGTCAGATAAAATCAGGTATAGATAGAGGAATGTCAGATACAATCAGATGTAGATAGTGGGGTGTCAGATACAATCAGATGTAGATAGAGGGATGTCAGATACAATCAGATAGGATAGAGGAATGTCAGATAAAATCAGATATAGATAGAGGAATGTCAGATACAGTCGTCAGGTATAGATAGAGGAATGTCAGATAAAATCAGGTATAGATAGAGGAATGTCAGATACCATCAGATGTAGATAGTGGGGTGTCAGATACAATCAGATGTAGATAGAGGGATGTCAGATACAATCAGATATAGATAGAGGAATGTCAGATAAAATCAGGTATAGATAGAGGAATGTCAGATACAATCAGATATAGATAGAGGGATGTCAGATACAATCAGATGTAGATAGAGGGATGTCAGATACAGTCAGGTATAGATAGAGGGATTTCAGATACAATCAGATGTAGATAGAGGGATGTCAGATACAGTCAGGTATAGATAGCGGGATGTCAGATACAGTCGTCAGGTATAGATAGAGGAATGTCAGATATAATCAGATATAGATAGAGGGATGTCAGATACAATCAGATGTAGATAGAGGGATGTCAGATACAATCAGATATAGATAGAGGAATGTCAGATACAATCAGATGTAGATAAAGGGATGTCAGATACAGTCAGGTATAGATAGAGGGATGTCAGATACAATCAAATATAGATAGAGGGATGTCAGATACAATCAGATATAAATAGAGGGATGTCAGATAAAATCAGATATAGATATAAGAATGTCAGATACAATCAGATATAGATAGAGGGATGTCAGATACAATCAGATATAGAGGGATGTCAGATACAATCAGATATAGAGGGATGTCAGATACAATCAGATATAGATAGAGGGGTGTCAGATACAGTCAGATTTAGATAGAGGAATGTCAGATACAATCAGATATCGATAGAGGAATGTCAGAAACAATCAGATATCGATAGAGGAATGTCAGATACAATCAAATATAGATAGAGGGATGTCAGATACAATCAGATATAGAGGGATGTCAGATACAATCAGATATAGAGGGATGTCAGATACAATCAGATATAGATAGACGGGTGTCAGATACAGTCAGATTTAGATAGAGGAATGTCAGATAGAATCAGATATAGATAGAGGGATGTCAGATACAATCAGATATAGATATAGGAATGTCAGATACAATCATATATAGATATAGGAATGTCATATACAATCAGATATAAATAGAGGGGTGTCAGATACAATCAGATATAGATAGAGGAATGTCAGATAAAATCAGATATAGATAGAGGAATGTCAGATACAGTCGTCAGGTATAGACAGAGGAATGTCAGATAAAATCAGGTATAGATAGAGGAATGTCAGATACAATCAGATGTAGATAGTGGGGTGTCAGATACAATCAGATGTAGATAGAGGGATGTCAGATACAATCAGATAGGATAGAGGGATGTCAGATACAATCAAATATAGATACAGGGATGTCAGATACAGTCAGGTATAGATAGAGGGATGTCAGATACAGTCGTCAGGTATAGATAGAGGAATGTCAGATAAAATCAGGTATAGATAGAGGAATGTCAGATACCATCAGATGTAGATAGTGGGGTGTCAGATACAATCAGATGTAGATAGAGGGATGTCAGATACAATCAGATATAGATAGAGGAATGTCAGATAAAATTAGATATAGATAGAGGAATGTCAGATACAGTCGTCAGTTATAGATAGAGGAATGTCAGATAAAATCAGGTATAGATAGAGGAATGTCAGATACAATCAGATGTAGATAGAGGGATGTCAGATATAATCAGATATAGATAGAGGAATGTCAGATACAATCAGATGTAGATAGAGGGATGTCAGATACAGTCAGGTATAGATAGAGGGATGTCAGATACAGTCGTCAGGTATAGATAGAGGAATGTCAGATAAAATCAGGTATAGATAGAGGAATGTCAGATACAATCAGATATAGATAGAGGAATGTCAGATACAGTCGTCAGGTATAGATAGAGGAATGTCAGATAAAATCAGATATAGATAGAGGGATGTCAGATAAAATCAGGTATAGATAGCGGAATGTCATATACAATCAGATATAGATAGAGGGATGTCAGATACAGTCAAATATCGAAAGAGGAATGCCAGATACAATCAGATATAGATAGAGGGATGTCAGATACAATCAGATATAAATAGAGAGATGTCACATACAATCAGATATAGATAGAGGGATGTCAGATACAGTCAGATATAGATAGAGGAATGTCAGATACAGTTGTCAGGTATAGATAGAGGAATGTCATATAAAATCAGGTATAGATAGAGGAATGTCAGATACAATCAGATATAGATAGAGGAATGTCAGATACAATCAGATATAGATAGAGGGATGTCAGATACAATCAAATATAGATAGCGGGGTGTCAGATACAATCAGATATAGATAGAGGGATGTCAGATACAGTCGTCAGGTATAGATAGATGAATTTCAGATAAAATCAGGTATAGATAGAGGAATGTCAGATCAAATCAGATATAGATAGAGGAATGTCAGATACAGTCGTCAGGTATAGATAGATGAATTTCAGATAAAATCAGGTATAGATAGAGGAATGTCAGATCAAATCAGATATAGATAGAGGAATGTCAGATCCAGTCATAAGTAACGAGTTCTGATTGTGTAGTTTGTTTAGTGTGTTGTGATTTGATAGCAGCTTAGCTTGCCGTTAGCTTAGTTGGCGACTGCATATTCCTGTGGTCAGAGTTTAGTCAGAAAACTGTTTTACTGACATCATTAAAGCAGGAAGTAGTGGGCTGTAGTCCAAACCGGCCTTTCGCTGTAGGCTTTGAAAGGTGAATTCTGTTAAAGAAAATATATCGCCTGGCAGTGAACTTTGAGCTTTATCATTTTACAGGTATTATTTATGCTCTTACAGCAATATTACACACTTACTAGTGTTTAAAAAATGGGATCAGAAAGAACGTGACCTTTAAAAATAGAAAGTTTTAAACAAACGTTAATGTACTTGATTACCAAGTCAAAATGGTCAGTAAAGATCACAGTGAAAATAAAACAAGTCATTTATTAAGTAATGAATTACCAAAGAACCTCAGTAATCTCCATATTCTTTTCTTACAGACACCATTGCGGTTTTTTCCATTTGCTTTATTCTTATATCTCTGACTGTGATTTTCATACAATGCAGAAAGCTTAACAGCTTAGCACAGGTAAAGAATTTCAGTGCACTTTAAACAACATTAGTTGTCTACTATTTAACATGTGTACAATGTAATTGTGTACATACATACGTATATATACAGGTATGTGCTAATACATTGTACCTATATTAAAAGTAACTGCTACACTCTATCCCAAAAAAACCTAACACTAACAACCTTGAATAACATAATCCAAAAATACTGGGTTGTTTTAACCCATTGTTAGATCAAATATAAACATTTTCAGGTTTAATTTAACCCAACGGTTGGCCTCATCCCTTTTTAAGCCAAGGCTGGGTTAAAAATTACCCAAAATTTCTTAATTTTTATTTATGAAATCAGAATCATAGTTTGCTCATTTACAAAAATGTCTGTTTACAACATCATAAATGTAAGACTTTGTTACTGCATAAAACTTAAGCATATTTTTATTTTAAGCTCCCTGATGTGGAAGAAGTGGAAACCTGTGTAACTTACTGTATATACAGCGAGTCAACTTCATCTATAACTCATCAGTTGAAATCTTCAATGCCTGTGGAAGAGGAAAACGTCTCGGTTATGTATGTAACCATGGTTCACTGAGAAAGAAAATGAGACGCAGCGTCTTGACAAGACAAAATGGGAACACACCAGCAGCGTGCACTCGTGTGAAATCTTTGTACAACTATTCCAAGTTCTTATAGAGATGCAGAGTAATCTCTAAAACTTGAATGTGCCCTAATCAGCAGATGTGAAGGCATACTGTGCACCTCATAAGTCAAAAAAATTGCCTCTATTTTCTAATGGATTTGCTAATGGATTGTTTAGAGGCTTTCGTCCTCCATTTGCAGAGCCTAAACAAATCAATAACTGATCCGATTTTCTCCATGAAGAAGACCTAATAATATATTTCTGCAAAGCCCTAACTGGACATAGCAGGTGAAGTCTTTCTTGGTCAGTTGACTTACGAGGAGGAGTATGGAAGGCCTGTAGAACAAAGGGCCTAGCTGGACATTTAGGGACCTTAGCAACATAACTCGGTCTTAAGTGAAGAATATCTTTAATATTCCCCGGAACAAACTCCAAAACGATGGGGAGACGGAAAGGGCCTGTAAATTGCTTTCTGAAAAGTAATGGCAAGCAAAAACTTCAGCTTAAATTATACATTTTTGTCTAAAGCTGACTGTAAATGTTTGAAGGGAGCTAAAGAAACCCCTTCTAAAACTACTGCGAAGTCCCAGGCCGGAACTCTAGACATAGATGGAGGCCTCATCCTTAAAGCGTCTTGCATGAAACATAAAACCACAGGGGGCTTCCTTAAGGACCCCTCAGACAGAGGTACGTAAAAGGCTGAAATAGCGACAAGGTACATTTTTAAAATAGAGGGTTGAAAGACCTGATGAAAACAGTCCTGAAGAAAATCTATAACTGAAGCCACAGGGCAGTTAACTGGATCGATATGTTTATCACTACACCAAAAAGTGAAAACCCTCCATTTTAATTCATAAAGATTCCTGGTGGAGCGCAAGAGTTTAAAATGGTCTCTACAACATCTGTAGAAAACCCTGGTTAAAAGTTTAATCCCTTATGCCAAACCCATAGTCCACATTCCTGGTTTAGGGTGAAATATTACTTTTATAAAATCCCTACTGAGGGGAACCTTCCAATGTGGGCCTGCCACAAGGGCTAGGAGATCTGAAATTCATGCTCAGATCTGGTAAAACAGGGCTACCAAAATCAGACTGATCCCTTTTAGGCAAACTCTCAGTAACACTCCTGGAAGCAGAGAAATCGGGGGAAAACCATACGGGCATCACCTCGGCCTTGCTTGTACCATAGTTGGTACAATGCTTGTACTATTTCTGGCAATGTGTTTTCTCCTGGGATGCAAACAGGTCCACCTCTGCTTGACCATATATCTTCCAAATCTGCTGAATGGCCTACCACTACCACTTACTAGCCTGTGAGGGACATGTCTGTCGAATGATTACCCTGCAACATTGCACCCCAAGAGGCAGGACCTTGTTCAGGATCTGAAACTTCTTTCCATACTTTCAGGAAAAGTAGGCATCTGCACGGTAGAGGAACCTAAGCTTATTGTTTATCTTCAGAATCTGCATCATCTCTAAAACCCCAGACACTGCCCATTGATCCTTGCAGTGGTACATCTAATATGGTGGGCAAAGCTTACATGGCAGTGGGTCATGCTGGTGTATGCTAGCACTCAATGGGGGTTTTGCAAGTGTACCAGGCCAATCTTGTTAGTAAGTTTGTTAATATAAAAATATGAAGGCATTATGCTGCTAATGCATTAAGATTATATGTGCTGTGCCTATTAAACACACATTTTATTATATGACTTCAAGCTGGTTAGGAACGCGTACACATCCGGGTACTTCCATGCGTTCTCTTTACTTGTGTTCTTGAGTATTGGAACTGGTCTGATTGATGATGACGTATATTAAGAACACCAGAATATAATATTGCATAAGAACACATATTGAGAAATGGCCTTGAAAAAGTTCTACAAATATTTCACATGATTGCATATTGCTGGCATAATCCCAATGTGTCATTTCATGATGCAACATAGAGTTCCCTCAAAATGGAACACACACACACACACACACACACACACACACACACACACACACACACACACACCCTTCACGTGATCTGATAGGATTACACAGAAGAGATACATGCTGAACAAGAATTAGGACAGAAAAGGGGCGCCGCTAGCAATTTTGGGCCCTATGAAAAAGTAGGGGGTCGGGCCCCCACCATACCCATTTCGCACCAAACATACAATCCAACCTACTGTAGCTATTCAAAATCTTTGTCTGTAATTTAATAATACAGAACTATTTATTTTGCTATTGTTTTGACCACAATTATCAGTATTTATAGATACCTAAAATGTCTGCAGCTAAGATAATTTATTGTGCAATGTAAATTTAATTGAAAAATACAGTAATGTCATCAAATATTCAGAGAAAATACAACATTCTTAAAGATTAAAGATAAATGTGACCATGCCTCTGAAAACCCAGCTGAAGTATTTCTTTGTGATTTTACTGTTTTCCACATAAAATCATCCTATATAATGTAAAGAACATTTTGTGAAAATATAAACTTGATATCTTTAATATTGACTGAGTAATGTCATGTCAGCGATTGAAATCATAAATTAATGCTTGAAATTAAACTGTAATGCTTTTTATCTCACAATAAGATTTAAGACTGATTTTCACAGGCAGTCTCAGTGACATACTGTACTTGAGCTGTTACACACACCAATAACATTGCAACATTTAAAAATGGAGAACAACAACAATGCATCTTTTCTATACATTTACATTCTGCCTGAAATAAGACTGGGTCAACAATCCTTGACCAAAGCTTGTATTCTCATTATTAGCATTATTTATAAGGTGAAGAACAAGTTTCACACACCAGCAGCTTCAGTAAAGCAAAAATAACGACAGATCATTGAAACCGTGAACTCGAGAAAACAGCTATACTGTTATTAAATGATTCTTCAGACTGTTTTTTAATAAACGGGGCTCTAAAATGAAATGAATGACAACTATAGCAGATTACAACATAGATTTCCATTGATTTCTTAAACCTGTTGCAAGGTGAGAAGCTTTACACGGCCCTATAACAGACAAGTTTTTTGATTGGTGTAAATCTTCTTTTTTACACATTAAACCAAAGAGATGAGTATTGATTTCAGAAGGAACTCTTCTGTCCTTCCCCCAGTTGTAATCGTACAGCAGTATAAATACCTCGGGACTGTGATCGACAATAAACTGTGCTTTGAGTCACAAGTTGATGTTGTGTGTAAAAAAAGCACATCAGCGTATATATTTTCTTCGTAAGCTTCGTAGTTTTAATGTTGATACTGTTTTTATGAAAATGTTTTATTCTTGTTTTATTGAATCAGTTCTTACTTTCTCTTTTATTTGTTGGCACGGGTCACTTTCTACTAAACAGAAAACCCGCATGCAAGGTATTGTGAAGGTTTGCAGCAAAATTGTGGGTACACCATTAGATGACCTAAATTATCTGCATAAGGCCAGATCTTTAAAGGCGGCGCGAGTTATTCTGGCTGACCCGAGTCATCCCTTATGGGGTGAATTTCGGTTGCTACCCTCTGGGCGCAGATATAGTCTGATGAGATGCAAAACAAATAGACTGAGGAAGTCATTCTACTCGTCTGTTATCCCTATTGTTAACAGCATCCTTTAAATTATGTAGTACTGTGGTGATGTTAATTGTTATTTGTGATGTTGATTTATATATTTGTATATTTGTATATATGTTACTGCGTGTTGTAATCCAAATTGCCCCTCGGGGATAATAAAGTGGCCTTGACCTTGACCTTAATATACATAACTGGACTAGTTTAGCCTTATGCATTTCAGTTTTATCACAATCAACTCGATTCACGACTGCATAAAAATCCTTCCTTGGCATATTGCGTTACAAAACATTGGAGTGTGTAATCGATCGCATTTCTAGTTTATGTAAATTAGCTTATACGGGCTACGTTAATTAAAACAGCTTATAAGGGCTGACTTCGCGTTAGAATCATAACACAAAACTGAGAACGTAAATCACCTTGTGTTTTTTTAAACTGGGGTGAACAGAGCAAAGACTTACAGTGGAAAGAAAACTGCATTGTATTGCTCAGCGTCACATGTGTAAACTGCATTTATAGTAAGGAAGCGCACATATGCAGATATCATAGCAAATAGCAGTAAATACACACCTTGCTCTCTTGTGAAGTTCACTCGCACTGTGAGACCGTGGATTGAAGATGGCGCTAAAACGCAACGTAAAGACGGGGCGGAGCTAAGAGGGCTCAGCTTAAGGGGGTTGTGTGTGCGGCACAGTCCTTGGCTGGGGCCCTCAAAAGTTCATGGGCCCTTAGAATCGTCCTAACTCCCCCCCTTACGGCGCCCCTGCATATAATTACACACACAAACAACAATACTAGTGGAAAATCTGTCATTTTAAGAGTGCATCCCAAAAGCAAACCGACTGTGAATGAGGATAAAATCACACTCAATCAAATGATGAAATGTGATGACAAAAAAATCATTTATCATCTTTAGTGATGATAATATGTATTAATATGTAGATTTGTAGAAAGATTTGTAGGTTTTTAGAGTCTGTGTTCATTTAAACAAATATATTTCTTTCTGTTGAGCTTTATATGAATATCTTTTCTTTCACAGTGTTAAATTAAAAACAAATTCAAATGTTTCTGTAAATAAACTTTTTTATAACTTTACATTTTAGTTTTGTGTGTTTTTTGATCTCTATTTTGATCTCTAAATGACTGTTGGAGTTTAATTTCTATGAAGTATCAGATATAATAAAGTATCAGATGTTTTATGTGAACTACTTTCAACCACCTTTGATTCAAAATAATGCATGTACATGAACAGGTCTTTCCTAATTTTGATAAAACCTTCTTGGGGTTCCCCAAACATTTTGACAGTGAGGCTTTATTCAATCTAAATTTAGATCTGGGAGCTTTGTACTTTGGTACATCTAATCTGCTCAGTGAAGCTGAAAAGCATATTGCTCACTCTAGTGGTAGTGTACCCACTAAACACAGGACGTTGAATAGACGTGCAGATCGTGTCTATATTGGGTCCGTCGGTCCATGACCAATTCTGGACATCTATTCGACGTCCAAACTAGGTCCACTATTTGGACGTCCAACCATGACCCCACTTGGACGTCATATTTACGGGCAACATTTGACGTGTAAACTGGGTAATTCTTTGGACGTCATTTGGACGTCTATGACAGGCGTATGTCTATATTACATGATTAGGCCTATAAAATGTTTTTTATTTACAAATATCAGCATTATTGTACCAACATGATTAATACTTACGAATAGTCTATATTACTTATACAGTACTGTTTTTTCTGCTTTCTTGAATTATATACAAATTCATCTAAATCTACAATTAAAAATCTGTAATTAAATGCGTAGTTCATACTAACAATTTATATAATATACATTATTAAATATACAAAATTGGTTAGCGAGACTTGCTTGTAACCCAGAGTTCGATGGTTCGAATCCCACAGCCGGCAGGAAATGATTGAAGTGTTCGGTGTTGCAATGGATGTGTGAAGTGCAGAGACAATCATTTCGCTTTTTTCATGTCTTTTTTCCTTACACGGAGGTCCTACGGATGTAAACATTTAGACGTGCAGAAGACATCGAAAAATAAGACGTCGCCTGGCGTTACAAAACAACCCCTTTTATGTACCGAATTCGGACGTCCAAAAATTACATGAAAAAGAGGTCATTCCGACGTCACTTTGCGCAGTAGGTAACCTCACTGACATCCTTGTTAACTATTTAAACTAACATCCTCCATGTAAACTAATAATGTTAAGTGTTTAAAGCACGTAATTATTATATTTTAGTTTTAGATTATTTGCAAGCTATTATCTTAAATCTAAATGAAATCCAAATTTCTAATTTTAATCTGATGACTTTAGGACTCTGAAGTTTAAAATGTGCTAAGAAAGCTCACATAAAATGGCAGTAGGTGTCACGAAATGTTCGGCGGAGAGAACCCAAGCGCAGACAAACATAAAATAAACTGAAGGTTTATTTACACACCACAACACAAAAAGACACTGGGAACACGTGGAAGCCACACACAATATGACTCCACGTGTCCCCACACAGAACACAGTACTGCCATGATCTTGCCATATGAAATCAGACCTGAATCTAACACAATTTGTGGTCTCTGGGTCTGACATTTTCTCTGCTGTACATAAACGAGTGGAGTCTAGCAGTCACGTGGAATGAAGTTGCATATGGGCTGCAGCGCAGGTGAGAGCAACTCAATTTTAATTTTCTTTCCAAAACCATAAACAAAACAAAAAGTGTTTACGATGTGATAATCGTATATTGCATGGCATACCGCCATGCCGATATACCGTTACAACTAAGATTAAGATGTAATGAGCCTCACAACATAAGAAAACATGATTTTTTAACACTGTTGTCCTCAGACCATTTTAGGAGATTGTCTTATAGTGAATGCAAAACTCTGTTGGTTTACTTGTCTGATATTCCAAAGCTATCATAGAAATGCTTGTCTATTCTGTGTTTGTCTAAAGTATTATTTAATCTTTACTGTTTCTGTATGTTGCAATTTTACACATATATTCTGCCCTCCATAAGTATTAGGACAATAGAGGCAAAATTCCTGTGTTTGCTGTGGAATCAAGAAATATCTAAACATTAAAAGGTGAAAATGAGACAAAAGCACAGCATATCTGATTTGCACTATTCCAATTCAATGGAACAACACATTTGTATTTTGATACTTCTATCTAATGTGAGCATATTAAAACCATTGGCTCAGAAGTGTTCAAGTTTAAAGGGTTAGTTTAACCAAAAATGAAAATTATGTCATTAATGACTCACCTTCATGTCATTCAAAACCCGTAAGTCCGCACAGTTTAAAATGTTTTAGATTTAGTGTGAGAGCTTTCTGACCTGCCAGTGAAAATGTACGGTATACTGTCCATGTTGCTTTAACACATTCTAACTGACCCACTGATGTCACATGGACTACTTTGATGATGTTTTTATTACCTTTCTGGACATGGACAGTATACCGTACATACATTTTCAATGGAGGGTCAGAAAGCTCTCGGACTAAATCTAAAACATCTTAAACTGTGTTGTGTTCCAAGATGAATGGAGGTCAAACGGGTTTTGAAGGACATGAGCCTTTAATGATATAAATTTCATTTATGGATGAACTAACCCTTTAAGAAGAGTTTACAAATAAAAAGCATAGAATGTGTAGTATCAGTTTGATCCAATTCTTCTGAGTCTTGCATTTTGTGACAACACACATAAGTCAGCATTTAAAGGAATAGTTCACTTTAAAATGAAAATTTTGTTATAATTTACTCATCCTCATGTTGTTCTAAACCTGCATGAATTTCTTTTTTCTGATGAACACAAACGAAGATATTTTGATAAATGATGGTAAACACACAGCATTGAGTGACCATTGACTTCCATAGTAGGAAAAAAATATTTTGGAAGTATTGTGATAAATGTTAAAGAAAATATTTTGAAAATGATGATAAGCACACAGTTGACGGTACCCATTAAATTCCATCATATTTTTTATTCCTACTATGGTAGTCTATAGTCACTTACTGCTGTGTGTTTACCATCATTTCTCAAAATAATCTTCTTTTCTGTTCATCAGAACAAAGAAACTCATACAGGTTTAGCACAACATGAGGATGAGTAAATGATGACAGAATTTTCATTTTAAAGTCTATCCCTTTAAGGTTGTTGTTTGTTGGTAAAGCATGTAGGGCTGTGTGCTGAAACTAGTGATAAGTGTGCTGGTATGGGAGTTTATCTGTAAAAACTGGAACTCTATTAAACAAATTGTGAAATGGCATAGTAAATTGATTGGGGAGCCATTACTTTACTGTATACCAGGCAGGTACAGCGAATAGGTGTTTCAATTTCATGAGACAGGCATCACCCCCTGTATTGAGTTTCAGTATCTCCTATCTAATTGACGGTTTAGAGTACCGCACTCACTGCACAACAAAATGATTTAAGAACAGCTTTGTCCAAGTAGTAATTGATTATATGAACAATGTTTAGACATTGTGTAGGGGTTCATTTTTATTTAGTTTTATTTATTTATTTATTTTATGCTATTATTTTATGATGTTTTTCTTTTTTGTGTAGTTTCTTATTGTCTATTATATGAGGAACTGTGGGAACTTGTTCACTGAAACTATACCTACGGGTACAAAATAACAAAACTTGAACTTTATGATGTCTTTTCTTATTGGCTGATTGTGTTAATACACATCTGACCTGAATGCAAGTGCACTGCCACAATTTCTGCTTTGATTTTTTTTATAATGTCCTGGTATATAGCCCTACAATTTAAAAAGTGTGTAATTTCTCTTATCACATGACTTTATGTAAATAACAAATAATATATGTATGTATGTATGTATGTATGTTTCTCATAATCTGTAGTATTTAACTTTCTTCTCAACATATTTTTTTAATGCCATGCCTTGGATTCCCTTTTCCTGTAATTTTTTATGTTTGTTTTATTCTATACAATTATTTTATATCAATCCCAGTGTGACCTACAGTGTGGTTGTGATTCCTTCTCCTATACACACATTATCTTGAATCCTGTACACAGTAAGTGTCTCCGTTTTATCCCAAAGCATGCCAGATATTATTTGTAGCTTATAAAAATATAAAACTGTCATGTTCTTATTTCCTGTTTTTGTTCTTTTAAATGTTTATTTATATATATATACTAAAAAACACATATTTTGTGTGTTGTACATCATGATGTCCTTTTAATATCAGTTACCTTTTCACTTTTAAAGGGCATTGAGTTCATCATGGTCAGCCTGGTGTGATGCTTCTATATCATGACATCATAATGGCCACTCTTAAGTCACCGCTTGTGGAACATCACCAGTCGTTGTGTCCCAGTTGAATTTTGCTCTTGACACTGCTGGATTTTTCCTCCAAAAGGTATTTGTCTTTTATTAAATTTCTATTATAGTTTCATGGGTTTTAGCTCTGATTTTGGTGTGCTTGTTTGTAGAATTTTTGCTTGCAGATAAAGAGAAAATGGGACAAAAATAATCAATATACAAGTTTAGTATTTAGCTGTTTCTCTAATGAAAGAAGAAATGTAGTGATTTAAACTGTAGTCAACTAATTGTGCCTCTAAATAAGATGCATTTGTATTTGTTTTTCCTTCTGTGAAAGTCAGTGTCAACTGTGTGCTTACCATCATTTATCTAAATATCTTCTTTTGTGTTCCACAGAATAAAGAAACACACACAGTACAGGTTCAGAACAACATGAAGGTGAGTAAATGATGACAGATTTTTCATTTTTTGAGGTGAACTATCCCTCTAAGTAATAATTACAGCAAAATCAGTTTTAAACAATTCTCATATTGAGGCACTAAATGGCAGCACAAACACAATAAAACCACTAATTGATGTTAAAGTTTTCTCAGTCACTTTGGAGCATTTCTCAGATCAGAAATACTTTTTCAAAACACTTTATTGACCCTCCACATCATGAAGTCACAACACAAAAGCAAATTCTATAGTTTTGAACAAATTGCAAATGCTTTGACACAATCATGCAGTTGTTGCAGTTTGGTTGTCAGCTATAATGCACACTTTTTGATATTTATTCAAATACTAACTATTAAATGCTATTCAACATAGAAACATGTACAATATAATTTTAAAGATGGTCCCCAAATTAACAAACATTGACATCCCACTTTGATTTATTATTTACTTTGATTATTGTCTATTGTGGGCAATTATTTGGTATTGTGGTAACTGCGAAGACCCCAAATCACGTGCATCAACACTCCACTTCAAAATACACTAAATAATAGGGAGAGAAATAAAATTATATCATGAGATTTAGATTATGTCAGGATAATGAGAAAACAACTTTTTGTTATGCTGAGATGATGAGAAATTAAGTGGTAACCACGAGAATAGAAGCAAGCAAAGATAATTATATGTTATTTATTATTAAACTTGTACAAACCCTGGCTTTATTCAATCTAAATTAAGATCTTGGAGCTTTGTACTTTGGTTTTATCTCATCTGCTCTGAAGCAGAATCTTCTCTTTAAAGCATATTGCTCACTCTAGTGGTAGTGTAACCTCACTGACATCCTTGTTAACTATTTAACCTAGCATCCATCCATGGAAACTAACTTTGTAAAGTGTAAAGCACTTCATCAAAATTATTTTAGTTTTAAATGGTACAGGTAGATTATATTTTACATTATTATTAGCATTATTTACTTAGTACATGTCTTTTAAGACATGTGCAAAAGTTTTAGGCCATAACAAAGTAAAAAAAAAAAAAAAAACAGAATAAAATTATAATCTAAAGTGTCAAATATTTCGTGTGATTTCCCCTTACACTTGACTTGAGCATATTAATAAACAATAAAACCTTTTATCGAACTCAAAAAAGTTGAAGATGTGTCAAAATTAGAAAAAAAAACAGAAAGTAACATAATTTTTTTGTGTGTTTTTAGATATGTGTTTTTTAGACTTAATCGTATTTTAATTAATTACGAAACGTGTATTTTATTTTAAAATTACCGTCTCGTGTTTCTATGGCATTCGCGAATTAATGACTCGTTGGAGTCAACTCGTTACAAAGTATTGGAAATAAACGAGTCTTTTGAGTCGATTCTTCATAGAGTAAATGGGCCAAACGTTCAAAATCGATTCGCGAATCAGTTTAAATGAATTCTTTAGTTCGCTGCAAAAACTGAATCGTCTAATGCGGTTAAAAAAATAAAGCTGCATCGCATCTCCCATTTGAACAAAATAAGGAATAAGCTATTTCTCTTTAGATATGGCCTACGTATAATCAACTTAAAAATTACTTGTAATATAAATCACTTAAATGGGCTTGTTTTGAGAGAACGAGACGGGGAGAGAGTGTGAGAGAACGCGCGCGCGCGCGAGAGAGAGCGGTTACCAGGGTTACCATGTAAACAAAGCAGAAGCGGCGATTACAAACAGCGCTTTATCGGGCATGAGATTAGACGGAAAGAAAATGCAACCAAGACTTTTCTCAAGACAGTTCGAACGTATTTGCTCCTTTTGCAGTCATGCTTCGTCCACATTTCTTACAAACTGGATATCCATCTTCAAGGACAACTTCGCGTTCGTTTTTCGGATAAAAGTTAGAATTTGTGGTCTCTGGCTCTGACATTTTCTCTGCTGTACATAAACGAGTGGAGTCTAGCAGTCACGTGGAATGAAGTTGCATATGGGCTGCAGCGCAGGTGAGAGCAACTTAATTTTCTTTCCAAAACCATAAACAAGTGTTTACGATGTGATTGTCTTAATATAGTGAATGCAAAACTCTGTCGGTTTACTTGTCTGATATTCCAAATATCATAGAAATGCTTGTCTATTCTGTGTTTGTCTAAAGTATTATTTAATCTTTACTGTTTCTGTATGTTGCAATTTTACACATACATACTGCCCTCCATAAGTATTAGGACAATACAGGCAAAATTCCTGTGTTTGCTGTGGAATCAAGAAATATCTAAACATTAAAAGGTGAAAATGAGACAAAAGCACAGCATATCTGATTTAACATGCACACTATTCCAACTCAATGGAACAACACACTTTGATACTTCTATCTAATGTGAGCATATTAAAACCATTGGCTCAGAAGTGTTCAAGTTTAAAGGGTTAGTTTAACCAAAAATGAAAATTATGTCATTAATGATTCACCCTCATGTCGTTCGAAACCCGGAAGACCTCCGTTCATCTTGGTAACATTTTAAAATGTTTTAGATTTAGTGTGAGAGCTTTCTGACCCTCCATTGAAAATGTACTGTATGCTGTCCATGTCCAGAAAGGTAATTTGTTGAAGCAAAAATAACAAAAATTACGACTTTTTCAGCATTGTCTTCTCTTCCGGGTGACGGGTCTGTTGTGAATCCGTGTTCACCACACTGCCGTGACGCTGCTGACGTACGACGCTGCTGCCGTGTTATCTGGTGCGCCCGAGCTTCGTTTACAGTCTGAGGGAGACACACACTGTATTCAAACTATTCTACATTGTTGGTATTTTGGTATTGCTATATATTTTTAAAATGGTGCATAAGTGTGCATGTCGCGGATGTCCTAATCCCTCAGATTGTAAACGAAGCTCGGGTGGAACAGATACACGTCAGCAGCGTTGTACTGCCTTTCTGGGCATGGACAGTATACCGTACATACATTTTCAACGGAGGGTTAGAAAGCTCTTGGACTAAATCTAAAACATCTTAAACTGTGTTGTGTTCCAAAGATGAATGGAGGTCAAACGGGTTTTAAACGACATGAGCCTTTAATGATATAATTGATATAATATTAATGAGATATGAGCCTTGCATTTTGTGACAACACACATAAGTCAGCATTTAAGGTTGTTCTTTGTTGGTAAAGCATGTAGGGCTATGTGCTGAAACTAGTGATAAGCCAATAAATCGCAGAGAACAATATATCGTCAGTTTTTTTTTATCGGCCAGTAAATTTCTCTTTTACTTACATTTGATATTTGTAATGTAAAGCCAAAGTCTGACAGACAGTAAAATGACCAATCATTATTCACATTTTAACATGACATTATGTTGTGTCACACAAAACAGAGTTCAACACATTTAATCAAACAAAACCGTGAGACGTCAGATCCACATTGCTTATGTCTTGTAAATGTGTTTTAAGTACGTTAAAGGGTATACTCTAAAGGGTTAATGTTTTCTGTTTGTCTCTACTGTAATAACATTTGTGTTTTATCGTCCAATTGGCCATGCATGCGTTCTTAATATTGGTATCGGCATTGGCCATAAAAAAAACATACCGGTGGAGCACTAGTTGAAATATAATCAAATGTGACTGACATTCTGTACTTTTAATATTCATCTTACCATTTTCTGGTAGACTTCCACATAGAATCAATAACAACTCAGCGCGTCAGGTCCCAATCACACTGTTGGGGCTTATTTCTGCCATAACAACCTGTTGCCTATACATTATCTCTTACTTATCTGCTGAAGTAAAATTACTTTAAACATTAAACTACTTTTACATTTAAACCCCACATCTTCGCTAGTATTTACAGCTGCCAGTGTGTAGAATGACGCTGAGAAATGATATTGTTGTTCGCGACGACGCAAGGAATTGTGGGTCATGCATCCTACAAATTCATGTAAGAGAAGATTGCATTCAAAGGTGCATCCAGACTGTCCTACTCACTTTTCTGTAAGACAGCCTTGATGATGTATGCATCCTTCGAATGCGACCTCCAGAGGACATTACTGAAACGAGACACAAGCTGCATCCCAATTCGCCTAGTACTTAAATACTATACCCTAATAGTACTGTTTTTGTTGTTCCGGCGTATCTATTGCACGAGAATCACACTGTGTGTCATTTGTACGCTTTTTGGTGAGAATGGGTTGGTTGAAACTAGTGATAAGCCAATAAATCACAGAGAACGATATATCGTCCGATTTTTTTTTGTTTTTTATTATCGGCCAGTAAATTTCGCTATTACTTAAATTTGATATTTGTAATGTAAAGCAAATGTCTGACAGACAGTAAAATTACAACATGACATTATGTGTTAAACACCGAATTCAACACATTTAATCAAACAAAACCGTGAGATGTCAGATCCAGATTACTTATGTCTTGTAAATGTGTTTTAAGTACTTTAAAGGGTATATTTATAAATGTTATGCATAACAAATGTTTTCTGTTTTTCTCTTATTTACTGTAATAACATTTGTGTTTTATCGTCCAATTGGCCTGCTTTCTTAATAATGGTATTGGCATTGGCCATAAAAAAAAACATACCGGTGGAGCACTAGTTGAAACACAATCAAATGTTAATAAAATGTGACATTCTGTACTTTTGATATTCATCTTACCATTTTCTGGTATCCACAGCAAACAGAGACATGTTTTCTTTACTGTCCTGATACTTATGGAGGATGCTGTATATACTGTATACCCTTACACCAGTAGACTTCCACATAAAATCAATAACAACTCTGCTGCGCGTCAGGTCCCAATCACACTGTTGGGGCTTATTTCTGCGATAACAATCTGTTTCCTATACATTATCTCTTACTTATCTGCTAAAGTAAAATTACTTTAAACATTAAACTACTTTTACATTCAAACACCACATCTTCGCTAGTATTTACAGCTGCCAGTGTGTAGAATGACGTTGAGAAATGATGTTGTTGTTCGCGACGGCGCAAGGAATTGTGGGGTTTTTGCAGCGGCGAAGGATACACCTCATGCATCCTCCAAATTCATGTAAGAGAAGATTGCATTCAAAGGTGCATCCAGACTGTCCTACTTACTTTTCTGTAAGACAGCCTTGATGATGTATGCATCCTTCGAATGCGACCTCCAGAGGACACTACTGAAACGAGACACAAGCTGCATCCCTATACCCTAATAGTACTGTGTTTGTTGTTCTGCTCTCAACAGTATGTACTTTCACATTACAGAGTATGCACACAATGGGACATGCTAACGCGAAACGGAAGTGACGCCGCTGTTGCCTAGACACTATGACTTTTTCTGAGATATGACAGATGTAATACTTTAAGTACATGTGGGAGCCGATACTTCGTTACTTTAACTTAAGAAAAAAGTGTAGTCTAGTGTACTTTAACTTTTACCAGGGTATTTTTAAACATGAGTATCTTTACTTCTACTTGAGGAAAGGATGTGTGTTTACTTTTCCCATCACTGGATAAAACACAGTTTTATTTTTTTAGCATGCTTCCATTGAACTGTCATTTACTTTGCTGTGCTGGTATGGGAATTTATCTGTAAAAAACTGGAACTCTATTTACCAAATTGTGAAATCCCTAGTAAGTTGATTAGGGAGCCATTACTTACCCCTGCTTTACTGTATACCAGGCAGGTACAGCGAATGGGTGTTTCAACTTCAGCAGACAGACATCACCCCCTGTATAATGAGTTTCAGTATCTCCCATCTAATTGACGGTTTAGAGTACCGCACTCACTGCACAACAAAATGATTTAAGAACAGCTTTGCCCCAGTAGTGATTGATTATATAAACAATGTTTAGACATTGTAAAGGGGTTCATTTTAATTTAAGTTTTATTTATTTATTTACTTTATGTTATTATTTTATGATGTTTTTCTTTTTTGTGTTGTTTCCTATTGTCTATTATATGAGGAACTGTGGGAACTTGTTCACTGAAACTATACCTACGGGTACAAAATAACAAAACTTGAACTTTATGATGTCTTTTCTTATTGGCTGATTGTGTTAATACACATCTGACCTGAATGCCCCATACAAGCGCACTGCCACAATATCTGCTTTGATTTTTTTATAATGTCCTGGTATATAGCCATACAATTTAAAAAGTGTGTAATTTCACTTATCACATACACACATTATCTTGAATCCTGTACACAGTAAGTGTCTCCCTTTTATCCCAAAGTTTCTGCCAGATATTATTTATAAAAATATAAAACTGTCATTTTCTTATTTTCTGTTTTTGTTCTTTTAAATGTTTTATTTATAAGAAACAGTCATGTGGGCACCACAGGCACATGCTATTTTTGCTAAAAAACACATATTTTGTGTGTTGTACATCATGATGTCCTTTTAATATTAGTTACCTTTTCACTTTTAAAGGGCATTGAGTTCATCATGGTCAGCCTGGTGTGATGCTTCTATATTGTGACATCATAATGACCACTCTTAAGTCACCGCCTGTGGAACAGCAGCAGTCGTTTATGTGTTCCAGTTGAATTTTGCTCTTGACACTGCTGGATTTCTCATCCAAAAGGTATTTGTCTTTAATTGAATGTTCATTGTAGTTTTGTGGGTTTTAGCTCTGATTTTGATGTGCCTTTTTGTAGAATTTTTGTTTGCAGAAAAAGAAGAAATAGGACAAAAATAATCAATATACAAGTTTGTTATTTAGCTGTTTCTCTAATGAAAGAAGAAATGTAGTGATTTTAACTGTAGTCAACGAATTGTGTCTCTAAATAAGATGCATTTGTATTTGTTATAACTACAGCAAAATCAGTTTCAAACAATTCTCATATTGAGTCACTAGATGGCAGCAGAGACACAATAAACCACTAATTGCTGTTACAGTTTTTCTCAGTCACTTTGGAGCATTTCTCAGATCAGAAATACTTTTTCAAAACACTTGGTTTAAGCTCCACATCATGAAGTCACTACATAACAGCAAGCTCTCATTGTTTTGGACAAATTGCAAATGCTTTGATACAATCATGCAGTTGTTTATGTACAGTTGACCCTTCACAAAGCCCCGCCTCTCTTCTATGTCCGACAAGCTTACAATATCAGCCATGGCACTCTTAACGTCAATTTGTGCACTCCTTGTGGAAATAGTGGCTAATTTCTAGGAAAATTAAAACAAAATTAAGATTGAAAATATTGCTTACAAGTCACAGAAGTTTTGAGATACTTTCCTGTGGTGTGGCTTTGAGGTAAAACACCAGAGAGTCTTCTTGTGCGAATCTGTTTTATTTGGTTAAGTCTTTATTGTTGTACAGTGACAGCTGAGATCAAACAGTATGACATGGCTTTTTAGCTGAGATCATGTTTGTACAGAGTGACAACAAACAAATATCACAAAAGAATATTTAAAATCACATAGTGTTAACTATGTTTAACTCTTCTTTGTGGTTTGAATGTCGGACAGAGTGGCGAATAATGTCGGTGACGCATAATTTTCAGTGTTATGATTGGTCAAGTTGCCTCGCCTGTCATAAATTTAAAGCTCACGTAACACACACTGTTTCTGCATTTTTGATGTTAATCTGGAGTACCTATAGAGTAGTATGACATCCTTTATATCTCCGAAGAGTCTTTAGTTAATCAGATTTATAAAAGAAAGATTAGCTTTACCGAATCTTTCCGATAACGTACGAAAAAATGAAGAAGGAGGAGTTACTACCGCGGGTGGAGTGAGTACGAGTCATGCAACACTATACAACACTTATAACTTATGATTCACTACATGTTCGTGTCATTTATATAATATGCACGCGCATATTTACAACATAAGACAGAAGTCTTACTTACCGCATGCAACTCGTGACTCGGTTGGGAAAACCCACTGCATCAAACACACATGCAAAACTCCGCTGCTACCCCGGATAATAAACTATATTTATTGTTTTCATAAGGTTGGATTTCTTCTCCTTACATCCAAAAACACACTTATTCTTTTGTGCCATTGTTGAGTTTTGAAATTAAACAAAGCTGTCGCGTGATGTGAATGTTTGTAAGTTGTAGCGTCTCCCGCTGACTGACGGGTGGGCGGGGTTTGCCGGGGGAAGTGCCCAGAAGTAATACGTATAGAAAACCCCTGAAACGTCAGTTGGAACTGTAATCAAAAAAAACTTTCCGAAACTTGTATGAACCCTGGCAAAGTGCATTCGGCACAGAAATACTCTGTAACACGTCCAACTGCTTTTTTGACACTTTGCCTACATTTAGCATGAGGAAACAACTTGAATATCAGCTGACGCCACTCAATTGTCTTCTGCCATTTTGAGGACCTGAAGTGGTCGCAAAAGAACTAGAAGCTATGCCTTCAATATGCTGTTAGCATCAAAATCGCTATTTTAACAACACTAGGAAGGCTCAACACAACATGATATTTTGCTCGAAGTATCGCCTGTGTCTCTACACGTGAACTCGAGCATTGAGAACATTGTTTGTGAACACAGAGTTTATTAAAGGGAAGGTTTTGAACAACTGACTTTGGATGATTTGGCGTCCGCTCGCCGCCTTCTTCCCAGTCAAGATGTATTGATCTCCAATTGCGACGTAAGGAGGGAGGAGAGTAAAGATTGATATCTCCTAAAGCATAGTTCCATAAAAATGCACGGATAATTCGTTGTTTTGTCGCAAGTGAAAACAATATTGACCTTCCAGTTGAAAAAGAAGCCTCATATGAGATTCATTCAGTCGCATTCGGAAATCGATTATTTCGTTTGGCAGAGATGACAAGCAGACACCATAACAGCCAAAGTCAGTTGTACAAAACCTTTCTTTTTAGTAAACTCTGTGTACACAAACAATGTTTTCAATGCTTGCGTTCATGTGTAGAGATCCTGGTGATACTTCGAGCAAAGCTTCATGTTGTGTCGTGCCTTCTTATGTTGTAAAATAGTGGTAGTTCGGTAGCAGCGGACAGCGGCTGGAAGAATGCATCAGGGATGGAGTAGGCATCACACCCTAACCAAGATATATTTGTTTAAAGTAGCGTTTATTTTCATGATAGTCTAGATGCGACATGTTGTCTTTCGTAGCCCTTTACTGTATCCGTAAGAATCATAGACAGTAAAAGATAAGAAATCCGTAAATCGTAGCAAGGTGCTTGTCAATAGCCTACTGGTACTCGGTAGGTCCTCAAGATGGCGGCATGACGTAAAAGGTCACATGACTGAAATCCATCTATAACTGTGTTAATAGGGATGCTCATATCAGTTAATTTTCCTGACCGACAACCGTAGCGTCTAAACCGAACATTAACCGTTAACTGATAAGATTTTAATATGAAATTGTCATTCAGTAAAAATACAGTTGACGGTTGTCTGTGAACTAGTAAAAACAAAAGATTTAATTTGAACGTGCAAACAGCAGCGACAGATCAACAACAGAACCAGGATTCATACATTATCAGATATTCACGCAATATATTCAAAAAGCACGCGATCAGTCCAGAGGATTAATATCCAAAAAGGGCAGATTGTCTCCGTTTCATCTACCACAGTGGTCATTTCTAAAGCAGGATGCTTTTCAGAAAGTTTTGTTTTTGCGTCGTCTTTCTCCGTTTGTGCAAAAAGAGAGATGTTTATGGAACAGAGCATGTGAGCGGAGCGGAGTGGTAATATTTCCATCAGAGCGCAGAGAGCGCATTTCCAAAGTTTCCGCTCCGCTCGCTCAATACACAGCACCGCTCGCTCGTCCCAGTATGCCCTTTGGTAATTTGATAGTTCGAGAATCTATAGCAATAAGTTATGGAGTTCAAATATTGTTTTAATGAAGTCGCCAGCCTTATATAGAAATGAAAGAAATGAAACTAAGATGACAGTATAAATGTAGCGTCTTCTGCATCTAGATGCAGTTTTAAAGATGAAAATTACTTTAATCTAACTGCAGAGCCGGCGCCAGACCATAACTAACAGGGGGGCACTTGGCATCCAACGGAGGGGCACGCAATAGCAACAATAACTTGCAAAAACAAGACATTAAAACACAGCAACCACACATTCATACAACTGGTACAGACTGTCAGCTCATTTCCCGTATTAAGGGCAAAAGACCACAAACTATGCGCAAAACTATTGAACTTCGACCGTGGCTTGAGCGCAAGCTGCTCCGCTGCGCTCGCGCTTTGCTCGACGCAACAACAAACCGCCCTCGTGCGGCGCAAGCCATTGAAATGAATGGGTTTCATAGTGCAGTGCACACCGCGTCCTAGCTTTAAAAAAGCCGCTTTACCATAATCACGTCGTAGCCTAATGCTGTTAATGGTCTACAGCCACACTCCCCATTTAAGCTTACGTAATTTAAAACAACGCTAACTTACCTTTAAAATAGCTGAAGACGGCGTGTACGAACATTAAACTTCCTTAAAACTGTGTCCTGTAGATTTGTAAATTCCACCTCGACCTCTATCTCTGAGTTTGAGCCAGTCTGTGTTTGCATGAAGATGAAGCAGGCGGTGCTGGTTCGTTCTAAATGTTCTAATATCCATATTTTACACGATCCATAAAATGCCGCGAAAAAACACGTTGCTAGTATCAAGTCACAAATATGCTAAAGACGTAACACGGGTGAGATGCGGCAATACACCCAATCAGAGAAACTGGTCTATTTTAATTAAAGGGACACAAGGCAGCATTTTTATGTTAATAAATCATCTTCGTAAGTTGGTATATGGTTAAATGACTCATTACATGACGAGTGAAGACTCTCTCGCCCGCCCCTACCGTCTGTAGGAAGAATACTTGCAAGTTCGCTGTATCCGACCCGGTGTCCTTCAGTCTCGTAAAGTCTCAGATATAGAAAGCATTTACTCCCAGACACTAGGGGGAGCTAGTAGAGAAATAATACTCAGACTTGCCTTGTGTCCCTTTAAAGAAAACATATATCAACTATATTTTCCTCATTTGATTACATTACAAGTCATGAAACATTCAATGTTTAATTTATTTTAATTATTCTTGATATATATTAAATTAATAAAAAACTTTGTAGGGGGGTCACAACAACCTGTTTGGGGGGGCACTGCCCGCGAATGCCCCCCCATGACGCCGGCCCTGTCTAACTGATCAACACAAATACAAAGCGCCATAATATAACTGATTGCTTACCAGCATTAAAACCATATATAAAATAAAAACCTGTATAGTTCTCCGCTCCGTGGATGGGGAAGCTTTAGCCAAAAACGCCGGTGCCTTCAGTATTAACTGACTGAACACTTGACTCTTCAATGGACATTTAGATATTAATTTTTTTCATCAACAGCATGCGATGAACATTATAAACATTGATGATAATCTGCCGACTCGACTGATTCAGCACGTCCTCTATTTTACAGAGTCCGCTTAATTAACGGCTTTTCGTTCGGTCCGCGTGAGCTAAACATTTTTGTTCTGTAATTTGCTCTCGCGTAGGCTATATTTCTACATATTTTCGACCAAGTAACACTCGGGATAAAATGTACGTTGTTTTAGGTAGCATTTAAGCTTCTGAAATGTTGACAAATCAGTCTGACTAAAATGATCTATCCAGATGAATTTAGCCAAAATAATGATTTATTCGTTTTCATACTATATTAGATACACGTTAATTTAGCTACTAATATACTATTGAAAATGCTATAAATAAATACTCATGGCCTTCTGTATTGCATTCGTTTTGTACATTTACAGGTTCATAAATACTGTCTAATTTTAATTTCTTTAAGACACAGCTGTGTTCTGTATTTACTGATGCACTGTAAATTTGCACTTTGCACTTGAAATTGTTCTTCAATTTATTTTAGTTTTTTCAAATAATATATTTATATAATAGTATAGTTCGTTGGGGAACGAATTATTATAATATTTCATAATTACTTATAACATTTATTATTACTTAAAATTGTGAATTAGTAAAACGTGGATGTCGTGGAAACAATTTGTTAATTTGAATTATATCCGGAGCACCGTATCAGTTAAACTAGGTCTAATAGCCAACACACAACTGTACATAACTGCGATTTATCAGCTAATACTTTAATTAAATGCAATTATCCAAGAACGTCAGTACAGAAAACAATTAGGCTTACTAAATTTTTTTTTTTATGTCGGAGCGGGATCTGAATGGGAATTGGTTTATTTGCTAGCGTGAGCGGAAAGTTAACGGAGCGCTTGCTTGGGCGGTGAGCGACTGAGTGGAGCGCTTGAACAGTATAGCGGAATATTTAGGGGAGCTTCGCTCACATGTTATGGTCCGTCTCCGTTCAGCTTCCAAACACGCATACAAATGATCAGACCGTCAGGGCAGCAATCATTTGTGTCATTTACAGGACATTCACAAATTAAAGATAGAAAAGTGGTGAAAAGTCTGTCGGCTCATGACAACACGCATGTATTAACAAATATTTTTTTATTTTAACCGATAATGTTAATCGGTCATACATTTTTACCTTCATTTAACGGTTAAACGGTCAATGTGAGCATCCCTATGTGTTAATAAGTCAGAATGCTTGAAATACCATTGAACCCCCCCCCCCCCCCTTTAATAATCTGTGTTGCAATGCCATTGTTTTGCTATTGCATGTTTCTGTGATCAGAACCATGTGATACATAATATAAGACATAAACTTGAGCCCAATTTTTCTGCACACTTGCACAGTGTATTTTTGCATCCTATTGAAAAAGAGATGAAATAAAACTTACCGGGATGTCCAGCAGGAGAAAATTTTAAGTTGAGATTTGACATTTTTTACATTCTATAGTGAAATTTTATAGTTTTGTTATTTTGTATTTGTAATGTTAAATATGTTTTCTTCCATATCGCAATGTGTGTCACTTTTACAGAAAAAGGTGTACATGTGAATTCTATAATGACTGAAATCTCTTGTAAGCAATATTTGTAACTTCATACTGTTGGAATTGATAAAGTGCAGTCATGTTCATTTACAATCAAAACTGTAGCCATAAAGTTCAGATCAGAAAATCCTGACAACTATAATTTTGTACTCTTGTTATATTGACAACATGGCAAACATTTTGATGGTCTTGTTGGCATTTTGATGAGATTTTCTGCATGTTCACAGAGAGATTAACTAGTTTCCTGCATTTACAGGAATGAGATACTGACTGTTGAGGTTTGTTTGACTCTCATTATAAAATGCAGATAAGTACAGGTAAGTGTTGTCCAGGTAAGTGGTCTTGAAAATATGGGCAGTTTTATAGTCGTACAAGTAATTTATGAATGGTAAAAATAAACAACAAGCATTAGTGCAAACACACACCGAAGCCCTTGTGAGACCCATTAATAGTTAAAGTTTATTAGTTTGATTAAAAACTGGTTACAGTTTACAGTTTAGGGTAAATAAAAAACATTCAGCCCTTGAAAGGGAGAGTTACAACAGTGAGTTTAAAGTGCTTGAGCATCACGGGATTCATGTTACCTTCAGATAGTTTCGGAAAATAGCAGGCCACTCAAATACACACAATTAGAGGCAAAGAACTTCAATTTTTGGATCAATAAATGCATTGATAATACATTGACAATATCTATATAACACACTGATATGTTTATGTAGTAGCTTTTTTATGTAGACTCATCAATGGTTTAAAAATAGCAAATATTGGAGGATTAGAGTGGTTAACTAATGGCACCTTGTTACTTTATTTACACCCTCACTAACTTTAAAGCTTTAAAATCTATCACATTGTCTGAGTATGTATAACGTTTGTGCATTTTATAATTAAATAAAAAAAATGTACAGTTTTAATTTAGGTAATTCTCAGCAGAAACACAATGCTTGAAACACCCCAACCCATATATTTTTGCTTATGTACTCTATATTTATATTAGTAGGATGTATTTCATCCTTTATTTCTAATAACACTATAATGATGGATTAATAGAATAGAATTTGCAACTGGTAGGTTGTTTGTGGTTTGTTTATGTGTTGCTATCTTTAGAAGAAGAAAGAAGAAAGAACTTTATTCAATTCAGTTCAATTTCAGATATACAGTTGTGTTCAAAATTATTCAACCCCAACTGAAATTGATTGTTTTGGCCGGTTTGACATTGATTTTGATCATTCAGTCATCCTGCTTACAATTACATCAAAGAGGCATGTGTAGGTCAGACAAATATAACATAACATTTATAATGAAATAACCACAAATGTCTTTTCTGTGCTCACATCATTTTCAGTTTTATTCAACCCCCAAGTGACATTCAATCTTAGTACTTAGTACAACATCCTTTTACAGTTAAAACAGCTTTTAAACGTGAAGCATAGCTTGACACAAGTGTCTTGCAGCGATCTACGGGTATCTTCGCCCATTCATCATGGGCAAAAGCCTCCAGTTCAGTCACATTCTTAGGCTTGCATACTGCAACTGCTTTCTTTAAGTCCCACCAGAGGTTCTCAATCGGATTTAAGTCTGGTGACTGCGATGGCCACTTCAAAATGTTCCAGCCTTTTTTCTGCAACCATGCTCTAGTGGATTTGGAGGTATGCTTGGGATCATTGTCCTGTTGAAAGGTCCAACGTCTCCCAAGCCTCAGGTTTGTGACGGACTGCAACACATTGTCATCCAATATCTCCTGGTACTGAAGAGAATTCATGGTACCTTGCACACGCTGAAGTTTCTCTGTACCTGCAGAAGCAAAACAGCCCCAAAGCATGATTGACCCCCCACCATGCTTCACAGTAGGCAAGGTGTTCTTTTCTTCATAGGCCTTGTTTTTCCTCCTCCAAACATAGCGTTGATCCATGGGCCCAAACAGTTCAAATTTTCCACAGAACACTATCCCAAAACTTCTGTGGTTTGTCCACATGACTTTTGGCATACTGCAGTCGACTCTTCTTATTCTTTGGAGACAGCAAGGGGGTGCGCCTGGGAGTTCTGGCATGGAGGCCTTCAGTACGCAGGGTGCGCCGTATTGTCTGAGCAGAAACTTCAGTACCCACATCTGACAAATCTTTTCTCAGTTCCTCAGCAGTCACACGGGGACTTTTTTCCACTCTAAGCTTCAGATAGCGCACAGCAGTCGCAGTTAGCATCTTTTTTCTGCCACGACCAGGAAGCGTTTCAACAGTGCCCTTTGCCTTGAATTTGCGAATGATGCTTCCTATGGTGTCTCTTGGTATGTTTAACATCTTTGCAATCTTCTTATAGCCATTGCCCTTCCTGTGAAGATTAATCACCTCTTCTCTTGTCTTCCTGGACCATTCTTTTCACTTCACCATGTTTGTAACCACACCAGTAAATGTTTAGAAGGAGTTGAGTATCACAGTCATTTTAAAGCTGCCTAATTGGTGCTTATTAGGCTTTATTGCTGTTCCCTGACATCCATAGGTGTTTTCAATACCTGATTGAAAACACTTCAATGAACCTCTGTTCTTCAGAGTGGTAGTTCTTTAAGGGGTTGAATAATTGTGTCAATGAAGAATTCACAAAAGAAACATTTACTACTATATTACAAAACCAATTGATGTCATTTTAGTTGCATATGGTTCTTTAAGAAGTCATTGTAGGATTTCATTCTGAATACAATTACAAATGTACACTAAATTCCCTAAAACCCTTAACAGCATTGGGGGTTGAATAATTTTGAACTGTAGATAGAGGAATGTCAGATACAATCAGAAATAGATAGAGGAATGTCAGATACAATCAGATATAGATAGAGGAATGTCAGATACAATCAGATATAGATAGAGGAAAGTCAGATACAATCAGATATAGATAGAGGAATGTCAGATACAATCAGATATAGATAGAGGAAAGTCACATACAATCAGGTATAGATAGAGGAATGTCAGATACAATCAGATATAGATAGTGGAATGTCAGATACAATCAGATATAGATAGAGGAATGTCAGATACAATCAGATATAGATAGAGGAAAGTCAGATACAATCAGATATAGATAGAGGAATGTCAGATACAATCAGATATAGATAGAGGAAAGTCACATACAATCAGGTATAGATAGAGGAATGTCAGATACAATCAGATATAGATAGTGGAATGTCAGATACAATCAGATATAGATAGAGGGGTGTCAGATACAATCAGATATAGATAGAGGAATGTCAGATACAGTCAGATATCGATAGAGGGATGTCAGATACAATCAGATATAAATAGAGGGATGTCAGATACAATCAGATATAAATAGAGGGATGTCAGATACAATCAGATATAGATAGAGGAATGTCATTTGTTGAAGAGAATAATCCTGTTTCTTAATTATCTGTTCTGTTGTCAGACATAAACGAGTAGACTATAAAGTAGTGAGTAAACACAATCCAGTAACACCTTGTGTTTAATCCAACCAGCTATTCCTTTAACTCTGCTGAAATCCTGATATATAAAGTCGATTTATAATTGTCTGACAAAAACATACATTTACATTGAAACCTTACTGCTGTTGCTTTTCTCATCATGTCTTGTTGTGTTATGAGCTTTTTTTATTTCAAATGTGAGTTTTATTGTATGTCGCATACAGGGCTTGACAATAACTTTTTTGCTCACCAGCCAAACTGGCTAGTTGTTTTCCAAAGTTACTACCCACTTAGCATTTTCACTGGCCACAATTTTGTTGCTGGTAAAATAAATTTTATATGATTAAACTTGACTTTGGCATCCTAAAATGACTTTAATTTGAGTAATTGTACTCGTTTTAGCTAGATTAGATGCAGATTGACTTTCAAATGCAGACTGACCACCCAAGTTAATGTCATATATAATCAGATATAGATAGAGGAATGTCATATACAATCAGGTATAGATAGAGGAATCACATACAATCAGATATAGATAGAGGAATGTCAGATACAATAAAGTATAGATAGAGGAATGTCAGATACAGCTAGATATAGATAGAGGAATGTCATTTACAATCAGATAGAGGAATGTCAGATACAATCAGATATAGATAGAGGAATGTCAGATACAGCTAGATATAGATAGAGGAATGTCAGATACAATCAGATATAGATAGAGGAATGTCAGATACAATCAAATATAGGTAGAGGAATGTCAGATACAATCAGATATAGAAAGAGGAATGTCAGATACTGTCTGATATAGATAGAGGGATGTCAGATAAAATCAGATATAGATAGAGGGCTGTCAGATACAATCAGATATAGATAGAGGGATGTCAGATACAATCAGATATAGAGGGATGTCAGATACAATCAGATATAGATAGAGGAATGCCATATACAATCAGATATAGATAGATGAGTGTCAGATACAACCAGATATAAATAGATGAGTGTCAGATACAACCAGATATAAATAGATGAGTGTCAGATATAATCAGATGTAGATAGAGGGATGTCAGATACATTCAGATATAGATAGAGGGATGTCAGATACAGTCAGGTATAGATGAAGGAATGTCAGATAAAATCAGATATAGATAGAGGGATGTCAGATACAGTCAGATATAGATAGAGGGATGTCGGATACAATCAGATATAGATAGAGGGATGTCAGATACAATCAGATATAGATAGAGGGATGTCAGATACAATCAGATATAGAGGGATGTCAGATACAATCAGATATAGATAGAGGAATACCAGATACAATCAGATAAAGATAGAGGGATGTCAGATACAATCAGATGTAGAGGGATGTCAGATACAATCAGATATAGATAGAGGAATACCAGATACAGTCAGATATAGATAGAGGGATGTCAGATACAATCAGATGTAGATAGAGGGATGTCAGATACAATCAGATATAAATAGAGGGATGTCAGATACAGTCAGATATAGATAGAGGGATGTCAGATACAATCAGATATAGATAGAGGAATACTAGATACAATCAGATAAAGATAGAGGGATGTCAGATACAATCAGATATAAATAGAGGGATGTCAGATACAGTCAGATATAGATAGAGGGATGTCAGATACAATCAGATATAGATAGAGGGATGTCAGATACAATCAGATATAGATAGAGGGATGTCAGATACAATCAGATATAGATAGAGGGGTGTCAGATAAAATCAGGTATAGATAGAGGGATGTCAGATACAATCAGATGTAGATAGAGGGATGTCAGATACAGTCAGATATAGATAGAGGGATGTCAGATACAATCAGATATAGATAGAGGAATACCAGATACAATCAGATATAAATAGAGGGATGTCAGATACAGTCAGATATAGATAGAGGGATGTCAGATACAATCAATTATAGATAGAGGAATGTCATACAATCAGATATAGATAGAGGAATGCCAGATACAATCAGATATAGATAGAGGGATGTCAGATACAATCAGATATAGATAGAGGGCTGTCAGATACAATCAAATATAGAGGGATGTCAGATACAATCAGATATAGATAGAGGAATGCCAGATACAATCAGATATAGATAGAGGGATGTCAGATACAGTCAGATATAGATAGAGGGATGTCAGATACAATCAGATATAAATAGAGGGATGTCAGATAAAATCAGATATAGATAGAGGGGTGTCAGATACAATCAGATATAGATAGAGGGATGTCAGATAAAACCAGATATAGATAGAGGAATGTCAGATACAATCAGATATAGATAGAGGGGTGTCATATACAATCAGATATAGATAGAGGGATGTCAGATAAAATCAGGTATAGATAGAGGAATGTCAGATACAATCAGATATAGATAGAGGGATGTCAGATACAGTCAGGTATAGATAGAGGAATGTCAGATAAAATCAGGGATAGATAGAAGAATGTCAGATACAATCAGATATAGATAGAGGGGTGTCAGATACAATCAGATGTAGATAGAGGGATGTCAGATACAATCAGATATAGAGCACAGGAAACAATTTAATGTCTTTGTGGTTGGATGCATCCAGAGATAATGTGACAAAGGAGCACTTGTCCAAATCATGCTGAACTTCTTCCTCTGACAAAGGACCAAGAACGTTGCATATTATAGCCTCAGATTTAGTGCGAGCAGAAGAAAATTTGGGATCATACAATTTCTTAATTAATTTTGCAGTGCAGTCAGCTGACCGAAAACTGTGCCCATGAATAACAGAATGATATGCAAAAAGTCCTTCACTTGCATGCACTTTATCAGATTCGCCACTTTGCTTCACAAAAAATTCACTGACACTTGGAGTAGCACACTTACTTTTAGCAGCGTCCATGTGTTTTTTTGTGTGCATATGCTGCGTAATGTCGGCACGGCCTCCGTGAGCAATGGAAAACCGAGAGCCGCAAATGTCGCATCTTAATTTGCTTGCATCTGATAATGACTCTCTTTTGAGAAATTTAAACTCGTTTTGAAGATCCTCGTTAAATGAACACGCACGCTTCTTTGACATCTTTGCACCCGAGTCAAGCTCCTCCGTGCTCTCTACTACACTTAACTGCAGGTGACGTCGGATTCCGCTCACCAACATCAAGTTGATTTAGGGAATTGTGATTGGATGGTATATTGTTTTCTAAAATATACTATAAGGCGATTTGCTTTTACTTTTTATTGGGCTATTTTCATATGAGAGGAGACTTCTAGTACTCACGCTATCACTCAGCAAAAAAAAAAAAAAAAAATTATGAAATACGGGACAAAATATGATTTTTTCATAATAAGTCGGGACACTAAAATTAGAGTTGAAATACGGGACTGTCCCGGGAAAAACGGGACGTCTGGTCACCCTATTTAAATTGAAACCCCTCGTCAGTGTAGGAGAAGCGCTGTTTTGGTTGACGTGCCTCTCACGGAGAAAGCACAAACATACTTGCGCTCGTTCAATTGGTTAGACTGTCACAAAGCCTCTCTGCATATTTCTCAAATCGCATCATATCGCATCCTTTCGCGATTTGCTAATCGCAACGTTGCACATCGCGATTGCGGTTCGATTTCGATTAATCGCCCAGCCCTAATAGAGGAATGTCAGATACAGTCGTCAGGTATAGATAGAGGAATGTCAGATAAAATCAGGTATAGATAGAGGAATGTCAGATACAATCAGATATAGCAGGGTTCCCGCGGGGTCTTAAAAAGTCTTAAAAAGTCTAAAATTCAGAACGTTAAATTTAAGGCCTTAAAAAGTCTTAAAAACACCCAGATTTTTATCTCAGGTCTTAAATTTAATTTACCCAAGTCTTAAATTTCTTACCTCTTTTCATTCCCAAAAAGCGTTGTCCGCAGAAAATAAAATGGTAATTTAAAACGCTGAAGAACTAACATTAATCAGTGGCGGAGGCAGAAAGTGTATGATGGTGGGTCTCTAAAAAGAAACGTTCCGCCCTTTGTCATAATCCACGCAAATCGTGCCATAAGCTATATTTCAGGTGTTGTGATCTGACTGTTTACTGTGGGTTTGGCGAGAAACAATCCTTAAACTTAGTTCTGTATAGGCAAAAATCTTTTTCGGGGTAATTTATAAGCCCTTGGCTTACCTGAGCATTTGCCAGGTTCTGAAACATAGAGGACACAGAAGCGAACAAAAATCAATGCTGCTTTATTGAAAATCAACTTAAACAGTCGGGCCGTCGAGTCACGAGCCACCAACAGCGTGTCAACTTTAGTGTTACCACAGTTTTATATTTTAGACCTTAATATTGCTCTTTGCTGCGATGCACTTGAACCTAACGCGCTTTCCCTTCAGCTGTCTACAAACAGCAGCGATTGGCAGACGGAAAGCAAGAAAGTACCGTAATTAGCCATATATTTCAAAAAAGTGCAATTGTTTTCTTTTAGGAACAATTCAAACTTTTTGATTGCGCAAATGCTTCAGGAGTTACGGTTAAATGAACAGCGGTAGATCAGAGCCCTTTCGCATAGGCAGGCTGCTGCATACGGCATCGCCTGGTTTATTTAAGTTAACTGAGCATTACATTCGCAAGTCATAAGCATATTACAACAATTAACGATTAACTAAGAATAATAATCAATATTTTAAAGTTAATTTCAAAGTTAATATTCTGAAATAAGACCATTTCCGAAATAAGAAATGCGACCCTTTGGAGGCTACAGCCTTCGGATTGAGAAACGGTCTTAGTGGATAACGTTAGCAACACATATCAAACAGCCTTTTAATGGAAAATTTCATTTTCTTAATGCAGATTCATCCGTTATTGTGTAATTAGAGAGGCTATTAAACCTGAAAAAAGAAAGAAACCTGAAAAAAGAAGAAAATTTCATTTTCTTAATGCAGATTCATCCGTTATTGTGTAATTAGAGAGGCTATTAAACCTGATGGCAGTATATAGTGCATATTTATGCATAAAACCTATGGGTGGAGTGTTTTTTTGGCTCTGTGATTCTGTATTCAATTAAATGCAATACATTAATTTATTAATAACTTGTATTAATAAAATGCATATATTAATGCTTTTAGGGATGAATAATAATTGAAAGTGATCTTTTGTTCTTTTTATATTTATAAACAGGCACAAGATATATACACAGCACACAGCCAGTTGTACATTAAACATTATGGGGTGGTTTCCTGGGCAGGGATTAGCTTAAACCAGGACTAGGCCTTAGTTTAATTATGACATATAACTAGTTTTAATAAACATGCCTTACTAAAACCATTACTTGTGTGCATTTTGATGTATTTTAAGATATGTCAGTGCAAATTGTTTTCAAGTTTGGAAAGCTCTTATCCATGTCTGGGAAACCTCCCCTATAAGCTTACGTACTACAGAGTGTGATGCATTTTAAAGCTTTAAAGTTGTATGAGGCAGTGTAAAACTAGGCACAAACCAGCAGCTGACCATACTAACTGATCTAATATAAGTGAATTTTATTTGTCAAAAAACATTGTTGATAGAATTTTATAAAAATACTACTTACACATATTAGTGTGATGTATAAATATTGTAAATCAATGTATTTCTTGACTATTAATTAAGAAAAATCACAGCTCTTTGCCTCTAACTCAATGTATATCAATGGCTCACTATGAGCCATTTTTGGGCTTCCATTGTCAGAAGTCTCTTCCTAAAGGGCTATGGGTAAAATTTGTCGGCGCCAACAATCGCGGTCTAATAGAGTTAAGCATAATGTATTTCCATGTATTTTGATTATCTGTTTTAAAACTGCGTTCATTTTATATTTTTCTATAACTGAATCAATAAAAATAGAACGTTTTAAGAATTTCTGAGATAATTTGAATGCTTCTAGTAATGTGTCGTGTTGGTCTTAAATTTTACTCATAATGGTCTTAAAAGGTCTTAAAAAGGTCTTAAATTTAACTTGCTGAAACCTGCAAGAACCCTGTATAGATAAGGGGATGTCAGATACAATCAGATATAGATAGAAGGGTGTCAGATACAATCAGATATAGATAGAGGGATGTCAGATACAATCAGATATAGATAGAGGGGTGTCAGATACAATCAGATGTAGATAGAGGGATGTCAGATACAATCAGATATAGATAGAGGAATGTCAGATAAAATCAGATATAGATAGAGGAATGTCAGATACAGTCGTCAGGTATAGATAGAGGAATGTCAGATAAAATCAGGTATAGATAGAGGAATGTAAGATACAATCAGATATAGATAGAAGGGTGTCAGATACAATCAGATATAGATAGAGGGATGTCAGATACAATCAAATATAGATAGAGGGATGTCAGATACAGTCAGGTATAGATAGAGGAATGTCAGATAAAATCAGGTATAGATAGAGGGATGCCAGATCAAATCAGGTATAGATAGAGGAATGTCAGATACAATCAGATATAGATAGAGGGGAGTCAGATACAACCAGATATAGATAGATGAGTGTCATATACAATCAGATATAAATAGAGAGATGTCAGATACAATCAGATATAGATAGAGTTATGTCAGATACAATCAAATATAGATAGAGGGATGTCAGATACAGTCGTCAGGTATAGATAGAGGAATGTCAGATAAAATCAGGTATAGATAGAGGGATGCCAGATCAAATCAGGTATAGATAGAGGAATGTCAGATACAATCAGATATAGATAGAGGGGAGTCAGATACAACCAGATATAGATAGATGAGTGTCATATACAATCAGATATAAATAGAGAGATGTCAGATACAATCAGATATAGATAGAGTTATGTCAGATACAGTCAGATATAGATAGAGGGATGTCAGATACAATCAGATATAGATAGAGGGGTGTCAGATTCAACCAGATATAGATAGATGAGTGTCATATACAATCAGATATAGATAGAGGGGTGTCAGATACAATCGGATAGGATAGAGGGATGTCAGATACAATCAAATATAGATACAGGGATGTCAGATACAGTCAGGTATAGATAGAGGGATGTCAGATAAAATCAGATATAGATAGAGGAATGTCAGATACAATCAGATATACATAGAGAAATGTCAGATACAACCAGATATAGATATAGGAATGTCAGATACTGTCAAATATAGATAGAGGAATGTCAGATACAATCAGATATAGATAGAGGAATGTCAGATACAATCAGATATACATAGAGAAATGTCAGATACAACCAGATATAGATATAGGAATGTCAGATACTGTCAAATATAGATAGAGGAATGTCAGATACAATCAGATATAGATAGAGGAATGTCAGATACAATCAGATATACATAGAGAAATGTCAGATACAATCAGATATACATAGAGAAATGTCAGATACAACCAGATATAGATAGAGAAATGTCAGATACAATCAGATACAGATAGAGGGGTGTCAGATACAATCAGATATACATAGAGAAATGTCACATACAATCAGATATAGATAGAGGAATGTCAGATACAATCAGATATAGATAGACGGATGTCAGATACAATCAGATATAGATAGAGGGGTGTCAGATACAGTCAGATATAGATAGAGGGATGTCAGATACTGTCAGATATAGATAGAGGGATGTCAGATACAGTCAGGTATAGATAGAGGAATGTCAGATACAGTCAGGTATAGATAGAGGAATGTCAGATACAGTCAGGTATAGATAGAGGGATGTCAGATAAAATCAGATATAGATAGAGGGGTGTCAGATACAGTCAGATATAGATAGAGGGATGTCAGATAAAATCAGATATAGATATAAGAATGTCAGATGCAATCAGATATAGATAGAGGGATGTCAGATACAATCAGATATAGATAGAGGGATGTCAGATAAAATCAGATATAGAGGGATGTCAGAGACAATCAGATATAGATAAAGGGGTGTCAGATACACTCAGATATAGATAGAGGAATGTCAGATACAATCAGATATAGATAGAGGAATGTCAGATACATGCAGATATAGATAGAGGAATGTCAGATACAATCAGATATAGATAGAGGGATGTCAGATACACTTATGTACAGTATAGATAGAGGAATGTCAGATACAATCAGGTATAGATAGAGGAATGTCAGATACAGTCAGATATAGATAGAGGGATGTCAGATACAATCAGATATAGATAGAGGGATGTCAGATACAATCAGATATAGATAGAGGGATGTCAGATACAGTCAGATATAGATAGAGGGATGTCAGATACAATCAGATATAGATAGAGGGATGTCAGATACAATCAGATATAGAGGGATGTCAGATACAATCAGATATAGAGGGATGTCAGATACAATCAGATATAGATAGAGGGGTGTCAGATACAGTCAGATATAGATAGAGGAATGTCAGATACAATCAGATATCGATAGAGGAATGTCAGATACAATCAGATATAGATAGAGAAATGTCAGATAGAATCAGATATAGATAGAGGGATGTCAGATACAATCAGATATAGATAGAGGAAAGTCCGATACAATCAGATATAGATAGAGGAATGTCAGATACAATCAGATATAGATAGAGGAATGTCAGATACAATCAGATATAGATAGAGGAAAGTCAGATACAATCAGATATAGATAGAGGAATGTCAGATACAATCAGATATAGATAGAGGAAAGTCACATACAATCAGGTATAGATAGAGGAATGTCAGATACAATCAGATATAGATAGAGGGATGTCAGATACAATCAGATATAGATAGAGGGATGTCAGATACAGTCGTCAGGTATAGATAGAGGAATGTCAGATAAAATCAGATATAGATAGAGGAATGTCAGATACAATCAGATATAGATAGAGGGGTGTCAGATACAATCAGATATCGATAGAGGAATGTCAGATACAATCAGATATAGATAGAGAAATGTCAGATAGAATCAGATATAGATAGAGGAATGTCAGATACAATCAGATATAGATAGAGGAAAGTCCGATACAATCAGATATAGATAGAGGAATGTCAGATACAATCAGATATAGATAGAGGAATGTCAGATACAATCAGATATAGATAGAGGAAAGTCAGATACAATCAGATATAGATAGAGGAATGTCAGATACAATCAGATATAGATAGAGGAAAGTCACATACAATCAGGTATAGATAGAGGAATGTCAGATACAATCAGATATAGATAGAGGGATGTCAGATACAATCAGATATAGATAGAGGGATGTCAGATACAGTCGTCAGGTATAGATAGAGGAATGTCAGATAAAATCAGATATAGATAGAGGAATGTCAGATACAATCAGATATAGATAGAGGGGTGTCAGATACAATCAGATGTAGATAGAGGGATGTCAGATACAATCAGATATAGATAGAGGAATGTCAGATAAAATCAGGTATAGATGGAGGAATGTCAGATACAGTCAGATATAGATAGAGGGATGTCAGATACAATCAGATATAGATAGAGGGATGTCAGATACAATCAAATATAGATACAGGGATGTCAGATACAGTCAGGTATAGATAGAGGGATGTCAGATACAGTCGTCAGGTATAGATAGAGGAATGTCAGATAAAATCAGGTATAGATAGCGGAATGTCATCTACAATCAGATATAGATAGAGGGATGTCAGATACAGTCAAATATCGAAAGAGGAATGCCAGATACAATCAGATATAGATATAGGACTGTCAGATACAATCAGATATAGATAGAGGGATGTCAGATACAATCAGATATAGAGGGATGTCAGATACAATCAGATATAGATAGAGAAATGTCAGATACAATCAGATGTAGATAGAGGGATGTCAGATACAGTTAGGTATAGATAGAGGAATGTCAGATAAAATCAGATATAGATAGAGGGGTGTCAGATACAGTCAGATATAGATAGAGGGATGTCAGATATAGATAGAGGAATGTCATATACAACCAGATATAGATAGAGGGGTGTCAGATACAATCAGATGTAGATAGAGGAATGTCAGATACAGTCGTCAGGTATAGATAGAGGAATGTCAGATAAAATCAGGTATAGATAGAGGAATGTCAGATACAATCAGATATAGATAGAGGGATGTCAGATCAAATCAGATATAGATAGAGGAATGTCAGATACAGTCATCAGGTATAGATAGAGGAATGTCAGATTAAATCAGGTATAGATAGAGGAATGTCAGATACAATCAGATATAGATAGAGGGATGTCAGATACAATCAGATATTGATAGAGGGATGTCAGATACAGTCGTCAGGTATAGATAGAGGAATGTCAGATAAAATCAGATATAGATAGAGGGATGTCAGATACAGTCGTCAGGTATAGATAGAGGAATGTCAGATAAAATCAGATATAGATAGAGGAATGTCAGATACAATCAGATATAGATAGAGGGGTGTCAGATAAAATCAGATGTAGATAGAGGGATGTCAGATACAATCAGATATAGATAGAGGAATGTCAGATAAAATCAGGTATAGATGGAGGAATGTCAGATACAATCAGATATAGATAGAGGGATGTCAGATACAATCAGATATTGATAGAGGGATGTCAGATACAATCAAATATAGATAGAGGGATGTCAGATACAGTCAGGTATAGATAGAGGGATCTCAGATACAGTCGTCGGGTATAGATAGAGGAATGTCAGATAAAATCAGGTATAGATAGCGGAATGTCATATACAATCAGATATAGATAGAGGGATGTCAGATACAGTCAAATATCGAAAGAGGAATGCCAGATACAATCAGATATAGATAGAGGGATGTCAGATACAATCAGATATAAATAGAGAGATGTCAGATACAATCAGATATAGATAGAGGGATGTCAGATACAGTCAGATATAGATAGAGGGATGTCAGATCAAATCAGATATATATAGAGGGATGTCAGATACAATCAGATATAGATAGAGGGGTGTCAGATACAACCAGATGTAGATAGATGAGTGTCATATACAATCAGATATAGATAGAGGGGTGTCAGATACAATCAGATAGGATAGAGGGATGTCAGATACAATCAAATATAGATACAGGGATGTCAGATACAGTCAGGTATAGATAGAGGGATGTCAGATACAGTCGTCAGGTATAGATAGAGGAATGTCAGATAAAATCAGGTATAGATAGAGGAATGTCAGATACAACCAGATATAGATAGATGAGTGTCATATACAATCAGATATAAATAGAGAGATGTCAGATAAAATCAGATATAGATAGAGGGATGTCAGATATAGATAGAGGGATGTCAGATCAAATCAGATATAGATAGAGGGATGTCAGATCAAATCAGATATAGATAGAGGGATGTCAGATACAGTCAGGTATAGATAGAGGGATGTCAGATACAGTCAGGTATAGATAGAGGAATGTCAGATACAATCAGATATAGATAGAGGGGTCTCAGATACAATCAGATATAGATAGAGAGGTGTCAGATACTGTCAGATATAGAGGGATGTCAGATACAATCAGATATAGATAGAGAAATGTCAGATACAATCAGATGTAGATAGAGGGATGTCAGATACAGTCAGGTATAGATAGAGGAATGTCTGATAAAATCAGATATAGATAGAGGGGTGTCAGATACAGTCAGATATAGATAGAGGGATGTCAGATCAAATCAGATATAGATAGAGGAATGTCAGATCCAGTCGTCAGGTATAGATAGAGGAATGTCAGATAAATTCAGGTATAGATAGAGGAATGTCAGATACAATCAGATATAGATAGAGGGGTGTCAGATACAATCAGATGTAGATAGAGGAATGTCAGATAAAATCAGATATAGATAGAGGAATGTCAGATAAAATCAGGTATAGATAGAGGGATGTCAGATCAAATCAGATATAGATAGAGGAATGTCAGATCCAGTCGTCAGGTATAGATAGAGGAATGTCAGATAAATTCAGGTATAGATAGAGGAATGTCAGATACAATCAGATATAGATAGAGGGGTGTCAGATACAATCAGATGTAGATAGAGGAATGTCAGATAAAATCAGATATAGATAGAGGAATGTCAGATAAAATCAGGTATAGATAGAGGGATGTCAGATAAAATCAGGTATAGATAGAGGAATGTCAGATACAATCAGATATAGATAGAGGGGTGTCAGATACAGTCAGATATAGATAGAGGGATGTCAGATATAGATAGAGGAATGTCATATACAACCAGATATAGATAGAGGGGTGTCAGATACAATCAGATGTAGATAGAGGAATGTCAGATACAGTCGTCAGGTATAGATAGAGGAATGTCAGATAAAATCAGGTATAGATAGAGGAATGTCAGATACAATCAGATATAGATAGAAGGATGTCAGATCAAATCAGATATAGATAGAGGAATGTCAGATACAGTCGTCAGGTATAGAAAGAGGAATGTCAGATAAAATCAGGTATAGATAGAGGAATTTCAGATACAATCAGATATAGATAGAGGGGTGTCAGATACAATCAGATGTAGATAGAGGAATGTCAGATAAAATCAGATATAGATAGAGGAATGTCAGATAAAATCAGGTATAGATAGAGGGATGTCAGATCAAATCAGATATAGATAGAGGGGTGTCAGATACAGTCGTCAGGTATAAATAGAGGGATGTCAGATACAATCAGATATAGATAGAGGGATGTCAGATACAGTCGTCAGGTATAGATAGAGGAATGTCAGATAAAATCAGATATAGATAGAGGGATGTCAGATACAGTCGTCAGGTATAGATAGAGGAATGTCAGATAAAATCAGATATAGATAGAGGAATGTCAGATACAGTCGTCAGGTATAGATAGCGGAATGTCATATACAATCAGATATAGATAGAGGGATGTCAGATACAATCAGATATAGATAGAGGGATGTCAGATACAATCTGATATAAATAGAGAGGTGTCAGATACAATCAGGTATAGATAGAGGAATGTCAGATACAATCAGATGTAGATAGAGGGATGTCAGATCAAATCAGATATAGATAGAGGAATGTCAGATCCAGTCGTCAGGTATAGATAGAGGAATGTCAGATAAAATCAGGTATATATAGAGGAATGTCAGATACAATCAGATATAGATAGAGGGGTGTCAGATACAGTCAGATATAGATAAAGGGATGTCAGATATAGATAGAGGAATGTCATATACAACCAGATATAGATAGAGGGGTGTCAGATACAATCAGATGTAGATAGAGGAATGTCAGATACAGTCGTCAGGTATAGATAGAGGAATGTCAGATAAAATCAGGTATAGATAGAGGAATGTCAGATACAATCAGATATAGATAGAGGGATGTCAGATCAAATCAGATATAGATAGAGGAATGTCAGATACAGTCGTCAGGTATAGATAGAGGAATGTCAGATAAAATCAGGTATAGATAGAGGAATGTCAGATACAATCAGATATAGATAGAGGAATGTCAGATACAGTCGTCAGGTATAGATAGAGGAATGTCAGATACAATCAGATATAGATAGAGGGATGTCAGAGACAATTAGATATAGATAGAGGGATGTCAGATACAGTCGTCAGGTATAGATAGAGGAATGTCAGATAAAATCAGATATAGATAGAGGGATGTCAGATACAGTCGTCAGGTATAGATAGAGGAATGTCAGATACAATCAGATATAGATAGAGGAATGTCAGATAAAATCAGGTATAGATGGAGGAATGTCAGATACAATCAGATATAGATAGAGGGATGTCAGATACAATCAGATATAGATAGAGGGATGTCAGATACAATCAGATATAGATAGAGGGATGTCAGATACAATGAAATATAGATAGAGGGATGTCAGATACAGTCAGGTATAGATAGAGGGATGTCAGATACAGTCGTCAGGTATAGATAGATGAATGTCAGATAAAATCAGGTATAGATAGCGGAATGTCATATACAATCAGATATAGATAGAGGGATGTCAGATACAATCAGATATAGATAGAGGGATGTCAGATACAATCTGATATAAATAGAGAGATGTCAGATACAATCAGATATAGATAGAGGGATGTCAGATACAATCAGATATAAATAGAGAGATGTCAGATACAATCAGATATAGATAGAGGGATGTCAGATACAGTCAGATATAGATAGAGGGATGTCAGATCAAATCAGATATATATAGAGGGATGCCAGATACAATCAGATATAGATAGAGGGGTGTCAGATACAACCAGATGTAGATAGATGAGTGTCATATACAATCAGATATAGATAGAGGGGTGTCAGATACAATCAGATAGGATAGAGGGATGTCAGATACAATCAAATATAGATACAGGAATGTCAGATACAGTCAGGTATAGATAGAGGGATGTCAGATACAGTCGTCAGGTATAGATAGAGGAATGTTAGATAAAATCAGGTATAGATAGAGGAATGTCAGATACAATCAGATAAAGATAGAGTGGTGTCAGATACAACCAGATAAAGATAGATGAGTGTCATATACAATCAGATATAAATAGAGAGATGTCAGATACAATCAATTATAGATAGAGGGATGTCAGATACAGTCAGATATAGATAGAGGGATGTCAGATCAAATCAGATATAGATAGAGGGATGTCAGATACAATCAGATATAGATAGAGGGGTCTCAGATACAATCAGATATAGATAGAGAGGTGTCAGATACTGTCAGATATAGATAGAGGGCTGTCAGACACAATCAGATATAGATAGAGGAATGTCAGATACAGTCAGATATAGATAGAGGGATGTCAGATAAAATCAGGTATAGATAGAGGAATGTCAGATACAATCAGATATAGATAGAGGAATGTCAGATACAGTCGTCAGGTATAGATAGAGGAATGTCAGATACAATCAGATATAGATAGAGGGATGTCAGATCAAATCAGATATAGATAGAGGAATGTCAGATACAGTCGTCAGGTATAGATAGAGGAATGTCAGATAAAATCAGGTATAGATAGAGGAATGTCAGATACAATCAGATATAGATAGAGGAATGTCAGATACAGTCGTCAGGTATAGATAGAGGAATGTCAGATACAATCAGATATAGATAGAGGGATGTCAGAGACAATTAGATATAGATAGAGGGATGTCAGATACAGTCGTCAGGTATAGATAGAGGAATGTCAGATAAAATCAGATATAGATAGAGGGATGTCAGATACAGTCGTCAGGTATAGATAGAGGAATGTCAGATACAATCAGATATAGATAGAGGAATGTCAGATAAAATCAGGTATAGATGGAGGAATGTCAGATACAATCAGATATAGATAGAGGGATGTCAGATACAATCAGATATAGATAGAGGGATGTCAGATACAATCAGATATAGATAGAGGGATGTCAGATACAATGAAATATAGATAGAGGGATGTCAGATACAGTCAGGTATAGATAGAGGGATGTCAGATACAGTCGTCAGGTATAGATAGATGAATGTCAGATAAAATCAGGTATAGATAGCGGAATGTCATATACAATCAGATATAGATAGAGGGATGTCAGATACAATCAGATATAGATAGAGGGATGTCAGATACAATCTGATATAAATAGAGAGATGTCAGATACAATCAGATATAGATAGAGGGATGTCAGATACAATCAGATATAAATAGAGAGATGTCAGATACAATCAGATATAGATAGAGGGATGTCAGATACAGTCAGATATAGATAGAGGGATGTCAGATCAAATCAGATATATATAGAGGGATGCCAGATACAATCAGATATAGATAGAGGGGTGTCAGATACAACCAGATGTAGATAGATGAGTGTCATATACAATCAGATATAGATAGCGGGGTGTCAGATACAATCAGATAGGATAGAGGGATGTCAGATACAATCAAATATAGATACAGGAATGTCAGATACAGTCAGGTATAGATAGAGGGATGTCAGATACAGTCGTCAGGTATAGATAGAGGAATGTCAGATAAAATCAGGTATAGATAGAGGAATGTCAGATACAATCAGATATAGATAGAGGGATGTCAGATACAATCAGATATAGATAGAGGGATGTCAGATACAGTCGTCAGGTATAGATAGAGGAATGTCAGATAAAATCAGATATAGATAGAGGGATGTCAGATACAGTCGTCAGGTATAGATAGAGGAATGTCAGATAAAATCAGATATAGATAGAGGAATGTCAGATACAATCAGATATAGATAGAGGGGTGTCAGATAAAATCAGATGTAGATAGAGGGATGTCAGATACAATCAGATATAGATAGAGGAATGTCAGATAAAATCAGGTATAGATGGAGGAATGTCAGATACAATCAGATATAGATAGAGGGATGTCAGATACAATCAGATATAGATAGAGGGATGTCAGATACAATCAAATATAGATAGAGGGATGTCAGATACAGTCAGGTATAGATAGAGGGATGTCAGATACAGTCGTCAGGTATAGATAGAGGAATGTCAGATAAAATCAGGTATAGATAGCGGAATGTCATATACAATCAGATATAGATAGAGGGATGTCAGATACAGTCAAATATCGAAAGAGGAATGCCAGATACAATCAGATATAGATAGAGGGATGTCAGATACAATCAGATATAAATAGAGAGATGTCAGATACAATCAGATATAGATAGAGGGATGTCAGATACAGTCAGATATAGATAGAGGGATGTCAGATCAAATCAGATATATATAGAGGGATGTCAGATACAACCAGATGTAGATAGATGAGTGTCATATACAATCAGATATAGATAGAGGGGTGTCAGATACAATCAGATAGGATAGAGGGATGTCAGATACAATCAAATATAGATACAGGGATGTCAGATACAGTCAGGTATAGATAGAGGGATGTCAGATACAGTCGTCAGGTATAGATAGAGGAATGTCAGATAAAATCAGGTATAGATAGAGGAATGTCAGATACAACCAGATATAGATAGATGAGTGTCATATACAATCAGATATAAATAGAGAGATGTCAGATAAAATCAGATATAGATAGAGGGATGTCAGATATAGATAGAGGGATGTCAGATCAAATCAGATATAGATAGAGGGATGTCAGATCAAATCAGATATAGATAGAGGGATGTCAGATACAGTCAGGTATAGATAGAGGGATGTCAGATACAGTCAGGTATAGATAGAGGAATGTCAGATACAATCAGATATAGATAGAGGGGTCTCAGATACAATCAGATATAGATAGAGAGGTGTCAGATACTGTCAGATATAGATAGAGGGCTGTCAGACACAATCAGATATAGATATAGGAATGTCAGATACAATCAGATATAGAGGGATGTCAGATACAATCAGATATAGATAGAGAAATGTCAGATACAATCAGATGTAGATAGAGGGATGTCAGATACAGTCAGGTATAGATAGAGGAATGTCTGATAAAATCAGATATAGATAGAGGGGTGTCAGATACAGTCAGATATAGATAGAGGGATGTCAGATCAAATCAGATATAGATAGAGGAATGTCAGATCCAGTCGTCAGGTATAGATAGAGGAATGTCAGATAAATTCAGGTATAGATAGAGGAATGTCAGATACAATCAGATATAGATAGAGGGGTGTCAGATACAATCAGATGTAGATAGAGGAATGTCAGATAAAATCAGATATAGATAGAGGAATGTCAGATAAAATCAGGTATAGATAGAGGGATGTCAGATCAAATCAGATATAGATAGAGGAATGTCAGATCCAGTCGTCAGGTATAGATAGAGGAATGTCAGATAAAATCAGGTATAGATAGAGGAATGTCAGATACAATCAGATATAGATAGAGGGGTGTCAGATACAGTCAGATATAGATAGAGGGATGTCAGATATAGATAGAGGAATGTCATATACAATCAGATGTAGATAGAGGAATGTCAGATACAGTCGTCAGGTATAGATAGAGGAATGTCAGATAAAATCAGGTATAGATAGAGGAATGTCAGATACAATCAGATATAGATAGAAGGATGTCAGATCAAATCAGATATAGATAGAGGAATGTCAGATACAGTCGTCAGGTATAGAAAAAGGAATGTCAGATAAAATCAGGTATAGATAGAGGAATTTCAGATACAATCAGATATAGATAGAGGGGTGTCAGATACAATCAGATGTAGATAGAGGAATGTCAGATAAAATCAGATATAGATAGAGGAATGTCAGATAAAATCAGGTATAGATAGAGGGATGTCAGATCAAATCAGATATAGATAGAGGGGTGTCAGATACAGTCGTCAGGTATAAATAGAGGGATGTCAGATACAATCAGATATAGATAGAGGGATGTCAGATACAGTCGTCAGGTATAGATAGAGGAATGTCAGATAAAATCAGATATAGATAGAGGGATGTCAGATACAGTCGTCAGGTATAGATAGAGGAATGTCAGATAAAATCAGATATAGATAGAGGAATGTCAGATACAGTCGTCAGGTATAGATAGAGGAATGTCAGATACAATCAGATATAGATAGAGGGGTGTCAGATACAATCAGATGTAGATAGAGGGATGTCAGATACAATCAGATATAGATAGAGGAATGTCAGATAAAATCAGGTATAGATGGAGGAATGTCAGATACAATCAGATATAGATAGAGGGATGTCAGATACAATCAGATATAAATAGAGGGATGTCAGATACAATCAAATATAGATAGAGGGATGTCAGATACAGTCAGGTATAGATAGAGGGATGTCAGATACAGTCGTCAGGTATAGATAGATGAATGTCAGATAAAATCAGGTATAGATAGCGGAATGTCATATACAATCAGATATAGATAGAGGGATGTCAGATACAATCAGATATAGATAGAGGGATGTCAGATACAATCAGGTATAGATAGAGGAATGTCAGATACAATCAGATGTAGATAGAGGGATGTCAGATCAAATCAGATATAGATAGAGGAATGTCAGATCCAGTCGTCAGGTATAGATAGAGGAATGTCAGATAAAATCAGGTATATATAGAGGAATGTCAGATACAATCAGATATAGATAGAGGGGTGTCAGATACAGTCAGATATAGATAAAGGGATGTCAGATATAGATAGAGGAATGTCATATACAACCAGATATAGATAGAGGGGTGTCAGATACAATCAGATGTAGATAGAGGAATGTCAGATACAGTCGTCAGGTATAGATAGAGGAATGTCAGATAAAATCAGGTATAGATAGAGGAATGTCAGATACAATCAGATATAGATAGAGGAATGTCAGATACAGTCGTCAGGTATAGATAGAGGAATGTCAGATACAATCAGATATAGATAGAGGGATGTCAGAGACAATTAGATATAGATAGAGGGATGTCAGATACAGTCGTCAGGTATAGATAGAGGAATGTCAGATAAAATCAGATATAGATAGAGGGATGTCAGATACAGTCGTCAGGTATAGATAGAGGAATGTCAGATACAATCAGATATAGATAGAGGAATGTCAGATAAAATCAGGTATAGATGGAGGAATGTCAGATACAATCAGATATAGATAGAGGGATGTCAGATACAATCAGATATAGATAGAGGGGTGTCAGATACAATCAGATATAGATAGAGGGATGTCAGATACAATGAAATATAGATAGAGGGATGTCAGATACAGTCAGGTATAGATAGAGGGATGTCAGATACAGTCGTCAGGTATAGATAGATGAATGTCAGATAAAATCAGGTATAGATAGCGGAATGTCATATACAATCAGATATAGATAGAGGGATGTCAGATACAATCAGATATAGATAGAGGGATGTCAGATACAATCTGATATAAATAGAGAGATGTCAGATACAATCAGATATAGATAGAGGGATGTCAGATACAATCAGATATAAATAGAGAGATGTCAGATACAATCAGATATAGATAGAGGGATGTCAGATACAGTCAGATATAGATAGAGGGATGTCAGATCAAATCAGATATATATAGAGGGATGCCAGATACAATCAGATATAGATAGAGGGGTGTCAGATACAACCAGATGTAGATAGATGAGTGTCATATACAATCAGATATAGATAGAGGGGTGTCAGATACAATCAGATAGGATAGAGGGATGTCAGATACAATCAAATATAGATACAGGAATGTCAGATACAGTCAGGTATAGATAGAGGGATGTCAGATACAGTCGTCAGGTATAGATAGAGGAATGTTAGATAAAATCAGGTATAGATAGAGGAATGTCAGATACAACCAGATAAAGATAGATGAGTGTCATATACAATCAGATATAAATAGAGAGATGTCAGATACAATCAATTATAGATAGAGGGATGTCAGATACAGTCAGATATAGATAGAGGGATGTCAGATCAAATCAGATATAGATAGAGGGATGTCAGATACAATCAGATATAGATAGAGGGGTCTCAGATACAATCAGATATAGATAGAGAGGTGTCAGATACTGTCAGATATAGATAGAGGGCTGTCAGACACAATCAGATATAGATAGAGGAATGTCAGATACAGTCAGATATAGATAGAGGGATGTCAGATAAAATCAGGTATAGATAGAGGAATGTCAGATACAATCAGATATAGATAGAGGGATGTCAGATCAAATCAGATATAGATAGAGGAATGTCAGATACAGTCGTCAGGTATAGATAGAGGAATGTCAGATAAAATCAGGTATAGATAGAGGAATGTCAGATACAATCAGATATAGATAGAGGAATGTCAGATACAGTCGTCAGGTATAGATAGAGGAATGTCAGATACAATCAGATATAGATAGAGGGATGTCAGAGACAATTAGATATAGATAGAGGGATGTCAGATACAGTCGTCAGGTATAGATAGAGGAATGTCAGATAAAATCAGATATAGATAGAGGGATGTCAGATACAGTCGTCAGGTATAGATAGAGGAATGTCAGATACAATCAGATATAGATAGAGGAATGTCAGATAAAATCAGGTATAGATGGAGGAATGTCAGATACAATCAGATATAGATAGAGGGATGTCAGATACAATCAGATATAGATAGAGGGATGTCAGATACAATCAGATATAGATAGAGGGATGTCAGATACAATGAAATATAGATAGAGGGATGTCAGATACAGTCAGGTATAGATAGAGGGATGTCAGATACAGTCGTCAGGTATAGATAGATGAATGTCAGATAAAATCAGGTATAGATAGCGGAATGTCATATACAATCAGATATAGATAGAGGGATGTCAGATACAATCAGATATAGATAGAGGGATGTCAGATACAATCTGATATAAATAGAGAGATGTCAGATACAATCAGATATAGATAGAGGGATGTCAGATACAATCAGATATAAATAGAGAGATGTCAGATACAATCAGATATAGATAGAGGGATGTCAGATACAGTCAGATATAGATAGAGGGATGTCAGATCAAATCAGATATATATAGAGGGATGCCAGATACAATCAGATATAGATAGAGGGGTGTCAGATACAACCAGATGTAGATAGATGAGTGTCATATACAATCAGATATAGATAGCGGGGTGTCAGATACAATCAGATAGGATAGAGGGATGTCAGATACAATCAAATATAGATACAGGAATGTCAGATACAGTCAGGTATAGATAGAGGGATGTCAGATACAGTCGTCAGGTATAGATAGAGGAATGTTAGATAAAATCAGGTATAGATAGAGGAATGTCAGATACAATCAGATAAAGATAGAGTGGTGTCAGATACAACCAGATAAAGATAGATGAGTGTCATATACAATCAGATATAAATAGAGAGATGTCAGATACAATATATTATAGATAGAGGGATGTCAGATACAGTCAGATATAGATAGAGGGATGTCAGATCAAATCAGATATAGATAGAGGGATGTCAGATCAAATCAGATATAGATAGAGGGATGTCAGATACAATCAGATATAGATAGAGGGGTCTCAGATACAATCAGATATAGATAGAGAGGTGTCAGATACTGTCAGATATAGATAGAGGGCTGTCAGATACAATCAGATATAGATAGAGGGATGTCAGATACAATCAGATATAGATAGAGGGATGTCAGATACAGTCGTCAGGAATAGATAGAGGAATGTCAGATACAATCAGATATAGATAGAGGAATGTCAGATAAAATCAGGTATAGATAGAGGAATGTCAGATACAATCAGATATAGATAGAGAAATGTCAGATCCAGTCGTCAGGTATAGATAGAGGAATGTCAGATAAAATCAGGTATAGTTAGAGGAATGTCAGATACAATCAGATATAGATAGAGGAATGTCAGATCCAGTCGTCAGGTATAGATAGAGGAATGTCAGATAAAATCAGGTATAGATAGAGGGATGTCAGATACAGTCAGGTATAGATAGAGGAATGTCAGATAAAATCAGATATAGATAGAGGGGTGTCAGATACAATCAGATGTAGATAGAGGAATGTCAGATAAAATCAGATATAGATAGAGGAATGTCAGATAAAATCAGGTATAGATAGAGGGATGTCAGATCAAATCAGATATAGATAGAGGAATGTCAGATACAATCAGATGTAGATAGAGGAATGTCAGATCCAGTCGTCAGGTATAGATAGAGGAATGTCAGATAAAATCAGGTATAGATAGAGGAATGTCAGATACAATCAGATATAGATAGAGGAATGTCAGATCCAGTTGTCAGGTATAGATAGAGGAATGTCAGATAAAATCAGGTATAGATAGAGGAATGTCAGATACAATCAGATATAGATAGAGAAATGTCAGATACAATCAGATGTAGATAGAGAAATGTCAGATACAGTCAGGTATAGATAGAGGGATGTCAGATACAGTCAGGTATAGATAGAGGAATGTCAGATACAATCAGATATAGATAGAGGGGTCTCAGATACAATCAGATATAGATAGAGAGGTGTCAGATACTGTCAGATATAGATAGAGGGCTGTCAGACACAATCAGATATAGATATAGGAATGTCAGATACAATCAGATATAGAGGGATGTCAGATACAATCAGATATAGATAGAGAAATGTCAGATACATTCAGATGTAGATAGAGGGATGTCAGATACAGTCAGGTATAGATAGAGGAATGTCAGATAAAATCAGATATAGATAGAGGGGTGTCAGATACAGTCAGATATAGATAGAGGGATGTCAGATCAAATCAGATATAGATAGAGGAATGTCAGATCCAGTCGTCAGGTATAGATAGAGGAATGTCAGATAAAATCAGGTATAGATAGAGGAATGTCAGATACAATCAGATATAGATAGAGGAATGTCAGATAAAATCAGGTATAGATAGAGGGATGTCAGATCAAATCAGATATAGATAGAAGAATGTCAGATCCAGTCGTCAGGTATAGATAGAGGAATGTCAGATAAAATCAGGTATAGATAGAGGAATGTCAGATACAATCAGATATAGATAGAGGGATGTCAGATCAAATCAGATATAGATAGAGGAATGTCAGATCCAGTCGTCAGGTATAGATAGAGGAATGTCAGATAAAATCAGGTATAGATAGAGGAATGTCAGATACAATCAGATATAGATAGAGGGGTGTCAGATACAGTCAGATATAGATAGAGGGATGTCAGATACAATCAGATGTAGATAGAGGAATGTCAGATACAGTCGTCAGGTATAGATAGAGGAATGTCAGATAAAATCAGATATAGATAGAGGAATGTCAGATCAAATCAGATATAGATAGAGGAATGTCAGATCCAGTCGTCAGGTATAGATAGAGGAATGTCAGATAAAATCAGGTATAGATAGAGGAATGTCAGATACAATCAGATATAGATAGAGGGGTGTCAGATACAATCAGATATAGATAGAGGAATGTCAGATCAAATCAGATATAGATAGAGGAATGTCAGATCCAGTCGTCAGGTATAGATAGAGGAATGTCAGATAAAATCAGGTATAGATAGAGGAATGTCAGATACAATCAGATATAGATAGAGGGGTGTCAGATACAATCAGATATAGATAGAGGAATGTCAGATCAAATCAGATATAGATAGAGGAATGTCAGATCCAGTCGTCAGGTATAGATAGAGGAATGTCAGATAAAATCAGGTATAGATAGAGGAATGTCAGATACAATCAGATATAGATAGAGGAATGTCAGATACAGTCGTCAGGTATAGATAGAGGAATGTCAGATACAATTAGATATAGATAGAGGGATGTCAGATACAATCAGATATAGATAGAGGGATGTCAGATACAGTCGTCAGGTATAGATAGAGGAATGTCAGATAAAATCAGATATAGATAGAGGGATGTCAGATACAGTCGTCAGGTATAGATAGAGGAATGTCAGATAAAATCAGATATAGATAGAGGAATATCAGATACAGTCGTCAGGTATAGATAGAGGAATGTCAGATAAAATCAGGTATAGATAGAGGAATGTCAGATACAATCAGATATAGATATAGGGGTGTCAGATACAATCAGATGTTGATAGAGAGATGTCAGATACAATCAGATATAGATATAGGGGTGTCAGATACAATCAGATGTAGATAGAGGGATGTCAGATACAATCAGATATAGATAGAGGAATGTCAGATACAGTCGTCAGGTATAGATAGAGGAATGTCAGATAAAATCAGGTATAGATAGAGGAATGTCAGATACAATCAGATATAGATAGAGGAATGTCAGATACAGTCGTCAGGTATAGATAAATGAATGTCAGATACAAACAGATATAGATAGAGGGATGTCAGATACAATCAGATATAGATAGAGGGATGTCAGATACAGTCGTCAGGTATAGATAGAGGAATGTCAGATAAAATCAGATATAGATAGAGGGATGTCAGATACAGTCGTCAGGTATAGATAGGGGAATGTCAGATAAAATCAGATATAGATAGAGGAATATCAGATACAGTCGTCAGGTATAGATAGAGGAATGTCAGATACAATCAGATATAGATAGAGGGGTGTCAGATACAATCAGATGTAGATAGAGGGATGTCAGATACAATCAGATATAGATAGAGGAATGTCAGATAAAATCAGGTATAGATGGAGGAATGTCAGATACAATCAGATATAGATAGAGGGATGTCAGATACAATCAGATATAGATAGAGGGATGTCAGATACAATCAAATATAGATAGAGGGATGTCAGATACAGTCAGGTATAGATAGAGGGATGTCAGATACAGTCGTCAGGTATAGATAGATGAATGTCAGATAAAATCAGGTATAGATAGCGGAATGTCATATACAATCAGATATAGATAGAGGGATGTCAGATACAATCAGATATAGATAGAGGGATGTCAGATACAATCTGATATAAATAGAGAGATGTCAGATACAATCAGATATAGATAGAGGGATGTCAGATACAATCAGATATAAATAGAGAGATGTCAGATACAATCAGATATAGATAGAGGGATGTCAGATACAGTCAGATATAGATAGAGGGATGTCAGATCAAATCAGATATATATAGAGGGATGCCAGATACAATCAGATATAGATAGAGGGGTGTCAGATACAACCAGATGTAGATAGATGAGTGTCATATACAATCAGATATAGATAGAGGGGTGTCAGATACAATCAGATAGGATAGAGGGATGTCAGATACAATCAAATATAGATACAGGGATGTCAGATACAGTCAGGTATAGATAGAGGAATGTCAGATACAATCAGATATAGATAGAGGGGTGTCAGATACAGTCAGATATAGATAGAGGGATGTCAGATACAATCAGATGTAGATAGAGGAATGTCAGATACAGTCGTCAGGTATAGATAGAGGAATGTCAGATAAAATCAGATATAGATAGAGGAATGTCAGATCAAATCAGATATAGATAGAGGAATGTCAGATCCAGTCGTCAGGTATAGATAGAGGAATGTCAGATAAAATCAGGTATAGATAGAGGAATGTCAGATACAATCAGATATAGATAGAGGGGTGTCAGATACAATCAGATATAGATAGAGGAATGTCAGATCAAATCAGATATAGATAGAGGAATGTCAGATCCAGTCGTCAGGTATAGATAGAGGAATGTCAGATAAAATCAGGTATAGATAGAGGAATGTCAGATACAATCAGATATAGATAGAGGGGTGTCAGATACAATCAGATATAGATAGAGGAATGTCAGATCAAATCAGATATAGATAGAGGAATGTCAGATCCAGTCGTCAGGTATAGATAGAGGAATGTCAGATAAAATCAGGTATAGATAGAGGAATGTCAGATACAATCAGATATAGATAGAGGAATGTCAGATACAGTCGTCAGGTATAGATAGAGGAATGTCAGATACAATTAGATATAGATAGAGGGATGTCAGATACAATCAGATATAGATAGAGGGATGTCAGATACAGTCGTCAGGTATAGATAGAGGAATGTCAGATAAAATCAGATATAGATAGAGGAATATCAGATACAGTCGTCAGGTATAGATAGAGGAATGTCAGATAAAATCAGGTATAGATAGAGGAATGTCAGATACAATCAGATATAGATATAGGGGTGTCAGATACAATCAGATGTTGATAGAGAGATGTCAGATACAATCAGATATAGATATAGGGGTGTCAGATACAATCAGATGTAGATAGAGGGATGTCAGATACAATCAGATATAGATAGAGGAATGTCAGATACAGTCGTCAGGTATAGATAGAGGAATGTCAGATAAAATCAGGTATAGATAGAGGAATGTCAGATACAATCAGATATAGATAGAGGAATGTCAGATACAGTCGTCAGGTATAGATAGATGAATGTCAGATACAATCAGATATAGATAGAGGGATGTCAGATACAATCAGATATAGATAGAGGGATGTCAGATACAGTCGTCAGGTATAGATAGAGGAATGTCAGATAAAATCAGATATAGATAGAGGGATGTCAGATACAGTCGTCAGGTATAGATAGGGGAATGTCAGATAAAATCAGATATAGATAGAGGAATATCAGATACAGTCGTCAGGTATAGATAGAGGAATGTCAGATACAATCAGATATAGATAGAGGGGTGTCAGATACAATCAGATGTAGATAGAGGGATGTCAGATACAATCAGATATAGATAGAGGAATGTCAGATAAAATCAGGTATAGATGGAGGAATGTCAGATACAATCAGATATAGATAGAGGGATGTCAGATACAATCAGATATAGATAGAGGGATGTCAGATACAATCAAATATAGATAGAGGGATGTCAGATACAGTCAGGTATAGATAGAGGGATGTCAGATACAGTCGTCAGGTATAGATAGATGAATGTCAGATAAAATCAGGTATAGATAGCGGAATGTCATATACAATCAGATATAGATAGAGGGATGTCAGATACAATCAGATATAGATAGAGGGATGTCAGATACAATCTGATATAAATAGAGAGATGTCAGATACAATCAGATATAGATAGAGGGATGTCAGATACAATCAGATATAAATAGAGAGATGTCAGATACAATCAGATATAGATAGAGGGATGTCAGATACAGTCAGATATAGATAGAGGGATGTCAGATCAAATCAGATATATATAGAGGGATGCCAGATACAATCAGATATAGATAGAGGGGTGTCAGATACAACCAGATGTAGATAGATGAGTGTCATATACAATCAGATATAGATAGAGGGGTGTCAGATACAATCAGATAGGATAGAGGGATGTCAGATACAATCAAATATAGATAAAGGGATGTCAGATACAGTCAGGTATAGATAGAGGGATGTCAGATACAGTCGTCAGGTATAGATAGAGGAATGTTAGATAAAATCAGGTATAGATAGAGGAATGTCAGATACAATCAGATAAAGATAGAGTGGTGTCAGATACAACCAGATATAGATAGATGAGTGTCATATACAATCAGATATAAATAGAGAGATGTCAGATACAATCAGATATAGATAGAGGGATGTCAGATACAGTCAGATATAGATAGAGGGATGTCAGATACAGTCAGGTATAGATAGAGGGATGTCAGATACAGTCGTCAGGTATAGATAGAGGAATGTTAGATAAAATCAGGTATAGATAGAGGAATGTCAGATACAATCAGATAAAGATAGAGTGGTGTCAGATACAACCAGATATAGATAGATGAGTGTCATATACAATCAGATATAAATAGAGAGATGTCAGATACAATCAGATATAGATAGAGGAATTTCAGATACAGTCAGATACAGATAGAGGAATGTCAGATCCAGTCGTCAGGTATAGATAGAGGAATGTCAGATAAAATCAGGTATAGATAGAGGAATGTCAGATACAATCAGATATAGATAGAGGGGTGTCAGATACAATCAGATATAGATAGAGGAATGTCAGATCAAATCAGATATAGATAGAGGAATGTCAGATCCAGTCGTCAGGTATAGATAGAGGAATGTCAGATAAAATCAGGTATAGATAGAGGAATGTCAGATACAATCAGATATAGATAGAGGAATGTCAGATACAGTCGTCAGGTATAGATAGAGGAATGTCAGATACAATTAGATATAGATAGAGGGATGTCAGATACAATCAGATATAGATAGAGGGATGTCAGATACAGTCGTCAGGTATAGATAGAGGAATGTCAGATAAAATCAGATATAGATAGAGGGATGTCAGATACAGTCGTCAGGTATAGATAGAGGAATGTCAGATAAAATCAGATATAGATAGAGGAATGTCAGATACAATCAGATATAGATATAGGGGTGTCAGATACAATCAGATGTTGATAGAGAGATGTCAGATACAATCAGATATAGATATAGGGGTGTCAGATACAATCAGATGTAGATAGAGGGATGTCAGATACAATCAGATATAGATAGAGGAATGTCAGATACAGTCGTCAGGTATAGATAGAGGAATGTCAGATAAAATCAGGTATAGATAGAGGAATGTCAGATACAATCAGATATAGATAGAGGAATGTCAGATACAGTCGTCAGGTATAGATAAATGAATGTCAGATACAATCAGATATAGATAGAGGGATGTCAGATACAATCAGATATAGATAGAGGGATGTCAGATACAGTCGTCAGGTATAGATAGAGGAATGTCAGATAAAATCAGATATAGATAGAGGGATGTCAGATACAGTCGTCAGGTATAGATAGGGGAATGTCAGATAAAATCAGATATAGATAGAGGAATATCAGATACAGTCGTCAGGTATAGATAGAGGAATGTCAGATACAATCAGATATAGATAGAGGGGTGTCAGATACAATCAGATGTAGATAGAGGGATGTCAGATACAATCAGATATAGATAGAGGAATGTCAGATAAAATCAGGTATAGATGGAGGAATGTCAGATACAATCAGATATAGATAGAGGGATGTCAGATACAATCAGATATAGATAGAGGGATGTCAGATACAATCAAATATAGATAGAGGGATGTCAGATACAGTCAGGTATAGATAGAGGGATGTCAGATACAGTCGTCAGGTATAGATAGATGAATGTCAGATAAAATCAGGTATAGATAGCGGAATGTCATATACAATCAGATATAGATAGAGGGATGTCAGATACAATCAGATATAGATAGAGGGATGTCAGATACAATCTGATATAAATAGAGAGATGTCAGATACAATCAGATATAGATAGAGGGATGTCAGATACAATCAGATATAAATAGAGAGATGTCAGATACAATCAGATATAGATAGAGGGATGTCAGATACAGTCAGATATAGATAGAGGGATGTCAGATCAAATCAGATATATATAAAGGGATGCCAGATACAATCAGATATAGATAGAGGGGTGTCAGATACAACCAGATGTAGATAGATGAGTGTCATATACAATCAGATATAGATAGAGGGGTGTCAGATACAATCAGATAGGATAGAGGGATGTCAGATACAATCAAATATAGATACAGGGATGTCAGATACAGTCAGGTATAGATAGAGGAATGTCAGATACAATCAGATATAGATAGAGGGGTGTCAGATACAGTCAGATATAGATAGAGGGATGTCAGATACAATCAGATGTAGATAGAGGAATGTCAGATACAGTCGTCAGGTATAGATAGAGGAATGTCAGATAAAATCAGATATAGATAGAGGAATGTCAGATCAAATCAGATATAGATAGAGGAATGTCAGATCCAGTCGTCAGGTATAGATAGAGGAATGTCAGATAAAATCAGGTATAGATAGAGGAATGTCAGATACAATCAGATATAGATAGAGGGGTGTCAGATACAATCAGATATAGATAGAGGAATGTCAGATCAAATCAGATATAGATAGAGGAATGTCAGATCCAGTCGTCAGGTATAGATAGAGGAATGTCAGATAAAATCAGGTATAGATAGAGGAATGTCAGATACAATCAGATATAGATAGAGGGGTGTCAGATACAATCAGATATAGATAGAGGAATGTCAGATCAAATCAGATATAGATAGAGGAATGTCAGATCCAGTCGTCAGGTATAGATAGAGGAATGTCAGATAAAATCAGGTATAGATAGAGGAATGTCAGATACAATCAGATATAGATAGAGGAATGTCAGATACAGTCGTCAGGTATAGATAGAGGAATGTCAGATACAATTAGATATAGATAGAGGGATGTCAGATACAATCAGATATAGATAGAGGGATGTCAGATACAGTCGTCAGGTATAGATAGAGGAATGTCAGATAAAATCAGATATAGATAGAGGGATGTCAGATACAGTCGTCAGGTATAGATAGAGGAATGTCAGATAAAATCAGATATAGATAGAGGAATATCAGATACAGTCGTCAGGTATAGATAGAGGAATGTCAGATAAAATCAGGTATAGATAGAGGAATGTCAGATACAATCAGATATAGATATAGGGGTGTCAGATACAATCAGATGTTGATAGAGAGATGTCAGATACAATCAGATATAGATATAGGGGTGTCAGATACAATCAGATGTAGATAGAGGGATGTCAGATACAATCAGATATAGATAGAGGAATGTCAGATACAGTCGTCAGGTATAGATAGAGGAATGTCAGATAAAATCAGGTATAGATAGAGGAATGTCAGATACAATCAGATATAGATAGAGGAATGTCAGATACAGTCGTCAGGTATAGATAGATGAATGTCAGATACAATCAGATATAGATAGAGGGATGTCAGATACAATCAGATATAGATAGAGGGATGTCAGATACAGTCGTCAGGTATAGATAGAGGAATGTCAGATAAAATCAGATATAGATAGAGGGATGTCAGATACAGTCGTCAGGTATAGATAGGGGAATGTCAGATAAAATCAGATATAGATAGAGGAATATCAGATACAGTCGTCAGGTATAGATAGAGGAATGTCAGATACAATCAGATATAGATAGAGGGGTGTCAGATACAATCAGATGTAGATAGAGGGATGTCAGATACAATCAGATATAGATAGAGGAATGTCAGATAAAATCAGGTATAGATGGAGGAATGTCAGATACAATCAGATATAGATAGAGGGATGTCAGATACAATCAGATATAGATAGAGGGATGTCAGATACAATCAAATATAGATAGAGGGATGTCAGATACAGTCAGGTATAGATAGAGGGATGTCAGATACAGTCGTCAGGTATAGATAGATGAATGTCAGATAAAATCAGGTATAGATAGCGGAATGTCATATACAATCAGATATAGATAGAGGGATGTCAGATACAATCAGATATAGATAGAGGGATGTCAGATACAATCTGATATAAATAGAGAGATGTCAGATACAATCAGATATAGATAGAGGGATGTCAGATACAATCAGATATAAATAGAGAGATGTCAGATACAATCAGATATAGATAGAGGGATGTCAGATACAGTCAGATATAGATAGAGGGATGTCAGATCAAATCAGATATATATAGAGGGATGCCAGATACAATCAGATATAGATAGAGGGGTGTCAGATACAACCAGATGTAGATAGATGAGTGTCATATACAATCAGATATAGATAGAGGGGTGTCAGATACAATCAGATAGGATAGAGGGATGTCAGATACAATCAAATATAGATAAAGGGATGTCAGATACAGTCAGGTATAGATAGAGGGATGTCAGATACAGTCGTCAGGTATAGATAGAGGAATGTTAGATAAAATCAGGTATAGATAGAGGAATGTCAGATACAATCAGATAAAGATAGAGTGGTGTCAGATACAACCAGATATAGATAGATGAGTGTCATATACAATCAGATATAAATAGAGAGATGTCAGATACAATCAGATATAGATAGAGGGATGTCAGATACAGTCAGATATAGATAGAGGGATGTCAGATACAGTCAGGTATAGATAGAGGGATGTCAGATACAGTCGTCAGGTATAGATAGAGGAATGTTAGATAAAATCAGGTATAGATAGAGGAATGTCAGATACAATCAGATAAAGATAGAGTGGTGTCAGATACAACCAGATATAGATAGATGAGTGTCATATACAATCAGATATAAATAGAGAGATGTCAGATACAATCAGATATAGATAGAGGAATTTCAGATACAGTCAGATACAGATAGAGAAATGTCAGATATAGTCAGATACAGATAGAGGGATGTCAGATACAGTCAGATATAGATAGAGGAATTTCAGATACAGTCAGATACAGATAGAGAAATGTCAGATATAGTCAGATACAGATAGAGGGATGTCAGATACAGTCAGATATAGATAGAGGAATGTCAGATCAAATCAGATATAGATAGAGGGATGTCAGATCAAATCAGATATAGATAGAGGGATGTCAGATACAGTCAGGTATAGATAGAGGAATGTCAGATACAATCAGATATAGATAGAGGGGTCTCAGATACAATCAGATATAGATAGAGAGGTGTCAGATACTGTCAGATATAGATAGAGGAATGTCAGATACAATCAGATATAGATAGAGAGGTGTCAGATACTGTCAGATATAGATAGAGGGCTGTCAGACACAATCAGATATAGATAGAGGAATGTCAGATACAGTCGTCAGGTATAGATAGAGGAATGTCAGATACAATCAGATATAGATAGAGGGATGTCAGATACAATCAGATATAGATAGAGGGATGTCAGATACAGTCGTCAGGAATAGATAGAGGAATGTCAGATACAATCAGATATAGATAGAGGAATGTCAGATAAAATCAGGTATAGATAGAGGAATGTCAGATACAATCAGATAAAGATAGAGGAATGTCAGATCCAGTCGTCAGGTATAGATAGAGGAATGTCAGATAAAATCAGGTATAGATAGAGGAATGTCAGATACAATCAGATATAGATAGAGGAATGTCAGATCCAGTCGTCAGGTATAGATAGAGGAATGTCAGATAAAATCAGATATAGATAGAGGAATGTCAGATACAATCAGATATAGATAGAGGGGTGTCAGATACAATCAGATGTAGATAGAGGAATGTCAGATAAAATCAGATATAGATAGAGGAATGTCAGATCAAATTAGATATTGATAGAGGAATGTCAGATCCAGTCGTCAGGTATAGATAGAGGAATGTCAGATAAAATCAGGTATAGATAGAGGAATGTCAGATACAATCAGATATAGATAGAGGGGTGTCAGATACAATCAGATGTAGATAGAGGAATGTCAGATAAAATCAGATATAGATAGAGGAATGTCAGATAAAATCAGGTATAGATAGAGGGATGTCAGATCAAATCAGATATAGATAGAGGAATGTCAGATCCAGTCGTCAGGTATAGATAGAGGAATGTCAGATAAAATCAGGTATAGATAGAGGAATGTCAGATACAATCAGATATAGATAGAGGAATGTCAGATCCAGTTGTCAGGTATAGATAGAGGAATGTCAGATAAAATCAGGTATAGATAGAGGAATGTCAGATACAATCAGATATAGATAGAGAAATGTCAGATACAATCAGATGTAGATAGAGGAATGTCAGATAAAATCAGATATAGATAGAGGGGTGTCAGATACAGTCAGATATAGATAGAGGGATGTCAGATCAAATCAGATATAGATAGAGGAATGTCAGATCCAGTCGTCAGGTATAGATAAAGGAATGTCAGATAAAATCAGGTATAGATAGAGGAATGTCAGATACAATCAGATATAGATAGAGGGGTGTCAGATACAATCAGATGTAGATAGAGGAATGTCAGATAAAATCAGATATAGATAGAGGAATGTCAGATAAAATCAGGTATAGATAGAGGAATGTCAGATAAAATCAGATATAGATAGAGGAATGTCAGATACAGTCGTCAGGTATAGATAGAGGAATGTCAGATAAAATCAGGTATAGATAGAGGAATGTCAGATACAATCAGATATAGATAGAGGGATGTCAGATCCAGTCGTCAGGTATAGATAGAGGAATGTCAGATAAAATCAGGTATAGATAGAGGAATGTCAGATACAATCAGATATAGATAGAGGGATGCCAGATACAATCAGATATAGATAGAGAAATGTCAGATACAATCAGATGTAGATAGAGGGATGTCAGATACAGTCAGGTATAGATAGAGGAATGTCAGATAAAATCAGATATAGATAGAGGGGTGTCAGATCCAGTCGTCAGGTATAGATAGAGGAATGTCAGATAAAATCAGGTATAGATAGAGGAATGTCAGGTACAATCAGATATAGATAGAGGGGTGTCAGATACAATCAGATATAGATAGAGAAATGTCAGATACAATCAGATGTAGATAGAGGGATGTCAGATCAAATCAGATATAGATAGAGGAATGTCAGATCCAGTCAGGTATAGATAGAGGAATGTCAGATACAATTAGATATAGATAGAGGGATGTCAGATACAATCAGATATAGATAGAGGGATGTCAGATACAGTCGTCAGGTATAGAAAGAGGAATGTCAGATAAAATCAGATATAGATAGAGGGATGTCAGATACAGTCGTCAGGTATAGATAGAGGAATGTCAGATAAAATCAGATATAGATAGAGGAATATCAGATACAGTCGTCAGGTATAGATAGAGGAATGTCAGATAAAATCAGGTATAGATAGAGGAATGTCAGATACAATCAGATATAGATATAGGGGTGTCAGATACAATCAGATGTTGATAGAGAGATGTCAGATACAATCAGATATAGATATAGGGGTGTCAGATACAATCAGATGTAGATAGAGGGATGTCAGATACAATCAGATATAGATAGAGGAATGTCAGATACAGTCGTCAGGTATAGATAGAGGAATGTCAGATAAAATCAGGTATAGATAGAGGAATGTCAGATACAATCAGATATAGATAGAGGAATGTCAGATACAGTCGTCAGGTATAGATAGATGAATGTCAGATACAATCAGATATAGATAGAGGGATGTCAGATACAATCAGATATAGATAGAGGGATGTCAGATACAGTCGTCAGGTATAAATAGAGGAATGTCAGATAAAATCAGATATAGATAGAGGGATGTCAGATACAGTCGTCAGGTATAGATAGGGGAATGTCAGATAAAATCAGATATAGATAGAGGAATATCAGATACAGTCGTCAGGTATAGATAGAGGAATGTCAGATACAATCAGATATAGATAGAGGGGTGTCAGATACAATCAGATGTAGATAGAGGGATGTCAGATACAATCAGATATAGATAGAGGAATGTCAGATAAAATCAGGTATAGATGGAGGAATGTCAGATACAATCAGATATAGATAGAGGGATGTCAGATACAATCAGATATAGATAGAGGGATGTCAGATACAATCAAATATAGATAGAGGGATGTCAGATACAGTCAGGTATAGATAGAGGGATGTCAGATACAGTCGTCAGGTATAGATAGATGAATGTCAGATAAAATCAGGTATAGATAGCGGAATGTCATATACAATCAGATATAGATAGAGGGATGTCAGATACAATCAGATATAGATAGAGGGATGTCAGATACAATCTGATATAAATAGAGAGATGTCAGATACAATCAGATATAGATAGAGGGATGTCAGATACAATCAGATATAAATAGAGAGATGTCAGATACAATCAGATATAGATATAGGGATGTCAGATACAGTCAGATATAGATAGAGGGATGTCAGATCAAATCAGATATATATAGAGGGATGCCAGATACAATCAGATATAGATAGAGGGGTGTCAGATACAACCAGATATAGATAGATGAGTGTCATATACAATCAGATATAGATAGAGGGGTGTCAGATACAATCAGATAGGATAGAGGGATGTCAGATACAATCAAATATAGATACAGGGATGTCAGATACAGTCAGGTATAGATAGAGGGATGTCAGATACAGTCGTCAGGTATAGATAGAGGAATGTTAGATAAAATCAGGTATAGATAGAGGAATGTCAGATACAATCAGATAAAGATAGAGTGGTGTCAGATACAACCAGATATATATAGATGAGTGTCATATACAATCAGATATAAATAGAGAGATGTCAGATACAATCAGATATAGATAGAGCGATGTCAGATCAAATCAGATATAGATAGAGGGATGTCAGATACAGTCAGGTATAGATAGAGGGATGTCAGATACAGTCGTCAGGTATAGATAGAGGAATGTTAGATAAAATCAGGTATAGATAGAGGAATGTCAGATACAATCAGATAAAGATAGAGTGGTGTCAGATACAACCAGATATAGATAGATGAGTGTCATATACAATCAGATATAAATAGAGAGATGTCAGATACAATCAGATATAGATAGAGGAATTTCAGATACAGTCAGATACAGATAGAGAAATGTCAGATATAGTCAGATACAGATAGAGGGATGTCAGATACAGTCAGATATAGATAGAGGAATGTCAGATCAAATCAGATATAGATAGAGGGATGTCAGATCAAATCAGATATAGATAGAGGGATGTCAGATACAGTCAGGTATAGATAGAGGAATGTCAGATACAATCAGATATAGATAGAGGGGTCTCAGATACAATCAGATATAGATAGAGAGGTGTCAGATACTGTCAGATATAGATAGAGGGATGTCAGATACAGTCGTCAGGAATAGATAGAGGAATGTCAGATACAATCAGATATAGATAGAGGAATGTCAGATACAATCAGATATAGATAGAGGAATGTCAGATCCAGTCGTCAGGTATAGATAGAGGAATGTCAGATAAAATCAGGTATAGATAGAGGAATGTCAGATACAGTCGTCAGGTATAGATAGAGGAATGTCAGATACAATCAGATATAGATAGAGGGATGTCAGATACAATCAGATATAGATAGAGGGATGTCAGATACAGTCGTCAGGAATAGATAGAGGAATGTCAGATACAATCAGATATAGATAGAGGAATGTCAGATAAAATCAGGTATAGATAGAGGAATGTCAGATACAATCAGATATAGATAGAGGAATGTCAGATCCAGTCGTCAGGTATAGATAGAGGAATGTCAGATAAAATCAGGTATAGATAGAGGAATGTCAGATACAATCAGATATAGATAGAGGAATGTCAGATCCAGTCGTCAGGTATAGATAGAGGAATGTCAGATAAAATCAGGTATAGATAGAGGGATGTCAGATACAGTCAGGTATAGATAGAGGAATGTCAGATAAAATCAGATATAGATAGAGGGGAGTCAGATACAGTCAGATATAGATAGAGGGATGTCAGATCAAATTAGATATTGATAGAGGAATGTCAGATCCAGTCGTCAGGTATAGATAGAGGAATGTCAGATAAAATCAGGTATAGATAGAGGAATGTCAGATACAATCAGATATAGATAGAGGGGTGTCAGATACAATCAGATGTAGATAGAGGAATGTCAGATAAAATCAGATATAGATAGAGGAATGTCAGATAAAATCAGGTATAGATAGAGGGATGTCAGATCAAATCAGATATAGATAGAGGAATGTCAGATCCAGTCGTCAGGTATAGATAGAGGAATGTCAGATAAAATCAGGTATAGATAGAGGAATGTCAGATACAATCAGATATAGATAGAGGAATGTCAGATCCAGTTGTCAGGTATAGATAGAGGAATGTCAGATAAAATCAGGTATAGATAGAGGAATGTCAGATACAATCAGATATAGATAGAGAAATGTCAGATACAATCAGATGTAGATAGAGGAATGTCAGATAAAATCAGATATAGATAGAGGGGTGTCAGATACAGTCAGATATAGATAGAGGGATGTCAGATCAAATCAGATATAGATAGAGGAATGTCAGATCCAGTCGTCAGGTATAGATAAAGGAATGTCAGATAAAATCAGGTATAGATAGAGGAATGTCAGATACAATCAGATATAGATAGAGGGGTGTCAGATACAATCAGATGTAGATAGAGGAATGTCAGATAAAATCAGATATAGATAGAGGAATGTCAGATACAGTCGTCAGGTATAGATAGAGGAATGTCAGATAAAATCAGGTATAGATAGAGGAATGTCAGATAAAATCAGATATAGATAGAGGAATGTCAGATACAGTCGTCAGGTATAGATAGAGGAATGTCAGATAAAATCAGGTATAGATAGAGGAATGTCAGATACAATCAGATATAGATAGAGGGATGTCAGATCCAGTCGTCAGGTATAGATAGAGGAATGTCAGATAAAATCAGGTATAGATAGAGGAATGTCAGATACAATCAGATATAGATAGAGGGATGCCAGATACAATCAGATATAGATAGAGAAATGTCAGATACAATCAGATGTAGATAGAGGGATGTCAGATACAGTCAGGTATAGATAGAGGAATGTCAGATAAAATCAGATATAGATAGAGGGGTGTCAGATCAAATCAGATATAGATAGAGGAATGTCAGATCCAGTCGTCAGGTATAGATAGAGGAATGTCAGATAAAATCAGGTATAGATAGAGGAATGTCAGGTACAATCAGATATAGATAGAGGGGTGTCAGATACAATCAGATATAGATAGAGAAATGTCAGATACAATCAGATGTAGATAGAGGGATGTCAGATCAAATCAGATATAGATAGAGGAATGTCAGATCCAGTCAGGTATAGATAGAGGAATGTCAGATAAAATCAGATATAGATAGAGGGGTGTCAGATACAGTCAGATATAGATAGAGGGATGTCAGATCAAATCAGATATAGATAGAGGAATGTCAGATCCAGTCGTCAGGTATAGATAGAGGAATGTCAGATAAAATCAGGTATAGATAGAGGAATGTCAGATACAATCAGATATAGATAGAGGGGTGTCAGATACAATCAGATGTAGATAGAGGGATGTCAGATACAATCAGATATAGATAGAGGAATGTCAGATAAAATCAGGTATAGATAGAGGAATGTCAGATACAATCAGATACAGATGGAGGAATGTCAGATAAAATCAGATATAGATAGAGGAATGTCAGATACAGTCGTCAGGTATAGATAGAGGAATGTCAGATACAATCAGATATAGATAGAGGGATGTTAGATACAATCAGATATAGATAGAGGGATGTCAGATACAATCAGATATAGATAGAGGGATGTCAGATACAATCAGATATAGATAGAGGGATGTTAGATACAATCAGATATAGATAGAGGGATGTCAGATACAATCAGATATAGATAGAGGGATGTCAGATACAATCAGATATAGATAGAGGGATGTCAGATACAGTCAGGTATAGATAGAGGGATGTCAGATACAGTCGTCAGGTATAGATAGAGGAATGTCAGATACAATCAGATATAGATAGAGGAATGTCAGATCCAGTCGTCAGGTACAGATAGAGGAATGTCAGATAAAATCAGGTATAGATAGAGGAATGTCAGATACAATCAGATATAGATAGAGGGATGTCAGATACAATCAGATATAGATAGAGAAATGTCAGATACAATCAGATGTAGATAGAGGGATGTCAGATACAGTCAGGTATAGATAGAGGAATGTCAGATAAAATCAGATATAGATACAGGGGTGTCAGATACAGTCAGATATAGATAGAGGGATGTCAGATCAAATCAGATATAGCTAGAGGAATGTCAGATCCAGTCGTCAGGTATAGATAGAGGAATGTCAGATAAAATCAGGTATAGATAGAGGAATGTCAGATAGAATCAGATATAGATATAGGGGTGTCAGATACAATCAGATGTAGATAGAGGGATGTCAGATACAATCAGATATAGATAGAGGAATGTCAGATAAAATCAGATATAGATAGAGGAATGTCAGATACAGTCGTCAGGTATACATAGAGGAATGTCAGATACAATCAGATATAGATAGAGGAATGTCAGATACAATCAGATATAGATAGAGGGATGTCAGATACAGTCAGGTATAGATAGAGGAATGTCAGATAAAATCAGATATAGATAGAGGGGTGTCAGATACAGTCAGATATAGATAGAGGGATGTCAGATCAAATCAGATATAGCTAGAGGAATGTCAGATCCAGTCGTCAGGTATAGATAGAGGAATGTCAGATAAAATCAGGTATAGATAGAGGAATGTCAGATACAATCAGATATAGATATAGGGGTGTCAGATACAATCAGATGTAGATAGAGGAATGTCAGATAAAATCAGATATAGATAGAGGAATGTCAGATACAGTCGTCAGGTATACATAGAGGAATGTCAGATACAATCAGATATAGATAGAGGAATGTCAGATAAAATCAGATATAGATAGAGGAATGTCAGATACAGTCGTCAGGTATACATAGAGGAATGTCAGATACAATCAGATATAGATAGAGGAATGTCAGATACAATCAGATATAGATAGAGGGATGTCAGATACAATCAAATATAGATAGAGGGATGTCAGATACAATCAAATATAGAAAGAGGGATGTCAGATACAATCAGATATAGATAGAGGGATGTCAGATACGATCAGATATAAATAAAGAGATGTCAGATACAAACAGATATATATAGAGGGATGTCAGATACAGTCAGATATAGATAGAGGAGTCTCAGATACAATCAGATATAGAAAGAGAGGTGTCAGATACTGTCAGATATAGATAGAGGGCTGTCAGATACAATCGGATATAGATATAGGAATGTCAGATACAATCAGATATAGAGGGATGTCAGATACAATCAGATATAGATAGAGAAATGTCAGATACAATCAGATGTAGATAGAGGGATGTCAGATACAGTCAGGCATAGATAGAGGAATGTCAGATAAAATCAGATATAGATAGAGGGGTGTCAGATACAGTCAGATATAGATAGAGGGATGTCAGATATAGATAGAGGAATGTCATATACAACCAGATATAGATAGAGGGGTGTCAGATACAATCAGATGTAGATAGAGGGATGTCAGATAAAATCAGATATAGATAGAGGAATGTCAGATACAGTCGTCAGGTATTGATAGTGGAATGTCAGATAAAATCAGGTATAGATAGAGGAATGTCAGATACAATCAGATATAGATAGAGGGATGTCAGATCAAATCAGATATAGATAGAGGAATGTCAGATCCAGTCGTCAGGTATAGATAGAGGGATGTCAGATACAGTCAGGTATAGATAGAGGAATGTCAGATAAAATCAGATATAGATAGAGGGGTGTCAGATACAGTCAGATATAGATAGAGGGATGTCAGATCAAATCAGATATAGATAGAGGAATGTCAGATCCAGTCGTCAGGTATAGATAGAGGAATGTCAGATACAATCAGATATAGATATAGGGGTGTCAGATACAATCAGATGTAGATAGAGAGATGTCAGATACAATCAGATATAGATAGAGGAATGTCAGATAAAATCAGATATAGATAGAGGAATGTCAGATACAGTCGTCAGGTATAGATAGAGGAATGTCAGATAAAATCAGGTATAGATAGAGGAATGTCAGATACAATCAGATATAGATAGAGGGATGTCAGATACAATCAGATATAGATAGAGGGATGTCAGATACAGTCAGGTATAGATAGAGGGATGTCAGATACAGTCTTCAGGTATAGATAGAGGAATGTCAGATAAAATCAGGTATAGATAGAGGAATGTCAGATACAATCAGATATAGATAGAGGAATGTCAGATCCAGTCGTCAGGTATAGATAGAGGAATGTCAGATAAAATCAGGTATAGATAGAGGAATGTCAGATACAATCAGATATAGATAGAGGAATGTCAGATACAATCAGATGTAGATAGAGGGATGTCAGATACAATCAGATATAGATAGAGGAATGTCAGATAAAATCAGATATAGATAGAGGAATGTCAGATAAAATCAGGTATAGATAGAGGAATGTCAGATACAATCAGATATAGATAGAGGAATGTCAGATCCAGTCTTCAGGTATAGATAGAGGAATGTCAGATACAGTCAGGTATAGATAGAGGAATGTCAGATAAAATCAGATATAGATAGAGGAATGTCAGATCCAGTCGTCAGGTATAGATAGAGGAATGTCAGATAAAATCAGGTATAGATAGAGGAATGTCAGATACAATCAGATATAGATAGAGGGATGTCAGATACAATCAGATGTAGATAGAGAAATGTCAGATACAATCAGATATAGATAGAGGAATGTCAGATACAATCAGATATAAATAGAGGAATGTCAGATAAAATCAGATATAGATAGAGGAATGTCAGATCCAGTCGTCAGGTATAGATAGAGGAATGTCAGAAACAATCAGATATAGATAGAGGAATGTCAGATACAATCAGATATAGAAAGAGGGATGTCAGATACAATCAGATGTAGATAGAGGGATGTCAGATCAAATCAGATATAGATAGAGGAATGTCAGATCCAGTCGTCAGGTATAGATAGAGGAATGTCAAATAAAATCAGGTATAGATAGAGGAATGTCAGATACAATCAGATATAGAAAGAGGGATGTCAGATACAATCAGATGTAGATAGAGGGATGTCAGATACAATCAGATATAGATAGAGGAATGTCAGATACAATCAGATATAAATAGAGGGATGTCAGATACAGTCAGGTATAGATAGAGGAATGTCAGATACAATCAGATATAGATAGAGGGATGTCAGATACAATCAAATATAGATAGAAGGATGTCAGATACAGTCAGATATAGATAGAGGGATGTCAGATCAAATCAGATATAGATAGAGGAATGCCAGATACAATCAGATATAGATAGAGGGATGTCAGATACAGTCAGATATAGATAGAGGGATGTCAGATCAAATCAGATATAGATAGAGGGGTCTCAGATACAATCAGATATAGATAGAGGGGTCTCAGATACAATCAGATATAGATAGAGAGGTGTCAGATACTGTCAGATATAGATAGAGGCAGGGTCCGAAATTAACTTTTTGGCTCACCTGCCACGGGGACTGGTAGATGAAAAAATCCACCAGCCAAACACATTTTTTACCGGCCAGAATAATAAACAGCCTTTTTTTGTCACATGTACATTAATGTAATTTGCTGTATTCATGGCAGGGCTCGCAAAATTTCAAAATCAATAGGGCATCTAACCACAATGTTTAATCTGCTATTTTTGTTGTTGTTTTGATGCTGTTGTTTTTTTAACAAACAAAAAGACTGGATTTCCATGTAAACCAACTTTTCCTGCTCATCCCCACACCAGATATACTCACCATTTAAAAGTGGTTTAGTGGGTCACAAAACTCACAGTTTGGATCATCCAGTTACAGATTGGATCATATTTTCGATCAGAAAAACAGGGGCTATACTGTCGCTTTAAGAGTCACTCTCTTCACTGCCCGTACAATCTATACTTTAAAGCTTGCTGCGAGAAATTTAATTTTCTTATGTGAGGATAATGACTGACAGGACGAAGTTGGAGGATTGGCCCGACAAATCCATGACAAATCATGACGGATTGCTTCCTGTACTGCGTCTTTTCGCACGAAAGTGAAAGTAAAACTCGAGCGCGGGCTCAAACGTAATTTAAATACCCATATGCCTGAATTTCATACACCATTATTACCCATCCAAATCTGTGAAAGAATGCATAAGCATTTAAATATATTTTTTCCTCCTTATAAGTCAAGATAGCCCGACGGGCAGGGCGGGGATGTATTTTGATAGCTAATATGCAGCAGATAGCTACAGACCGCAAGTTACCTGCAGTACTAAACAGACGGTCTCTAGTGCGAGACTTGGAGCGTAGAGACGTTCCGTGGCTAGCTCACCTCGTTCCCAGATTAGTTACTGTCAAACACATTATATTGCATTAATATTTTGGTATGAAAATCACCCGCCAGTGTGGCGGGTAGCCTTTTGAATTTAGTCGCCAAACGGAAAATCTACCCGCATTTGGCGCTTGGCGGATGTTAATTTCGGACCCTGGATAGAGGGCTGTCAGATACAATCAGATATAGATAGAGGGATGTCAGATACAATCAGATATAGATAGAGAAATGTCAGATAAAATCAGATGTAGATAGAGGGATGTCAGATAAAATCAGATATAGATAGAGGAATGTCAGATACAGTCGTCAGGTATAGATAGAGGAATGTCAGATAAAATCAGGTATAGATAGAGGAATGTCAGATACAATCAGATATAGATAGAGGGATGTCAGATACAATCAGATATAGATAGAGGGATGTCAGATACAATCAAATATAGATAGAGGGATGTCAGATACAGTCAGGTATAGATAGAGGAATGTCAGATAAAATCAGATATAGATAGCGGAATGTCAGATACAGTCAGATATAGATAGAGGGATGTCAGATCAAATCAGGTATAGATAGAGGAATGTCAGATACAATCAGATATAGATAGAGGAATGTCAGATACAATCAAATATAGATAGAGGAATGTCAGATACAATCAGATATAGATAGAGGAATGTCAGATACAATCAAATATAGATAGAGGAATGTCAGATACAATCAGATATAGATAGCTGAATGTCAGATACAATCAGATATAGATAGAGGGATGTCAGATCAAATCAGGTATAGATAGAGGAATGTCAGATACAATCAGATATAGATAGAGGGGTGTCAGATACAACCAGATATAGATAGATGAGTGTCATATACAATCAGATATAAATAGAGAGATGTCAGATACAATCAGATATAGATAGAGGGATGTCAGATACAATCAGATATAGATAGAGGAATGTCAGATACAATCATCAGGTATAGATAGAGGAATGTCAGATAAAATCAGGTATAGATAGAGGAATGTCAGATACAATCAGATATAGATAGAGGGATGTCAGATACAATCAGATATAGATAGAGGGATGTCAGATACAATCAAATATAGATAGAGGGATGTCAGATACAGTCAGGTATAGATAGAGGAATGTCAGATACAGTCGTCAGGTATAGATAGAGGAATGTCAGATAAAATCAGGTATAGATAGAGGAATGTCAGATACAATCAGATATAGATAGAGGGATGTCAGATACAATCAGATATAGATAGAGGGATGTCAGATACAATCAAATATAGATAGAGGGATGTCAGATACAGTCAGGTATAGATAGAGGAATGTCAGATACAGTCATCAGGTATAGATAGCGGAATGTCAGATACAATCAGATATAGATAGAGGTATGTCAGATACAGTCAAATATCGAAAGAGGAATGCCAGATACAATCAGATATAGATAGAGGGATGTCAGATACAATCAGATATAAATAGAGAGTCAGGTATAGATAGAGGAATGTCAGATACAATCAGATATAGATAGAGGGATGTCAGATACAATCAAATATAGATAGAGGGATGTCAGATACAATCAGATATAGATAGAGGGATGTCAGATACAGTCGTCAGGTATAGATAGAGGAATGTCAGATAAAATCAGGTATAGATAGCGGAATGTCATATACAATCAGATATAGATAGAGGGATGTCAGATACAATCAGATATAAATAGAGAGATGTCAGATACAGTCGTCAGGTATAGATAGAGGAATGTCAGATACAATCAGATATAGATAGAGGGATGTCAGATACAATCAGATATAGATAGAGGGATGTCAGATCAAATCAGATATAGATAGAGGAATGTCAGATACAATCAGATATAGATAGAGGGATGTCAGATACAATCAGATATAGATAGAGGAATGTCAGATACAGTCGTCAGGTACAGATAGAGGAATGTCAGATACAATCAGATATAGATAGAGGGATGTCAGATACAATCAGATATAGATAGAGGGATGTCAGATACAATCAGATATAGATAGAGGGATGTCAGATACAATCAGATATAAATAGAGAGATGTCAGATACAATCAGATATAGATAGAGGAATGTCAGATACAGTCGTCAGGTATAGATAGAGGAATGTCAGGTAAAATCAGATATAGATAGAGGGATGTCAGATACAATCAGATATAGATAGAGGGATGTCAGATCAAATCAGATATAGATAGAGGAATGTCAGATACAATCAGATATAGATAGAGGGATGTCAGATACAATCAGATATAGATAGAGGAATGTCAGATACAATCAGATATAGATAGAGGGATGTCAGATACAATCAGATATAGATAGAGGGATGTCAGATACAATCAGATATAGATAGAGGGATGTCAGATACAATCAGATATAGATAGAGGGATGTCAGATACAATCAGATATAGATAGAGGGATGTCAGATCAAATCAGATATAGATAGAGGAATGTCAGATACAGTCGTCAGGTATAGATAGAGGAATGTCAGATAAAATCAGGTATAGATAGAGGAATGTCAGATACAATCAGATATAGATAGAGGAATGTCAGATCCAGTCATACGTAACGAGTTCTGATTGTGTAGTTTGTTTAGTGTGTTGTGATTTGATAGCAGCTTAGCTTGCCGTTAGCTTAGTTGGCGATTGCATATTCCTGTGGGCGGAGTTTAGTCAAAAAACTGTTTTACTGACGTCATTAAAGCAGGAAGTAGAGGGCTGTAGTCCAAACCGGCCGTTCGCTGTAGGCTTTGAAAGGTGAATTCTGTTAAAGACAATATATCGCCTGGCAGTGAACTTTGAGCGTTATCATTTTACAAGTATTAATTATGCTCTTACAGCAACATTACACACTTACTAGTGTTTAAAAAATGGGATCAGAAAGAACGTGACCTTTAAAAATAGAAAGTTTTAAACAAACGTTAATGTACTTGATTACCAAGTCAAAATGGTCAGTAAAGATCACAGTGAAAATAAAACAAGTCATTTATTAAGTAATGAATTACCAAAGAACCTCAGTAATCTCCATATTCTTTTCTTACAGACACCATTGCGGTTTCTTCCATTTGCTTTATTCTTATATCTCTGACTGTGATTTTCATACAATGCAGAAAGCTTAACAGCTTAGCACAGGTAAAGAATTTCAGTGCACTTTAAACAACATTAGTTGTCTACTATTTAACATGTGTACAATGTAATTGTGTACATACATACGTATATATACAGGTATGTGCTAATACATTGTACCTATATTAAAAGTAACTGCTACACTCTATCCCGAAAAAACCTAACACTAACAACCTTGAATAACATAATCCAAAACTACTGGGTTGTTTTAACCCATTGTTAGATCAAATATAAACATTTTCAGGTTTAATTTAACCCAACGGTTGGCCTCATCCCTACTTAAGCCAAGGCTGGGTTAAAAATTACCCAAAATTTCTTAATTCTTATTTATGAAATCAGAGTTTGCTCATTTACAAAAATGTCTGTTTACAACATCATAAATGTAAGACTTTGTTACTGCATAAAACGTAAGCATATTTTTATTTTAAGCTCCCTGATGTGGAAGAAGTGGAAACCTGTGTAACTTACTGTATATACAACGAGTCAACTTCATCTATAACTCATCAGTTGAAATCTTCAATGCCTGTGGAAGAGGAAAACGTCTCGGTTATGTATGTTACCATGGTTCACTGAGAAAGAAAATGAGACGCAGCGTCTTGACAAGACAAAATGGGAACACACCAGCAGCGTGCACTCGTGTGAAATTTTTGTACAACTATTCAAAGTTCTTATAGAGAGGCAGATTAATCTCTAAAACTTGAATGTGCCCTAATCAGCAGATGTGAAGGCATACTGTGCACCTCATAAGCCAATAAAATAGCCTCTATTTTCTAATGGATTTGCTAATGGATTGTTTAGAGGCTTTCGTCCTCCATTTGCAGAGCCTAAACAAATCAATAACTGATCCGATTTTCTCCATGAAGAAGACCTAATAATATATTTCTGCAAAGCCCTAACTGGACATAGCAGGTGAAGTCTTTCTTGGTCAGTTGACTTACGAGGAGGAGTATGGAAGGCCTGTAGAACAAAGGGCCTAGCTGGACATGTAGGAACCTTAGCAACATAACTCGGTCTTAAGTGAAGAATATCTTTAATATTCCCCGGAACAAACTCCAAAACGATGGGGAGACGGAAAGGGCCTGTAAATTGCTTTCTGAAAAGTAATGGCGAGCAAAAACTTCAGCTTAAATTATAAATTTTTGTCTAAAGCTGACTGTAAATGTTTGAAGGGAGCTAAAGAAATCCCTTCTAAAACTACTGCGAAGTCCCAGGCCGGATCTCTAGACATAGATGGAGGCCTCATCCTTAAAGCGTCTTGCATGAAGCATAAAACCACAGGGGGCTTCCTTAAGGACCCCTCAGATAGAGGTACGTAAAAGGCTGAAATAGCGACAAGGTAAATTTTTAAAATAGAGGGTTGAAAGACCTGATGAAAACAGTCCTGAAGAAAATCTATAACTGAAGCCACAGGGCAGTTAACTGAATCGATATGTTTATCACTACACCAAAAAGTGAAAACCCTCCATTTTAATTCATAAAGTTTCCTGGTGGAGCGCAAGACTTTAAAATGGTCTCTACAACATCTGTAGAAAACCTTGGTTAAAAGTTTAATCCCTTATGCCAAACCCATAGTCCACATTCCTGGTTGAGGGTGAAATATCACTTTTATAAAATCCCTACTGAGGGGAACCTTCCAATGTGGGCCTGCCACAAGGGCTAGGAGATCTGAAATTCATGCTCAGATCTGGTAAAACAGGGCTACCAAAATCAGACTGATCCCTTTTAGGCAAACTCTCAGTAACACTCCTGGAAGCATAGAAATCGGGGGAAAACCATACGGGCATCACCTCGGCCTTGCTTGTACCATAGTTGGTACAATGCTTGTACTATTTCTGGCAATGTGTTTTCTCCTGGGATGCAAACAGGTCCACCTCTGCTTGACCATATATCTTCCAAATCTGCTGAATGGCCTACCACAACCACTTACTAGCCTGTGAGGGACATGTCTGTCGAAATGATTACCCTGCAACATTGCACCCCAAGAGGCAGGACCTTGTTCAGGATCTGAAACTTCTTTCCATACTTTCAGAAAAAGTAGGCATCTGCACGGTAGAGGAACCTAAGCTTATTGTTTATCTTCAGAATCTGCATCATCTCTAAAACCCCAGACACTGCCCATTGATCCTTGCAGTGGTACATCTAATATGGTGGGCAAAGCTTACATGGCAGTGGGTCATGCTGGTGTTTGCTAGCACTCAATGGGGGTTTTGCAAGTGTACCAGGCCAATCTTGTTAGTAGGTTTGTTAATATAAAAATATGAAGGCATTATGCTGCTAATGCATTAAGATTATATGTGCTGTGCCTATTAAACATACATTTCATTAGCCGCAGTGTCTTATATGACTTCAAGCTGGTTAGGAACGCGTACACATCCGGGTACTTCCATGCATTCTCTTTACTTGTGTTCTTGAGTATTGGAACTGGTCTGATTGATGATGACGTATATTGAGAACACCAGAATATAATATTGCATAAGAACACATATTGAGAAATGACCTTGAAAAAGTTCTACAAATATTTCACATGATTGCATATTGCTGGCATAATCCCAATGTGTCATTTCACGATGCAACATAGAGTTCCCTCAAAATGGAACACACACACACACACACACACACACACACACACACACACACACACACACACACACACCCTTCACGTGATCTGATAGGATTACACAGAAGAGATACATGCTGAACAAGAATTAGGACAGAAAAGGGGCGCCGCTAGCAATTTTGGGCCCTATGAAAAAATAGGGGGTCGGGCCCCCACCATACCCATTTCGCACCAAACATACAATCCAACCTACTGTAGCTATTCAAAATCTTTGTCTGTAATTTAATAATACAGAACTATTTATTTTGCTATTGTTTTGACCACAATTATCAGTATTTATAGATACCTAAAATGTCTGCAGCTAAGATCATTTATTGTGCAATGTAAATTTAATTGAAAAATACAGTAATGTCATCAAATATTCAGAGAAAATACAACATTCTTAAAGATTAAAGATAAATGTGACCATGCCTCTGAAAACCCAGCTGAAGTATTTCTTTGTGATTTTACTGTTTTCCACATAAAATCATCCTACATAATGTAAAGAACATTTTGTGAAAATATAAACTTGATATCTTTAATATTGACTGAGTAATGTCATGTCAGCGATTGAAATCATAAATTAATGCTTGAAATTAAACTGTAATGCTTTTTATCTCACAATAAGATTTGAGACTCATTTTCACAGGCAGTCTCAGTGACATACTGTATACTTGAGCTGTTACACACACCAATAACATTGCAACATTTAAAAATGGCGAACAACAACAATGCATCTTTTCTATACATTTACATTCTGCCTGAAATAAGACTGGGTCAACAATGCTTGACCAAAGCTTGTATTCTAATTATTAGCATTATTTATAAGGTGAAGAACAAGTTTCACACACCAGCAGCTTCAGTAAAGCAAAAATAATGACAGATCATTGAAACCGTGAACTCGAGAAAACAGCTATACTGTTATTAAATGATTCTTCAGACTGTTTTTTAATCAACGGGGCTCTAACATGAAATGAATGACAACTATAGCAGATTACAACATAGATTTCCATTGATTTCTTAAACCTGTTGCAAGGTGAGAAGCTTTACACGGCCCTATAACAGACAAGTTTTTTGATTGGTGTAAATCTTCTTTTTTTACACATTAATGTGGCAAAAACTAAAGAGATGAGTATTGAGTTCAGAAGGAACTCTTCTGTCCTTTCCCCAGTTGTAATGGACAATAAACCAATTGAACTCGTACAGCAGTATAAATACCTCGGGACTGTGATCGACAATAAACTGTGCTTTGAGTCACAAGTTGATGTTGTGTGTAAAAAAGCACATCAGTGTATATATTTTCTTCGTAAGCTTCGTAGTTTTAATGTTGATACTGTTTTTATGAAAATGTTTTATTCTTGTTTTATTGAATCAGTTCTTACTTTCTCTTTTATTTGTTGGCACGGGTCACATTCTACTAAACAGAAAACCCGCATGCAAGGTATTGTAAAGGTTTGCAGCAAAATTGTGGGTACACCATTAGATGACCTAAATTATCATCATAAGGCGAGATCGCACTGTGAGACCGTGGATTGAAGATGGCGCTAAAACGCAACGTAAAGACGGGGCGGAGCTAAGAGGGCTCAGCTTAGGGGGTTGCGTGTGCGGCACAGTCCTTGGCTGGGGCCCTCAAAAGTTCATGGGCCCTTAGAATCGTCTTAACTCCCCCCCCTTACGGCGCCCCTGCATATAATTACACACACAAACAACAATACTATTGGAAAATCTGTCATTTTAAGAGTGCATCCCAAAAGCAAACCGACTGTGAATGAGGATAAAATCACACTCAATCAAATGATGAAATGTGATGACAAAAAAATCATTTATCATCTTTAGTGATGATAATATGTATTAATATGTAGATTTGTAGAAAGATTTGTAGGTTTTTAGAGTCTGTGTTCATTTAAACAAATATATTTCTTTCTGTTGAGCTTTATATGAATATCTTTTCTTTCACAGTGTTAAATAAAAAACAAATTCAAATGTTTCTGTAAATAAACTTTTTTATAACTTTACATTTTAGTTTTGTGTGTTTTTTGATCTCTATTTTGATCTCTAAATGATTGTTGTAGTTTAATATCTATGAAGTATCAGATATAATAAAGTATCAGATGTTTTTATGTGAACTACTTTCAACCACCTTTGATTCAAAATAATGCATGTACATGAACAGGTCTTTCCTAATTTTGATAAAACCTTCTTGGGGTTCCCCAAACATTTTGACAGTGAGGCTTTATTCAATCTAAATTTAGATCTTGGAGCTTTGTACTTTGGTACATCTAATCTGCTCAGTGAAGCTGAAAAGCATATTGCTCACTCTAGTGGTCACTAACATCCTTGTTAACTATTTAAACTAACATCCTCCATGTAAACTAATAATGTTAAGTGTTTAAAGCACGTAATTATTATATTTTAGATATAGATTATTAGCAAGCTATTATCTTAAATCTAAATGAAATCCAAATTTCTAATTTTAATCTGATGACTTTAGGACTCTGAAGTTTAAAATGTGCTAAGAAAGCTCACATAAAATGGCACTAGGTGTCACGAAATGTTTGGCGGAGAGAACCCAAGCGCAGACAAACATAAACTAAACTGAAGGTTTATTTACACACCACAACACAAAAAGACACTGGGAACACGTGGAAGCCACACACAATATGACTCCACGTGTCCCCACACAGAACACAGTACTGCCATGATCTTGCCATATGAAATCAGACCTGAATCTAACACAATTTGTGGTCTCTGGCTCTGACATTTTCTCTGCCGTACATCAACGAGTGGAGTTTAGCAGATCACGTGGAATGAAGTTGCATATGAGCTGCAGCGCAGGTGAGAGCAACTCAATTTTAATTTTCTTTCCAAAACCATAAACAAGTGTTTACGATGTGATAATCGTATATTGCATGGCATACCACCATGCCGATATACCGTTACAACTAAGATTAAGATGTAATGAGCCTCACAACAAAGAAAACATGATTTTTTTAACACTGTTGTCCTCAGACCATTTTAGGAGATTGTCTTATAGTGAATGCAAAACTCTGTCGGTTTACTTGTCTGGTATTCCAAAGCTATCATAGAAATGCTTGTCTATTCTGTGTTTGTCTAAAGTATTATTTAATCTTTACTGTTTCTGTATGTTGCAATTTTACACATACATACTGCCCTCCATAAGTATTAGGACAATAGAGGCAAAATTCCTGTGTTTGCTGTGGAATCAAAAAATATCTAAACATTAAAAGGTGAAAATGAGACAAAAGCACAGCATATCTGATTTAACATGCACACTATTCCAACTCAATGGAACAACACATTTGTATTTTGATACTTCTATCTAATGTGAGCATATTAAAACCATTGGCTCAGAAGTGTTCAAGTTTAAAGGGTTAGTTTATCCAAAAATGAAAATTATGTGTCTAATGACTCACCTTCATGTCATTCGAAACCCGTAAGACCTCAGTTCATCTTCGTAGCACAGTTTAAAATGTTTTAGATTTAGTGTGAGAACTTTCTGACCTGCCAGTGAAAATGTACGGTATACTGTCCATGTCCAGAAAGTTAATAAAAACATCATCAAAGTAGTCCATGTGACATCAGTGGGTCAGTTAGAATGTGTTAAAGCAAAAATAACAAAAATTACGACTGTATTCAGCATTGTCTTCTCTTCAGGGTCTGTTGTGAATCCGTGTTCACCACACTGCCGTGACGCTGCTGACGTACGACGCTGCAGCCGTGTTATCTTAAGTCTCAGCTTCGTTTACAGTCTGAGGGTGACACACACTGTATTCAAACTATTCTACATTGTTTGTATTTTGTTATTGTTATATATATTTTTAAAATGGTGCATAAGTGTGCATGTCACGGATGTCCTAATCCCTCAGATTGTAAATAAAGCTCGAGCAGAACAGATAACACGTCAGTGGCGCTGTACGTTAGCAGCGTCACTGCAGTGTGTTGTACGCGGATTCACAACAAACCCGGAAAAGAAGACAATGCTGCATAAAGTCGTAATTTTTTTTATTTTTGGACCACAATGTATTTTCGATGCTTCAACAAATTCTAACTGACCCACTGATGTCACATGGACTACTTTGATGATGTTTTTATTACCTTTCTGGACATGAACAGTATACCGTACATACATTTTCAATGGAGGGTCAGAAAGCTCTCGGACTAAATCTAAAAGATGAATGGAGGTCAAACGGGTTTTGAAGGACATGAGGCTTTAATGATATAACTTTCATTTATGGATGAACTAACCCTTTAAGAAGAGTTTACAAATAAAAAACATAGAATGTGTAGTATCAGTTTGATCCAATTCTTCTGAGTCTTGCATTTTGTGACAACACACATAAGTCAGCATTTAAAGGGATAGTTCACTTTAAAATGAAAATTTTGTTATAATTTACTCATCCTCATGTTGTTCTAAACCTGTATGAATTTCTTTTTTCTGATAAACACAAAAGAAGATATTTTGATAAATGATGGTAAACACACACAGCAGTGAGTGACCATTGACTTCCATAGTAGGACAAAAATATTTTGGAAGTATTGTGATAAATGTTAAAGAAAATATTTTGATAAATGATGATAAGCACACAGTTGACGGTACCCATTAAATTCCATCATATTTTTTATTCCTACTATGGTAGTCTATAGTCACTTACTGCTGTGTGTTACCATCATTTCTCAAAATATCTTCTTTTCTGTTCATCAGAACAAAGAAACTCATACAGGTTTAGCACAACATGAGGACGAGTAAATGATGACAGAATTTTCATTTTAAAGTGAACTATCCCTTTAAGGTTGTTGTTTGTTGGTAAAGCATGTAGGGCTATGTGCTGAAACTATAGTGATAAGCCAATAAATCGCAAAGAACGATATATCGTCCGATATTTAGATTTTTTTTATAAACGGCCAGTACATTTCTCTATTACTTACATTTGATATTTGTAATGTAAAGACAAAGTCTGACAGACAGTAAAATGACCAATCATTATTCACATTTTAACATGACATTATGTTGTGTCACACAAAACAACACATTTACTCAAACAAAACCGTGAGACGTCAGATCCACATTGCTTATGTCTTGTAATGTGTTTTAAGTACTTTAAAGAGTATACTTTAAAGGGTAAATGTTTTCTGTTTGTCTCTACTGTAATAACATTTGTGTTATATCGTCCAATTAGCCATGCATGCGTTCTTAATATTGGTATCGGCATTGGCCATTAAAAAACATACCGGTGGAGCACTAGTGTAGTTGAAACATGAAATGATGTTGTTGTTCGCTACGACGCAAGGAATTGTGGGTTATTTGCAGCTGCAAATGATACATCTCATGCATCCTCCGAATTCATGTAAAAGAAGGTTGCATTCAAAGGTCGCATCCAGAGTTTCCTACTTACTTTTCTGTAAGACAGCCTTGATGATGTATGCATCCTTCGAATGCGACCTCCAGAGGACACTACTGAAACGAGAAACAATGCATCCCAATTCGCCTAGTACTTATACTATGCGCTAATAGTATGTACTGCTTTTGTTGTTCTGCTCTCAACAGTATGTACTTTCACATCACAGAGTATGCACACAATGAGACATGCTAACGCGAAACGGAAGTGACGCCGCTGTTGCCTAGACACTATGACTTTTCTGAGATATGAAAGATGTAATACTAATCTATAGGTAGGTACTTCAGATTAACATCAGATACGCAGAAACAGCTTGTGTTATGTAGATTTGAATATATGTGAGAGCCGATACTTCTTTACTTTAACTAAAGTAAAAAGTGTAGTCAGTACTTTAACTTCTACCAGGGTATTTTTAAACATGAGTATCTTTACTTCTACTTGAGTAAAGAATGTGTGTGTACTTTTCCCATCTCTGGACAAAACACTGTTGATTTTGTTTTATCGTGCTTACATTGAACCAGTACTGTCATTTACTTTGGTGTGCTGATGTCACAGGGTGACGTAGGGCGGAACCAAAAACAGAGAGGAGAGGTTCCGCCCGGAGCAAATTTTTTTTCTAAACCCCCGTTTACTTCCTGGGTTTCTATGGCAGCGAAATCAGGCCAGATTCATCACAGGTGTGCAAAGGAGGCAGTGATTATTGACTGGGCGGGCGATATGATTAATGCAGATTTAAAAGACGGGCTGAAGAAGCAGAAGGGGGTTGATCTCGGGCGAGTGAACTTCCGCCTTAGGCGATACCACAAACACCAGCCTCCGAAGAGTCCGCAGGCTCCGCTGATCCGGCGACCGCTAGAAAACGGGCGGAAAGAGTGCGGGGCTGGTCCGGGCGAAAGGACGGCGTGGTCGTGTGAGGGAGTCGTTTGCTGGAGTCTTTGTTGGCGTGTGTTGGCGCTGCTGTTGTGCTGTGTATACTCTTCAGGCTGGGCTGGCGTGGCTGTGTGGGACGAAGGAAAGCATACTGCTGGAATCTGAAACGAAACCGAGAGAGAAATCAACGTAGAGTGAGTAATAAATGATTCGAAGGAAACAAGAACTGCTGGCATTATTGGTGTAAACATTGTGCTGTGTGTGTTACACACCAACTCGTCTGCTGCTGTGGATGTGAGCCTGTGTGTGGAGGGAAGGCTGAAAACGGAGCATACTGTGCGACGCTTGTGAGTACAAATAAATACTTTTAGACATTGGCTGCTAACCCATTGTGTGATAGACTGTTTGGTGGAAGTAGGACGGCCCTACCGCGGAGCAGTGTGGTGGGAGCGCCGGATGAAAGCCAGCTCGAGTGACTATAGCCCTTATGAACGTAGACTGAGTCGGTAAACAACGCCATACCGAATTCCGGGGAAGAAGGTGAAGACGGGGTTCCTCAGTGCTCACTTATAGTGTGGTGTGGTGAGTCTATATTGTGTGGAACCTTTCACTTGAAGTGGTGCAGTGTCTTGTCTTTGCTGTGTGTGTGTATTATCTGCCAGACCCCCGCCTCCATCTTCTGAACTGTAGAAAGACGGAAAGGCTGTCGGCGCCAGTCGCTGCATCATCTTAATATATGTTGTAGGTGAGCCCGAGTGGAAACGCTTAATGAGGCTGGATATCAACGGACCTTCTGTGAATTTGGGTTGTGTGACGAAGAGGTGGTGAAGCGCTTTGACCACAAAGAACCGTGTGAGTAACGTAAAGCATAAAAAAATTGCTTGCATGTTGTGATTCATAACCTGTGCTTTGCGGAGTGAGGCGGAGTCGATCTCATCTGTCCCGTAGCCTCTTCAAAAGGGTGCCCCTGTCTAGCGTTCGTTAGTTGGTGAAGTGGAAAGGAGAGGGCAGCACTCGGCTCGGTGTGACAGAGGGAGTTGTGCCCCCGCAGTAGCAGCAGCCATCGAGAGGAGTTGTTCCTCGACGCCATCATTGTCATCTTGCCTCGAGGCTTTCGGCGAGTTGGGGAACACGGTCACCGTAAGTCCACCTTTTTCTTTCACTCACCCAAACGAAACATATGCCTGTATTGATCATCGATTAGCCACGTGTGGAAGTAAGGGAACGAGAGAAGGAGAGATTGTACCTACCATACTTACTGTATGTCGTGTCCGCTGGAGAGGTGAGAGAAACCCCCAGTTGTGTACTTAATCATTCTGTGTGTCCCAGCCAGCAGCCTGTGTGAAGAAGGAGAGAAGAGAGATTATATCTACCATACTTACTGTATGTTGTGTCCGCTGGAGAGGTGAGAGAAACCCCCAGTTGTGTACTTAACCATTCTGTGTGCCCCAGCCAACAGCCTGTGTGAAGGAAGAGAGAAGGAGAGATTATACCTACCATACTTACTGTATGTCGTGTCCGCTGGAGAGGTGAGAGAAACCCCCAGTTGTGTACTTAACCACTCTGTGTGCCCCAGCCAACAGCCTGTGTGAAGGAAGAGAGGAGGAGAGATTATACCTACCATACTTACTATATGTCGTGTCCGCTGGAGAGGTGAGAGATACCCCCAGTTGTGTACTTAACCAGTCTGTGTGTCTCAGCCTGCAGCCTGTGTGAAGAAGGAGAACAGAGAGCCTATATCTGCCATACTTACTGTATGTCGTGTCCGCTGGAGAGGTGAGAGAAACCCCCAGTTGTGTACTTAACCAGTCTGTGTGCCCTAGCCAGTAGCTTGTGTGAAGAAGGAGAGAGAGGAGATCATACCTACCATACTTACTGTATGTCATGTCCGCTGGAGAGGTGAGAGGAGCCCCCAGTTGTGTACTTAACCGTTCTGTGTGTTCTAGCCAGCAACCTGTGTGGAGGAAGAGAGAGAAAGAGGAAGCCATACTTACCATACTCGTTGTGTGTTGCGTTCGCTGGAGAGGTGAGAGAAACCCCCCAGTTGTGTGCACAACCCCTCTGTGTGTACGATCAGCTACCTGTGCAGAGAGAGAGATATACCCGTGATTAGGGGTACGTTCCAGACACACACACACGCCTATCTCCCAGCATTCATTTTATTTCTGTTCTGCCTCCAGGAAGAAGAGGAGGGCGCCATGGGAATTACGAGCCAGGCGGAGAAGCCTGAGGTACACCCCCCCCCCTTCCATTGCTCTGGACCACGACCCACCTGGAGAGCAGAGCGAGAGCATTAGTTTTAAATATCCCCCTTTCCCTGCCCTTCTAAAAATTCATTTTAATTAAATTAATAAAAGATTATTTTTATACTTATTCACGCTTGTGTTGTTTGGTCATTGGGTTGGCTTTGGGGACCTCCTCGAGGTGGAAGTTAAAAAGGGGCGTGGCCTAGTTACATTTGTGGCCACCCCCGGCTTGTGACACTGGTATGGGAGTTTATCTGTAAAAACTGGAACTCTATTAAACAAATTGTGAAATGGCATAGTAAATTGATTGGGGAGTATTCTGCCCTCGTAAAAGAGTTCCCCTTCTTAACTAGACAGATAGACAACTCCTTCCACAGATATGTTGAATCGAAGCATGGATTTATTATGACCACCACTTCAAATATAAGTGGAACAGAGTAAAACTGAAATACAGAAAAAATAATAAAATAAGTTTCTAAAGAATGTGGATTAAAGCAATATGACCGTTCACTTAAGGGATAACTACATATACTTTACACAAAATAATGCAGACGCATGTAACACTGTACTGAAATCCCTCCAAACATGAATTTTATACTGAATAACATCACCAATACCAAATATAAGATGATGATAAAGATCTTGTAAACACTTTTACTACTTACAGACAAAGCTTCTTTAAATAATTGCAAGGGATGCAAAGGATTGAAAATAGCTGCTTTAATCGTGTGACTATCAGCTTCAACTGAGCAAAACAAAAAGGCTCCTATTAAGGTCAGAGGTTACTTTAAATATATAGAATAGCACCACCTAGTGGCTCAAACATTTAACTAGACTAAACTTCACTGGAAACAGTACACTCCCCGTCTGGTATCTGTAAGATGCCATCATCAAGCAGAATAACATTTGTCTATTCAGTCCCAGGAGACAGCAGTAAAACAACATCCGATATAGGACGTAGGAACACCTTAGACGATCCGTCTTTGACCACTTTGACCTCAACTTTCCTTACTTTCCCATCTTTCCCAGGAAATGTCTCCAACACGATTCCCATTGGCCAGTCATTCCTTTTTGCTTGGATGTTTTTCAGTAGCACAACATCACCTACTTGAAGATTGGAGCTCTCATTCTGCCATTTTCTGCGGTTTTGCAAAGTTGCGAGATATTCCTTTCTCCAGCGATTCCAGAATGTATTGGCCAAGCTTTGGACTTGCCTCCACTGACGAATGAAGAGGTCCTTTTCACCAAATTCTCCTGATGGAGGAGGAACTACAGAAGTTTTTTGAGTGAGTAAAGTTGCTGGAGTCAGAATGAAAGGAGCATCAGGATCCGTAGACACAGGCACTAGGGCAGCGGTTCCCAAACTTTTTTTCCTGCGCACCCCCTTCTATGTCCCGACCGGGTTGGCGCACGCCCCAAACCCCACTTCAAAAAAAAAGACTCATGTTTAATCATGTGCAAATAACCAGGGGCCGGTTGCACCAGCCGGACGTAAAGAAGTTGGGTGTAAGTCCTACGTCGGGCTTAGCTACGTCTGACATTGTGAAAAATATTTACGCCTGTTGCACCATTTGAAACTACGACTAGACGCAGCTACGCTCAGCGTAGATGATGCGCGCCCCCGTGTATGCGTTTAATATTTAGACGCCATTCGAGTTTACTATGGTAAGAAACGTACACTTACTGCCGCCAGCTAATAGATGACATATGAGAGCTCTCCTCATGTTTACCAGTGCGCTCTCCCTCAAGATGCGTGCGTCATGTGCAGACCCATCAAACACATTCACAAAAGCCTTTACAGTTCGCACAAAAGGTGTATAATAGTTTGCAGATTCATTATAACAGCTCAAGTTTCAAACTAAATTAAATGAAAGCTTTTAATAAGTTCTCTACAGTGTCTTTGTAAGTATTTATGTATTTTATTATACAAATTTATTGCCGGTCTCTCTACCATGCATGAAAGCACATTGCTCGCGTGTGCCTGTGCATTAGACGCACCCATGTCTCGTCCCATTTGATTATTTCTATTTTTGCCATAGAAAAAAAATTTCTGTCTCTTGGTCCCTCTCCTCCTTCGTGACTAACAACTTTATCATAAGACGTCCCACTTGACAGTTTCCCTGATTTCAGCCAGTTAAGCATATTTATAATATGGAATGAATGAAACGAGTTGACGCGCATATAGCGGCTGCAGTGCATAACAGAAGAGCAGTGCGTAGAAAAAGACAGCAGCTGTCTTCTACGTTTCTATCAAAAACTAAAAGTATAGTTTTTTTATTTAAAATAAAAGCGATTACAAAGGAAATGTCTACTGTTCATGTTTTTTATTCATTTATTGTATGGAAAAATCCCACTTAAAGAACCAGACCGCCATTAGATTTTTCCACTTGCGCACCCCCCGGTGGCAGCTCGCGTACCCCTGGGGGTGCGCGTACCACACTTTGGGAATCCCTGCACTAGGGGACGAGCATTGACTATGGCTGTGACTTCAGCCATGAAGGTGGTCAAAACCTCATGAGATAGCCTTGAAGGTGCAAGTTTTTGTAGCATAGATTCAAGGATCCGCCTTGAAACTCCAATCATACGTTCCCAACTTCCACCCATGTGAGATGAGTGGGGAGGGTTAAAAACCCAAGTACATCCATTATCACTCAGATACTCTTGTACCTTTCTGTCATCTGTGACTGACTCCATCTTCAACTCCTTGCATGCTCCAACAAAGTTGGTGCCACAGTCTGACCGCAACTGCTTTGCTGGACCTCGAACCGCAGAAAATCTGCGGAGAGCATTTATAAAACTGGAGCTATCCATTGACTCTATGACCTCAATATGTATGGCCCTAGTGCTCATACATGTGAACAGCACTGCCCAGCGTTTTGAGTTTGCTTGTCCTCCTCTGGTTCGACGTGAAGTGACCATCCAAGGCCCGAAAACATCTAACCCTACAAAGGAGAATGGAGGGTCCATACTGAGCCGCTCAGGAGGTAGGTCAGACATCTTCTGTGTCGAAATCTTTCCCCGTAGTTTGCGACACTGAAAACATTGAAAGATCATGCTGCTGATGCGTCTCTTACCACCTATGATCCAAAACCCAGCCTCTCTCAATGCGCCCTCAGTAAAGACGCGTCCTTGATGTTCAACTTGTTTGTGATAATGTTGAATGATTAGAGATGTCATGTGACAATGACCAGGAAGAATAAGAGGACACAGTTCGTCTCTCCCAAGGTTTGCTTGTGAAAGGCGTCCACCAACCTTGAGTAAGCCAGTCAACCACATACTCTGGGGAAGGTCAGCTGCCAAAACTGACCTAGTGGCTTGGTCGGCAGGGTTTTGATCTGTAGGTACATATTTCCACTGGTCAGGGCATGTAGATTTCCGTATCCTTTGCACCCTGTTATTAACATACACATAAAATTTCCTAGATTCATTACAGATGTAGCCTAAGACAACCTACTGTCAGAATAAAATGTCACAGCATCCAGTTTGGTGTCAATCTCATCTTCAATGGTTTCAGCTATTTCCACAGCCAGAACAGCTGCGCACAGCTCGAGTCTGGGGACAGAGATCTCAGGTCGTGGAGCTAGTTTAGCCATTCCAAACATAAAACCAACATCTACAATACCACATGTATTGATAACCCAGCTGTAAGCGACAGCTGCAATAGCATTTGTGGACGCATCACAAAAGACACACATCTCTTTTCTTTGTGCTTGACAGAGAGAGATTGTAGCATATGTGCGGGGAATCTTAACGTGCTCAAGCTCTTTTAATGAATCTCTCCAAACCTTCCATTCTTTAAATTTCTCATCTGGCAGAGGTGCGTCCCAATCACAAGACTCTGTGGTTAGTGCTCTGAGCAGGAGTCTCCCCTGAATTATGACAGGTGCAGCAAAGCCAAGTGGGTCAAACAAGCTGTTGATCATTGACAGAACCCCGCGTCTGGAATAAGGTCTCACCTGGTCTGCAACTTGGAAGATAAACACATCTTCAGACATGTCCCAGCTCACCCCCAAACTTCTCTGAACTGGTGGAAGGCCAGTCTTCAGATCTAAATTCCTTAACTCCTTTGCAAGATCTTCTGCAGGAAATGCTTTCATAACTTCCACTTTATTGGAGGCAATCTTGTGAAGATGTAGATTGGACACAGCTAACATTTCCTGGGTGGTCTTAAGCAGCTTGATGGCTTCCTCTTCCGTGGAGAGAGAGATAAGGCCATCATCCACATAAAAATTCCTTTCCACAAAGTGCCTTGCCTCGGATCCATAGTCTTTTTCACCTGCGAGGGCTGCCATCCTGAGCCCATGTATGGCAACTGCAGGAGATGGGCTATTACCAAATACATGCACTCGCATCTGATACTCCATCACCTTGTTGTCTAAGTCATTGTTGTCATACCAAAGGAAGCGTAGAAAGTTCCGATGCTCTTTCGCAACCACAAAGGAATGAAACATTTGCTGGATATCAGCCATCACATCAAGCATGGCGACGCATTTGAAGCGACATCATCCCGGTGTTTTACTGACAGGAGTGAAAACGAAGGCTGCTAACAACCGCTTATCACCACGGCATTTAAGCAGCCCCTTGATGTACAATCAGACCGGGCTAAAGCCATCACAAACGCTATCGGTGTGTTTATAGGTGCAGACATGAGGCCATATTCGGTTGTGCAAAACGAGGGCTTTAAACACATGCTGAAAGTGCTTGAGCCACGTTACAACATCCCGTCGCGCACCCACTTCAGCGAAAAGATCGTACCAGATCTTTATAAGCAGGAGAAGAAAAAAGTTGTGGATGAACTAGCGCAAGCATCCTCTATTTCGCTTACGACAGACGGGTGGACGTCCAGAGGAATGCAGAGCTATGTGACGATAACCGCTCACTTCATCACAGCAGACTGGGAGATGAGAAGTCCGGTGCTGCAGACACGCCCCCTCTACGAAAGTCACACAGGCACTCATCTTGCGAAGGTACTAACACAAGCAGTGGAGGAATGGAAGATAAAGAGGCCCACTACTAATATCCCAGTCACAACTGATAATGCCAAAAATCAAATAAATGCAGTGAATGAGGCAGGACTGGGCCCACAGATAGGGTGCTTTGCACATGTAGTGAATTTGGCATCACAAAAGGGAATCTCAGTCAATAGGATGGACCGCCTCCTTGGGAGGATCAGGAAGGTGGTTTCCTACTTTCACCGAAGCACAACAGCTGCTCATGTGCTTAAGACAAAGCAAGAAATGCTAAAGTTGCCTACTCATAAGCTCATGCATGATGTTCCAACAAGGTGGAACTCCACTTATGATATGTTGGAGCGTTATCTGGAGCAGCAGGCAGCTATATACTCTGCATTGACCGACAAGACCCTAAAGAAAAATGTCAAAGACATCATCACCCTATCTGATGATGATGTGAGAGTGACAGAGGAGGTCCTCCAGGTGCTTAAACCCCTCAAAACTGTTACATCTCTGCTGAGCACTGAAACTTCACCATCTGTGTCAATGATCCTGCCTCTGAAAACAAGGATTCTACAATCCATGGCTCCAAGTGTGGACGACAGCACGATCACTCGAGATGTCAAGACTGCCATTAGAGAGGACCTGGAGCCCAGATACACTTCACCCCCTACTCTACAGGACTACCTTCACAGATCTACTGCCCTGGATCCGAGGTTCAAGTCCCTGTCTCACATGGACCCTGCCCTACGCCAGAGGACATACAGTGACCTCACCACAGAGATTGTGAGCAGTCTGGGCACTGAAGACTGTGATGAGGTAAAGAAATATTATTTTTTATTTAAAAATGATTAGTTTAAATTAAATAAATAAATAAATAATTAAATATTTAAATTTAAAATCTAAACACATTTTTTATTTTCAGTAATAATGGCTTTGTTTTATAAAATGTTATTGCCAGATTTTTCATGTCTATGACACATGAAAAATTAATAATAGGTTTAATTAATTAACAATTTTTTTGTCTGCAGGGTCAAGCTGCAGAACCAACAGGAGCAAACTTGGACACATCTCCTCCACAAAAGAAGTCGGCGATGGAAGAGCTTTTTGGAGAGACCTTTGCCAGCAAAGACATGGAGAGCAAAACTCCTGCTGACATCATCAAAGAGGAGGTGGCATCCTACCTGGCAGCAAGCTGCATTACAGTGGATGGTGATCCACTGACATGGTGGAAAAGCAATGAGTGTAAATACCCTCATATTGCCAAGATGGCAAGATGCTATCTCGCTGTGCCAGGCTCTTCAGTTCCTTCCGAAAGAGTGTTCTCAACAGCAGGGGACATAGTGACTGCAAAGAGGTCCACACTCTCCCCAGACAATGTAGACATCCTTGTCTTTTTGAAAAAGAATTTAAAATTATAAGCTCAGGTATACTTTGCTTGCTTTCTTTTATTTATCTTTGATTATGTGGACATAGGCTTTATTTCATTATCCATGTTTCAAGGAAGATGATGTGCCAGTTCTTATGTTGCACTTTAAGTTGTTTTCTATTAATGGTCATTGTTCATTGGTCCATGTTTAAAGGAAGGAGACATGCCCTTTTATGTTGCACTTTAAGTTGTTTTTCATTAATTATATTAAAAAGAAGATATTATGCCTTGTGCACTTTAAGTTGATTTTATATATTTTAATTTAAAGTGTTAATAAAAAAAGACAAATCTTATGTTTATTTGTCTTGTCTTTATTTTTTATTTTTTGCTGATCCGAAAAATGATCCGATCCGTGACTCTGATCCGAGAAACAATCCGAACCGTGAGTTTTTTGATCCGTTGCACCCCTACCGTGGGCTGCGGAACGGAAGTGGGGCAACCCAGCTATTCGTCTCATCTTGATGGAGTTCTCTTTCCATAATCTTCAGGAACGCAAGGTCATCCATGGAGGGAGCTGGTTTATCATCATTCTTTGTGCAGCGGAAAACTGATTCTCCTATTGGACATTCATTATGCATCAGCAAACTTCTCTGTTCAGGGTTCAGGGTGGAGGATTTCTGTGGCTCATTGTGAATATTGAAAAAGTCCTTCACATGCATACTGTTTGGACATGGACTCATGTAGCTGGGGCGCCCATTTCCTAAAATATGAGTTTTCAAAACATCAACAGATGAAGGCTTGTGTGCTCCGTTAAGGCATACATCTCCAATTATCACCCAAACAAGGGCCAACCTCTGAGCGAAGGGGGCATGTTGTGGTCCGTTGCATTGCTCCAGCACCTTGTGTGCCTGTATGAGGTCTCTTCCGAGAAGAAGCAGTATTTTGGCCTTGGGATCTAAACATGGAATCTTGGAGGCCACTGATTTTAAGTGTTTGTGGTATTTTGCAGCCTCTGGGGTAGGAATCTCTGCTCTGTTGTTTGGAATAAGGTTGCATTCAATAAGTGATGGAAGAGCGAGGTGTGTCTTTTCATCACTAGACTCTACCATAAATCCTTCAGCTCTACGCCCTTCAGCCTCTGTGATGCCTGCACAGGTCCTAAGTGTGTAAGGTGCTGTATTGTCTGCAACATTAAACATTTCAAAGAAGGCAGATCTTGCTAGAGATTTATTACTCTGATCATCTATGATTGCATAAACCTTTTGTTTGTTCTGAGGTTCACCTTTTGGATACACATTTACAAGGCATATCTTTGAGCAGGATTTTCCGCTGCTGTGATCTCCACACACTTCTGTGCAGGTGGATGTAGCAACTGGGAAAAGAGGCTCGTCTTGCTCCCCGCCATTTTTTGTAGAGGGATTGGTATCTTCCTTTTTTGACCAAGGAGCTAGGCCGTTGTGCAGTGCGGCTATATGCTTGTCGCTGTTGCATTCAGAGCACTGGATTACTGACTTACAGTCCTTTGCCTGGTGTAAAGTTGAGGAGCAGCATCTAAAGCATATAGAGTTCTCTTTGAGGTAAGCCTTTCGTTCCTGCAAGGTTTTTTCCCTGAATCCTCTACACTTTCTGAGGGGATGTGGCTTTTTATGGATAGGACATTGTTTATTGAGGTTGTCCTTTGCCATGTTAGATTCATCCCCTTGTGTGACTTTGTTTATTTCTGTTTTGTGAACGGTGACGGGAGATCTGAATGCCTTTGATGAAAATCTCTCTCCTTTAAATGATGTAGCATTATGCATAGTCACGTTAAAGCTGTGATCATTTCTCATGCGGGTCTCACAACAAATGAAATCACAAAAAAATGAAAAGGGCGGAAAGCTTACTCTATACTCTTGTTTGTAACGAGTTCCCTGCAACATCCATTTCTCTTGTAGACTATATGGGAGTTTCTCAAGAATTGAGCTGATGCCTCGTGCAGTATCTAGGAAGGTCATGCCAGGTAGATAGCCTTCACTTTTGGCTGCTTGCAACTCAAGCAGAAGGTCTCCTAGCTCTCTGAGACGTTGAGGGTCTTTGTTAGACAGCTTTGGGAAACGTTCAAGTTTGTTAAAAAGAGCTGCCTCTATGGCTTCGGCAGAGCCATAGCATTCCTCAAGCCGTGTCCATACCATTCTGAGGCCAATGTCTGGATGATTGATGTGTACTGATCGGATGCGTCTTGCTTGTTCACTAGAGTCTGAGCCGAGCCATTGAATAAGTAAGTCTAGATCTTCGCTAGGTTTAAGACCAAGACCCTCAATAGCATTACAAAAGCTGGACTTCCAGGCCCAATAGTTCTCGGGCTTATCATTGAATCTTGAAAGTCCACCTGTCAGAAGATCACGGCGAGCCAGAAACTTTGCAAGCTCAAACACATCCGAGGGAGCAGTATGGGACTCGTTGTGATGAGAGGGTGAGCAGCTTCCCAATTTAATGTTGCATCTAGGAGATGACGCATCATGTAATGCAGAATTTAACTGTGATGTGTTCCCCCCTGCATGTTTAATGGATTCAGAATGAGTCTTCATGGTGTGGGAGCTGAGGGATGTTGCGGAATGTGCATGGTCACGAGCTGGAGGTTGTTTCTCTGGCAATTCCTGAAAAGGACTACACTGCACGAAAGGTTCAGGCTTTGGCAGTTCAGCACAGTATGGAGCGAGAGGCTTGTTTCTGTGGTTTCTGCAGCCATCGTTATCTGTACCTCTTTAAATTTATGCTGATCTTCTACATATTTCTCAGTTCTTTGCAATGAATCATGTGAACTATGATGTTCTTTGCTTTCAGAGAACTGTTCTAATCCTATCTCTGCAGCTGCCTCAAACACTGACGCTTCAGCTGCAGCAGCTTCTGCTTCTCTTTCATGCTGGAGAGCATTAAGTGTAGCCTCCAAACGCGTCTCCTCCACTTTAAGCTGGGCTTGTACTTCAGCTTGTTTCACTCTCACTTCTATCTCCTTCTGCGCATATGTGGCTCTAGTCAGTGCTGCTTCTGCCTTAGCACGAGCCTCCAATGCGGCTATACTTGCTGCAGACTTGCTTGACCGTCTTGATGATCGTGAACACACTGATCTGGTTTTCAGACTAAGTTTCTCTTTCGTAGACATTTTGAGGTGAAAGCAGAACTTGAAATCCTATTCGTCGATGCTGCAATCTGTTTTAATTGTCTTTTTACTATTCTGCCCTCGTAAAAGAGTTCCCCTTCTTAACTAGACAGATAGACAACTCCTTCCACAGATATGTTGAATCGAAGCATGGATTTATTATGACCACCACTTCAAATATAAGTGGAACAGAGTAAAACTGAAATACAGAAAAAATAATAAAATAAGTTTCTAAAGAATGTGGATTAAAGCAATATGACCGTTCACTTAAGGGATAACTACATATACTTTACACAAAATAATGCAGACGCATGTAACACTGTACTGAAATCCCTCTAAACATGAATTTTATACTGAATAACATCACCAATACCAAATATAAGATGATGATAAAGATCTTGTAAACACTTTTACTACTTACAGACAAAGCTTCTTTAAATGATTGCAAGGGATGCAAAGGATTGAAAATAGCTGCTTTAACCGTGTGACTATCAGCTTCAACTGAGCAAAACAAAAATGGCTCCTATTAAGGTCAGAGGTTACTTTAAATATATAGAATAGCACCACCTAGTGGCTCAAACATTTAACTAAACTAAACTACACTGGAAACAGTACAGGGAGCCATTACTTACCCTTGCTTTACTGTATACCAGGCAGGTACAGCGAATGGGTGTTTCAACTTCAGCAGACAGGCATCACCCCCTGTATAATGAGTTTCAGTATCTCCCATCTAATCGACAGTTTAGAGTACCACACTCACTGCACAACAAAATGATTTAAGAACAGCTTTGTCCCAGTAGTAATTGATTATATGAACAATGTTTAGACATTGTAAAGGGGTTTATTTTAATTTAAGTTTTATTTATTTATTTACTTTATGTTATTATTTTATGATGTTTTTCTTTTTTGTGTAGTTTCTTATTGTCTATTATATGAGGAACTGTGGGAACTTGTTCACTGAAACTATACCTACGGGTACAAAATAACAAACTTGAACTTTATGATGTCTTTTCTTATTGGCTGATTGTGTTAATACACATCTGACCTGAATGGCCCATATAAGCGCACTGCCACAATTTCTGCTTTGATTTTTTTATAATGTTCTGGTATATAGCCATACAATTTAAAAAGTGTGTAATTTCTCTTATCACATGACTTTATGTAAATAACAAATAATATATGCATGTATGTATGTTTCTCATAATCTGTAGTATTTAACTTTCTTCTCAACATATTTTTTTTATGCCATGCCTTGGATTCCCTTGTCCTGTATTTTTTATGTTTGTTTTATTCTATACAATTATTTTATATCAATCCCAGTGTGACCTACAGTGTGGTTGTGATTCCTTCTCCTATACACACATTATCTTGAATCCTAAGTGTCTCCGTTTTATGCCAAAGTTTCTGCCAGATATTATTTGTAGCTTATAAAAATATAAAACTGTCATGTTCCTATTTCCTGTTTTTGTTCTTTTAAATGTTTATATGTATATATATATATATATATATATAATTATTATATTATTATTCATTCATATCTCTTTAAACACATATTTTGTGTGTTGTACACCATGATGTCCTTTTAATATCAATTACCTTTTCACTTTTAAAGGGCATTGAGTTCATCATGGTCAGCCTGGTGTGAAGCTTCTATATCATGACATCATAATGCCCACTCTTAAGTCACCGCTTGTGGAACATCACCAGCCGTTGTGTCCCAGCTGAATTTTGCTCTTGACACTGCTGGATTTTTCCTCCAAAAGGTATTTGTCTTTTATTAAATGTCTATTATAGTTTCATGGGTTTTAGCTCTGATTTTGGTGTGCTTGTTTGTAGAATTTTTGCTTGCAGATAAAGAGGAAATGGGACAAAAATAATCAATATACAAGTTTAGTAATTAGTTGTTTCTCTAATGAAAGAAGAAATGTAGTGATTTTAACTGTAGTCAACTAATTGTGCCTCTAAATAAGATGCATTTGTATTTGTTTTTCCTTCTGTGAAAGTCAGTGTCAACTGTGTGCTTTCCATCATTTATCTAAATATCTTCTTTTGTGTTCCACAGAATAAAGAAACACACAGTACAGGTTCAGAACAACATGAAGGTGAGTAAATGATGACAGATTTTTCATTTTTTGAGGTGAACTATCAACTATCCCTCTAAGTAATAATTACAGCAAAATCAGTTTTAAACAATTCTCATATTGAGGCCCTAGATGGCAGCACAAACACAATAAAACCACTAATTGATGTTACAGTTTTCTCAGTCACTTTGGAGCATTTCTCAGATCAGAAATACTTTTTCAAAACACTTTATTGACCCTCCACATCATGAAGTCACAACACAAAGCAAATTCTATAGTTTTGAACAAATTGCAAATGCTTTGACACAATCATGCAGTTGTTGCAGTTTGGTTGTCAGCTATAATGCACACTTTTTGATATTTATTCAAATACTAACTATTAAATGCTATTCAACATAGAAACATGTAAAATATAATTTTAAAGATGGTCCCCAAATTAACAAACATTGACATCCCACTTTGATTTATTATTTACTTTGATTATTGTCTATTGTGGGCAATTATTTGGTATTGTGGTAACTGCGAAGACCCCAAATCACGTGCCTCAACACTCCACTTCAAAATACACTAAATAATAGGGAGAGAAATAAAATTATATCATGAGATTTAGATTATGTCAGGATAATGAGAAAACAACTTTTTGTTATGCTGAGAAATTAAGTGGTAACCACGAGAAAAGAAGCAAGCAAAGATAATAATATGTTATTTATTATTAAACTTGTACAAACCCTGGCTTTATTCAATCTAAATTAAGATCTTGGAGCTTTGTTATGGGGTGCCAATTGTAAAGTGGCGCATACTCAAAATATCAGCAACATTTTGTCACATTTAGCTTCAAACAATGTTTTAAAAAACTGGTATTAATTTTTGACTTTCACTTTTTAGCACATTTACAAAATTATTTGTCAACTTAGAGATATTTTAAATAGTTAAATGTAAATATTAAATGTTACATCTAAATGTTAAATGTTAAATCTAAATATAAATGTAAAATCTAAATGTTAAATCTAAATCTAAATGTTAAATATAAATCTAAATGCTAAATCAAAATCTAAATCTAAATGTAAAATCTAAATGTTAAATCTAAATCTAAATGTTAAATCTAAATGTTAAATATAAATGAAAAATATTAATGTTAAATATAAATCTAAATGTTAAATATAAATCTAAATCTAAATGTAAAATCTAAATGTTAAATATAAATATAAATCTAAATGTTGAAATTAAATGTTTCGGGTGAAACTAAATATTTAACTAATATGCAAATTCAAAATGCCGCTAACCGGAAGTGCCAAAATAAAAGCTCGAGGTCAGTTTGTGTGTTTATAGCATCGTGTCAAATAAGTAACGAATAAAAACCATCTCATCCGAGGAAATTGACTCTTGGACATGGATTATCGTGATAATAACTACTTAAAATAATAATCACGTTTGAAGAAACTGTATTTGAGGAGTAGGCAAGTGTCATTTTTATGAAAAGTGCGGGACCTGTAGCAATAATAGCCAGCCACGAGGGGTCTCACTTTGACTGAATTTATGTCCTCACTCATCATGTCATCACTCTGTCATGTTCGCATGCTTAATCGCCAGCAAGAGCCTGTATCCCCGCCCGCCCCGACCAGGTACGATAACCGTTCACGTTACTGTCGTTCAAAATATCCAACGAATCGCCGTCCTGGCGGCTATCCAAAATGTTTCAACAACGACAACAACCGCCTTCGGGCCACCACATGCCACCACACCGGTAAGTATGTTTTTTAAATCACGTAGCATTCGATTTTTTGTAAAGATTAACTTAACTAAACTGGCAAAAGAGATACTAGCAACAAATGAACTTTATGTGTAGCACATGTGTTTCTATAAAGCGTAAAACTCACACGTTTAACGTGAGTGACGCAGTAAACCATGGTTTTATTGTGGTAAAAGTGTAGTAACCATGATTTTTTTGTGTGTATCGATTTCCACCAGCAAAATCATGGTTTTACTACACTAACATGGTTTAACTATGGTTTTGGAAAACCATGGTTGTCAAACTCATGGTTATTTTGTGGTTACTACGGTTTACCACAGTTACCATGTTTTTTCTGGTTTTAACCGTAGTAAAACCATGGTTAATTTTCGTAAGGGTAAGATTATGTGAAGATTTGCTGAGCAGCAAAGCATGATTCATTACATAATTTAGCATTACAGCTAACGGAGGCTACTTCTCACCTTACAAATTACACTAAATTGTTGGTCAAGACATTTAATTTCATGTGAATAAGGTACCAGAGTAAGAGTGCATACTGTAAAAAAGCATAACATGTATCTCTCTTTGTTTCCGTTACCAATCTCAACCATGACCTTTGACTGCTGAGCATGTAAACATTAAAAACACATGAAATATAATGTTGCTAATATTTTGCTAATGTCTCTTCAGGTTCCCACCACTTACAATTACACACCGGGGCCAGCCACACCCACCACCTCCACTGGGACATCATACCGCTCTGTATATTTGCATATTCATGTAACCTAGCTGGCTGTTTGTTGTTGTTGTTTTTATTTGTGTGGTGTTTCAGGATTAATTCCAATCATGATTTTTTACACTATTTTACACAACACCAGTTTTTTGATTTAATAAATTGCTTATTGACAAAAAAAAGTTTAATGAACCACCATCTACAGTTTGCATTCACAATTAACAAAAACTTATTACTCTCTTTTAATGCACAAGTGTCTCTGTTTTCATTGATTTCAGGTTCCCTTTCCATCAGTTCATCAAAGGACTGCTACACACTCACGTTTTGTCAGAAAAAACAAAGCCTGCAAACACTATACAAAAGATGTTGTGTGCTTGCTTTTTTCGTCAGCATCAACATTCCGCATTCCAAGGGGAGACTCGAGAGCAAATTTAGCACGCGATGGCCTTATTGGGAAGATCTCCTTTACATCTGACTGGTCTGAAGCACAACTTAAAGAAGAAATGACTGCCATTTTCAGAAGAACGTTTGCATTGTCTATGGGCCAGTCTTTCCCATTCGAGTATTTGAGTACAGTCAAGGGATGCAAAAGACTAATGAAACCAAATGTCTCAAGCAGTTTTCTGTGGGGTGGAAAAGAAGTTGCCTCGATTAGTTCAGCCACTTGTCTCTATATAATGGCATCAATAAGCAAACCTGTACAGGTAAACAGTTTACATGACAGTACAGGGTTTCAGTTATGGGCAGCATTTCAATGTGTTAGAAGTAAAAATATTTATGTTGCTTATTTTGCTTCTTTACATAAATAACATCTAATTTTTTTTAGGTTAACTCAGTGTTAAATACTTAACTACCACTTGCTTGATGTATTATTTATCACTTTTTTTTCTCCAGGAGGAACCTGAGGAACTCTCCGATAGTGACTTTGAAAGTCCTGTGGGCTAGAGAAAGAGAGGTGGGTTTGAGAATTTGAAATGTTGTTTAGCAACAGGTTGTAGTCACAGTCAAAAGTTATTTTTTTCACAGCAATGCAATGGGTTTATCATTCATTTATAACATTTTTTATCTGTTCTAATTCTGCTCATTCCAAAATTCAGATATGGGTAATTAATTAAAAATGTTAAGTACTTTGCTTCCAGTTTCTTGTGTGTGTATGTATGTATGTATGTATGTATATGTATGTGTGTGTGTGTGTGTGTGTGTGTGTGTGTGTGTGTGTGTGTGTGTGTGTGTGTGTGTATTCCCTTCTTTTGTCCATAACATGTCATTTAGTTCATACAGTGTCACCTTCCACAAGTGAAAGTGAGCTCAACAGTCAAGGCAGTGAAAATGAGAGACTGCAAGAAAGTCCATCACATCAAAGAAGTAGGTTAAAGCAGATGTTTATATTATATTTTCTATAGGCTGTATGATAACTCTGTTCAAACCCCGGTCCAGCCCTGGTCCTTTCTGTGTTGAGTTTGCATGTTCTCCCGTGTTTGTGTGGGTTTCCTGCACCATCAAAAACGCGCACATTTAGATTAATTATCCACTCAGTGCCCTTGACCGAGGCACTGGCTACTGTAAGAATCTGGAGTTGGTTCACGGGCGCTGTGCTATGGTTCCCCCTGCTCCTGGGATGGGTTTAATGCAGAGGACAAGTTTCACTTTACTACATTGTTTGTGTGATTAATAGGGATGTGACGAGACACTTAATCCACGAGACGAGACACGAGAATTGGGTTCACAAGAACAATCTATCATAGCTCTTAAATGTATTTAGTGTGGGGAACTGTTTTTGTTTTGACACTGTAAAATATAGAAGCTATCCACACCTCAACAGTTAGTGACTATTCAATGATTTTAGTAAATGGGTGTGTTCAGGTCAAGAGGGCAGTCATTTTAATGTTAGATTTTTGTGGCAGGGCCCTTTAGTGTACTGTAATTGAACTGTGTGCCAACCAACCCTTGGCCCAACCAGCCCTGCTCTCTCTGAATTTGATATTTTTTGGTAATCAAAAAAGACCCAAGTGAACAATAGCCTTTAAAATTACATAATAATGAAGATGCAATAATAATTTGGTTCAAATTAAGTATCAAAACCAAGTTACATTAAACAACATTATATTTGTAGCCTATGTAATAAACCTGCATTATGTATTATAACAAATGCCTGCAGGGGGCAATAGTGTACTCGTCTCGCGGATGCTATCTTCACTTTCACTTTAGATGGAAAACATTCATTTTTAGCCAAACAATGTTTAAATCCATTTGAATCTTTAAAGAGTAACTAAACCCTTAACCAACTTTTTTTAGTTAATGATCTGCAAGAATGATGCTTTATTAGTGCCGTTCATTGATTTTAGTAAGTTTTTTGACATTTGCATATAAAGTGTTTCAACACTACAATATATGGTGTAAAAACGTCTGAGTGCTGCCCTCTTCAGGTTGAACGGTGGCTACTGCAGTTGAATTTTCCTATTGGATGTTGGGTCCAAAAAGTAACTCGTGACGTAAGCAGGTTCAAGCTCACCACGCCCTTGTTACGATCTCACCACATGCTTGGTACGAGCTTAGTTCGGCCCCTCTATCTCCGTTGGGATCTGCCCACTTTTCTTGCATTTTTCAAATATTGCCAGTGGGTGGAGTCAGGCTCTGACCAGGGGTTTAGTTACGCTTTAATATTTGTCCAATTCTTTACAATAGAAATGATACAGCCACTGTCCTTCTTGAGCAAGAACATGCAGACATTCATGTGAACTCTGTGTGAGGGTTTAATCTGCTGAGACACTTCTGACACTGATGAACAGAAAAACACACCTCAGATTTTATACCAGTTCCCAAACGAACATTATTGGGAACCTAAATAAAAAAGCACATGCAGTAAAAGAAAGAATATAATGCATGCACTGTAAAAGGTTCAAACAGAAGGCTGCATCTTCCAGAGGTCGCATATGCAGGCTACATACATCATCAAGGTTTATTTCAGTTAACTGAGCATTACATTTGCAAGTCATATGCATATTACAACAATTTGCAATTAACTTAATAATTAGTAAACTTTATAATTGTTAATAGTCTCTAATAAGACTCTCATGCGACCTCAGAAGGATACAGTCTTTTATTTGAGAAATGGCAGCATTTCACCTCCACGTCGCACCAGATCTCGTCACACCTCTAGTGATTAATAAGTATACCGTCGCTGCCCGATGAAACTCACGTATGTCCAAAACGGTTACTTTTCAGGAAGTGAAAAAACACTGTATATCAAAAGCAGTTGAATGTAGCGTTGTCATACTTGGTACGGCATCTTTACATGTAACCATATTCTTGCCAGTGTAAAGATATAATCCACATTTGACCAAAATTGAGTTTAAATGGACATACGTGCATATTTTACAGTAACTGTGATCGATACGCGTTCTTCCGATCATTAATTAGAATGGCCAAGTCGCGTTTCGTATTGACAGATGAATACGCTCAGTTTATTAAATAGCCTACGTCTTAATATTAAATAAACTAAGCGTATTTAACTAAGTATAAATTTATTAAATGTCTCTTGCAAACTATGAAGGGACAATGAATCAATACACTGACATGGTAATGCTAGACAGCAGGGGCGTCAGTTTGTGTAGAAAAGTTGTGGGGACAAAAGATCTGATAAAAACATTACTGCAGGACGGGAAAAATATTGAATAACGCGCATCAAAAATGGGCATAGTGTAGGCTAGTCAACAACAAGAAAATACTCAGCATAAAACCTTCAACAATGTCGACATGTAACAGTCCCTGCAACACCAGCTCAACCGAACAGTGCCAAAGCACCATACCGTAGAAAACAGCAGTGCTTTTAGTCAATGATTGCAATGAATTTCATTTCATATGTACAAGAAAACACACCATAAGCATATGTAGCACTTATGTCACTGCAATCGTAATAACTATGCTACTGGACCAGTTCTAGGTTCGTTGAGTGGTGTATGTTATATTAGAAAAGACACATGAGACATGAAAACTTATATAAATTAATTAGCAGTTTACTGAGCAGGAATAAGAATGGAATAGGTAAGTTAGTAAGATAAATAGAATAATTAAATAAATATATAAATTATTCAATAAATGTATTGATAAATATTTACCCCACAAAATGTAGATCAATAAATAATCAATAAATATTTACAGTAAAAGATGTGTCAATAAATAATCAATGTAGATCAATAAATAATCAATAAATATTTATAGTAAAAGATGTATGTCAATAAATAATCAATAAATATTTACAGTACGATATGTATAATAAATAATTTTAAATCCTTTATATTTAATCTTTTCTTATTTAAATAAGTTTAAATGGATTTAACTGGTTTAAGTATGGGTTTATTCTGGTTAGTTTTGTTCTTAGACCGGTCTATTAAATTTTAATCAGCTCTTTTAGAACAGTTGCTTTAACTATTTTTAAGCTATTTGTTTCTAGTTTTCTTTTAAGTTAACTCTTCTTTAAGGGAACAGGTACGTATTTGAGTGTGCTTGTTAGTGTGATTGTTTCACTTTATAGGGTCTAACTCTTTCTTTGCAGGTAAAATGTAAGGATTTAAATGTTTCTTTTGTTTGTGCAATTGCTACACTTTGGAGTCTCACGTTAACAGAAAACATAAAAGAAAAAAAAATACAATACATCAACCAATTTTCATTCATACATTCACCTATTCACCAATTTCTCTATTCAATAAATCTAAATTATTGTGTTGCAATTTCAGAATTTCAGTTCAGAGGATCCGTCCAATTCGATGTGTTCAAAGGTCAATGTCCAATGTGATTAAAAGAATATAGCTCAGTGGTTCACTTTGTTCAGGTCAAACCGTGTAAGCGATCAGAATGCGGTGTTTCAGTTCTTGCAGGTTAGAGATCCTTGGGTTGGCTCGCCATCTAGTATCCAGTTGAAATATCTGTTCATTCGTATGCTGTCTCGCAATACGCTGATTATCCAAAGGTCCGATCCGGCGTCGAGCTGTCCACAAACTTTTCCGTGTAGGGGAAAAAAACCTGGCCTGCACAGCAGGCCATAAAGAAAATGTCAAATAAATAAATGAAATAAATTATCTCAACAGTAACAACTGCTTATTCTCATGTTTAACGCTGATAACGGAGGATTGCGATTCCTCTCGTTACTGACTGTCACCATGGTAACATCAAACAACTTGCTTTGCCGTTTCCCAAAATACAAATAAATCAATATACAATGTCAAAGTATAAGGGAATAATCTTAATATTACATACATTTCCCTTTTTTAACATAAAACATTCATAAGCTGATACACATAGATTGTACACCGATAACTTGTTACACTGTAATATATTGAACTCAATACACAATAAAACACAGTGAAACTCACCAAAACCGTCTTCAAAACACTCCTCAAAACCACCGCTAAGATGTTATAGGGTTGATTTTTGATGAACAAAATATTAGAAGTGTTAAATAAGCCTAATTTTGGAGTTTAGCTAAAGGTGTCTGGATTCCGTGTGTATCTTATCGATTTCCGTTAGCGTCTGCCGTTAATGTTAAAAAACAAAACAAAACAGCTCGTGCATAACTGTGAAAGTGTCTTAAAGGGGCAGAGTGATATTAAACTAAAGGGATGGTTCAACATCATTAAAAGAATTAAAACTTTTACAAAATCAATATTTTAATATATAGTGTGGTTTCTAAATAACGTATTTATCTATTTATTGCTATTTATTAATTATATTATATATTATTATATATATTATTTATTTCACTAATATTATTTATGTTTCTATTTGAACTGTGGGTTACACATACAACACAACATATGTGAAACTAGACCACAAAACCAGTCTTAAGCATCGCTTGATTTTTCAGAACATTTTAACCAAATGCTTTCAAAAAGCGGTGGGATGTCCCCAGCGTAAATAACACCAATGCTAGACAGATACTTTGTTTGCACAGTCCTACCGTAATTAAGTCACTCCTAGATGTTCGTCTGGCATCCGGGGGAAACGTTTACCTCGATGAAGGAAAGTCATTGTCATGTTTATTCGGCTATATCCAGTGCTGAGCTTCGATGAAACTTTACGAGACCTGCGAGATGCTTCACAGGCGGAAGATATGCGGCGTGATTGACAGCTTTGACACCAAATAGATATACGTGAAAATCAGATGACATGATTTCACAACTTTTCATTGGCCATTTAGGTATGTGACGCATACTGTATACGGAAATGAACCTGGACATTCAATCTGTCGAAAAATCTAAAAATCGTCAAAATGGACATACGCGAGTTTCATCGGACAGCGACGATACCCTTGACCTTGACAACTCAGTAATTACTGCTTTTTACTGCAAAAGTTAAGTTCACACGTTTTTAGGATTGAAGCCCTGATTTTCAGCTTAGCTGAGAGCAATTAACGAACTTTAACAAACAGTAATGTAATGTGTGATTCCAGTCTTCCGGCTTGTGTTCAATCCAAACAGTTGTATAAAAAGTATATATTTTTTATTTGTTTTATAAAATGAACGATCGTTTCGCTAGATTAGCCCCTCATCCTCAACTTGGATTGTGCAGATTGAAGTTAAAGCACTTCAAAGACTTTTGAAACTTCATTGATTTGGACTTGAAAAACTATGGTAACCATTTGAGCCCATTCTGTGAAGAAAAACCCAGAAACGTTTTCCTCAAAAAACTTAATTTCTCTTCCACTGAGAAAAGAAAGACATGGATATCTTGGATGGCATTGTGGTGTGTGAATTATTAGGAATTTTTCATTTTGAGGTGAACTAATCCTTTAAGACTTTGAAAGTCGTGTAGTGTGACCAAAGCTTAACAAAAGCCAACCTGACAGAATTTAGGCATCAGTTCTTTTATTTAATTTTTATGGTCAGCCTCAAATGGATCACTGTAAGCAACCTGTATACTGTAGTTGGATTGGATGTCTTAATTCTTTTAGGCTGCCTTTTCAATTTCTTTTAAAGAAAAAACAATTAAAAATGGAATTATGGTTAAGTTAGATAAAATGAGATTAACATCATTACAAAAATATTTCCTTTTAACCTCCTTTTCTTTATGCAGTGCTGAGTACAGTGCCTTCATCACAGAGGGAAAGTGAGGCCAGAAGGCAGGAGACAGAGAGCAGCACTCAAGAAACTGAAAGTCAGGGCCAGGCAGAGGACCTGAGACAAGTGTTTCCTTATAATGTGGCAGACTTTGTGTAATATATTGTTTAGGCTTCATAGAAATACAGCAGTGTAGATGTTGGTCCGTTTACATTATGAACCATTATGATAAAAGTCTTGCTCTCTCTATCTCTCTTTCGCTCTCTATCTCTCTTTCGCTCACTCTTGCTCTCTTTCGCTCACTCTTGCTCTCTTTCTTCGCTCTCTCTCTATCTCTCGCTCTGTCTATCTCTCGCTTTCTCTCTATCTCTCCCTCTCTCTATTTCTCTCTCTCTTTCTCTCTGCTGAATTTTTTGCTGTCCCTGCTGTCCATTTGCTCAGCCCTGTTTTTCTGGAGGAAGATGAGGCTCTTGAAGAGGCTATTCAGCGTAGTCTACTAGAAGAGTTTGATGGACCTGCTGTTAATACTTTAAAGTAAGCATTACAAGTAATTTTTTATTACAATAAATATCTTGTTTACACCAGTGTAAACATTGCAAACAACATTGAACAGTTATGTCATTGTGCACTGAAGGTGATAGTGGAGTAAATGCACAGATAGTCAAAGGTCTATTTATCTTTGTCATTTTTAATATAGGTCATCTGAAATGCTGAGCAAAGAAGAAATTGCAGGTCTTCTACAAGCTCATAGTGAGAGAGTTATTACATCGGGAACAAGACAGATCTATATCAGCCGAGCCAATGTTTGGACCACAGCCTTACGTGTGTTTAAGAGACACAGTTTTGCAGAAAGCTGTGACAAGCTCTATGTCACATTTACAAGCGATGAACATGATGCTGTGGAAGATGCTGCTGACCTTGGGGGTCCCAGACGAGAGTTTTTCCGCTTACTGGTGAAGGCTATCTTCCAGGACAGTGGAGCTTTTGAAGGTTTTTTATTTAAAAAAAGATATATATATATATATATATATATATATATATATATATATATATATATATATATATATATATATATATATATATATATATATATATATATATATATATATATATATATATATATAATTATTTATTTAGCTACCTGACCACAAATATTGTTTTGTAAATGCCAGAGAAAATAATACAGAATGTGCTGCTTATCTTATTTAATATTTCAGGCACACCAAATGGATGCACACCAAGACTGAACATGCTCCACTTGCAAAACGGAGTGTATCGAACCATTGGCAGGATGATGTCTACAATAATAGTGCAAGGGGGTGAAACACCTGCATTCCTGTCTCCAAGTGTAGTGGACTACATTGTGTTTGGGGACATCCATCAAGTTCATGTGTCACCTGATGATATAGGTGACCCTGATTTAAGGGAGAACCTCAATAAGGTAATGCACAATGTTATGATCTGAAGACTATTGTAGTAAGCCTTTGTACTACTGTGGAATATTCAAAAAAGCTGTTACTTTTATTTTGGTGGAATGCATTATCAAAATAATTTTGATTTCATATTACCAAACAAATAACTAAAAATGCAAACTTTTCTTGTCATAGGTAACTATTAAGGGAAAAGCACAGTCTACATAGTACTTCTGTAAATGTTGTTGGTTAAATGCAGTAATTTGAAAAAATAACATTTCATCTGTAATATTTAGGTTCAAGATGCAACCTTGCAGGATGATTTGGAGAAGGCAGTCAGCTGTTGTGACTCATGGCGATATCAAGTAGAGGGGCTTCCACTCGTAGTCACCATGGCCAACAGAGATGTGTTTGTGAAAAATGCAGTTTTATACCATACTGTTGTGCAACGGCAGAGCTGTCTTGATCAACTCATTGATGGCTTGTCCCACTATGGAGTAAGATTTACCTCACAGTTCTGTATCGTCTTTGATTATCTTTATGGCCTTTCATTAATGGTGTTGAATTCCCTCCAGGTTTTATCACTCCTGAGAGAGAACCCCAGCTTGCGTGTGCTACTTGACATACCAGCAGAGGACAAATGTCAAGAAGCTGATTATGTAGCTGGTATTCTCAAACCAAGCTACTCCGTACTGGGGAGCAACAGAAGAGCTAAGGAGGAGTTGATAGTGATCAAATTTAGGGAGTTTCTCCAATGTGTTGAAAATAAGTACCATCAGTTTCCAGTGTTGGGAGTAACGCATTACAAAATATAATATATTACAGTAATATATTAGTTTTTGCTGTAACGCAGTAATATAACGCATTACTAATAAAATTCTGGTAATATTTTACTCGTTACAGTCTTAGTAACGAGCGCGTTACAACAATGCATTTCAAAATTAGACCGTGTTATTTTTTTTTTTTTTTTTTTACCAATGCGCGCGACCAGCATCCACACATGAAAAAGCTGCGTGTAAAGGTATATGGCTGCGTCCCGGGCCGCATACTTCTATGCTATATAGTGGGCGAAGGGCGCTACTTCTCGTGCTCTTTGCCTACTATATAGTGTGGAGGTAGGCGGTTTGGGACGTAGCGTATGTCTGTTTCCACGTGCTGTATGCAACATGTTCATTTTTACTTTAACTTTGTATTTGAAATGTGATTTGGACGCGGTGCGCGTCAAATATAGACATGTTTCTTAAAGAGCCGAATCTGGGAAGTCCGCGGCTTTATAAGCATTGACTAAAGTGGTCGCAATCAGGTCGCCCGCTCACGCATAATTTAGCGAATAAGAGCATTAAGTAAAAGCGGTCTTCCATGCTGCTTGAACCTCAGAAGTAAAGAGACTTTTACAAATGTTGCCAGTAAAATCCATATCACACCAGCAATGACAAGGTAAGCTTTGCTATGATAACAGTCCATATACATAATAATAGATTGCTAGGCTATTCCTATGCTATCTACAGTTTTATTACAAACAGCAACCTAAACTACAACATAACATTAGTGAAGACTTAAACGTGGTTATCTAAATAGTACATTTAAACATCACTGTTTAAAGTTTTTACCAGCCTTTGTATGGGAGCCTATATTCATTGTTTGGCAAAAAGCAGTGTTCCTCTGTTTGTCTGTGTTTTATATGTTTGTCTACATGTAATCCTTATATTGTACTGAAATGAGCTGTATTCCATGTTATTAGGCTATAGGTTGCATTATAGTGGGCTCTAGCTCTATTGTGTTTGGTATGTGTACCATAATTTACCAGACTTTTACTAGATCATTTGTCTATGTTTATGATTCTGACAGTGACTGTTATTGTATTTTGCAGTAAGTCTTCACTGTGCCTATTCAAAGCTTGAGGGCCAACACATAACTTCTAGATTTATAAGCATCAATAAACTACATTTTAACATTTTATAATGCCTGGTCATACTTCTGTTCTTTTGATGAAAGTAACTCAAAAGTAACGCAAAAGTAGTGTAACTCATTACAGTTCAGAGACAGTAATATTGTAATGTAACTAATTACTTTCAAATGACAGTAATTTGTAATATATAATGTATTACACTTTGGAAGTAACTTTCCCAACACTGTCAGTTTCTAAAAGTAAATGCCTAATTTTACGCAAAATCCAATATCCGTCGTGTTATTCTGTCATCTTTTTTCCCAAAACGTAATAAACGCCACTTCCCCTTTTCTACAGAATGTAATAAATCCGCTCCACAAATTACAGCGCACCATTCCACACATTGTAAACAAATAATGGTGGCGCGTTGAGTACACGGAATCCTAGTTTTCCTCATCTACTTTGTACTTTGTGATTAACAAACAAACAAACCAAAATAATACCTTAATGGCATTGCTAAACCGGTTGTGGTTTTCTGTGGAGGGGAAGAAATGTAAGCCATCAACATCCAAGTGCCTCTCACGTAAAGTATTAGGAGACGAAAAATGCCGGTTGCTTGTTCGCCCGACAGCATCAAGGTCTCTCATGCTAACACATTGACCCCAGGGGATCTTATAAAAACTTTTATTTTACGCAAAGCCAACGAAAATCGAGCAGGACCAAACATTTTACAGCTGATGGCTGGCAAAAAAGTTAAACGACGACATCCCAAGCAAGCAATGAGTGTTCTTAATATGAAAAAGTGTTTTTGTTAATGTCATCAATGTTTATTTAAACGTTTAAATCAGTTGTAAATGAAAAACTAAATGAATGTAACATGGCAAAGATGAATGAACATTTATATATTGTTATATTGATGGATTTATTGCAGTTTGTGGAAAAAATAAGTTTATAATAAATCTTTGAAAATCAAATTATGGATTTGAATTTTTTTATGTTTGTATAACCTAAAGATGCTATGTGAAAGTTTGTAACAGAAAATAGTGGTTTTCATCATGTCACTTTCTTGTTATAGAAAACACGTTTTTACCGAAATTAGTCAAAATGAATTTATTGCATTTTGGAACCAAACTCATTATTTGTAATTCAGTATATTATACAACCAGACAAATCCAGGAAACGTACAAATTTATTTTATTTCTTACAACCCACGAAGCTGTGCCTATCTAATGTTTATGTACCACAAACAAGAATAGAGATGTTATCTGATTGCTTTTCAGAATAAAATTTTCACCAAAATACCTATACAGTAATCTATTAGTCACTCATTCATTTATTGAGTCAGGCTTTCTTAAAGGGATACCCCAAAAATGAAAATTCTGTCAACATTTAAAATGGAAAAATTATATAAAAATGGAAGTAAATGGGGTCCACGAACAGTTTGGTTACAAACATTTCTCAAAATATCTTGCTCTGTGTTCATTAGACCAAAAAATTTATATAGGTCTGTAACAACATGAGAATGAGTATGTGATGACAGAATTTTCGTTTTTGGGTTAACTATCCCTTTAAACCTGAGTATTTTACTGTCTCAAGTCAACAATTGTTTCCCTTTGCTTTTAGATAAAGAGCTGAGAGACACATATGGGGACAGGACTCTAACCAGCAGTGAGGAGGCATTCCTGAAGACTTTGAGACCTGGTCACATCCTGGCATTTGCTACAGGGAGCAGCAAAGTCCCAGCCATTGGCTTTCATCCATCTCCTAAATTAATGTTTATTCATGATGAAAAAAAACATCTTCCCATTGCGCACACTTGTGCAAATGAGCTTCACCTTTTTGTAAACACAAAAACAATGGCTGATGATGATGAATTTAACTACTGCTTCCTAGTAGCACTAATGAATGGATCTTTATTCAGCACCATTTAAACAAACAGTTAATTTGTTAAAGAACCCCTGCAGTGTAATACACCGTTTAGTGCAGGGCTCCACATGTTTGTTCATAAAGGACATAGTTTGTCCATGTTATAAAGCAATGGTTTTAATTGCAGTACACAAGAAATCTAAAAAATAAATACTTAAGCTTGTGTTGTTCCATCTTGCTCCACACTTCGCCCTGTTTTCTTACAATTTTTTTTACCTCTGTGAGGACTATCTGACCCTTTTTTATACTGTAAGATTTTGTACTGTATGATTGGAAAGATATGGAATCAATCATCGCAGTAATAATAAATTTCAAATGCAGTTTCTTTAACCTTGTGATGTGTGTGTTTTTTTTAACAATGATTGTTGATGAATTTAATTAACAGTTTTTTTTAATGAAACAGTAGTGAAGGAATAAACTATGTACATTTACTTAAAATAATTCCATAGAAATTTGAAGTACTTTTCAGATTACAATTTTTAATTCCCCTCCTCACCATCGAAAGCCTGGCATATTTAGATTTATTGCTGTTGAATGTTTTGTGATAAACTGAAGATTGTATTTGTTCATATGTTGAAAAAATTCACACTCCTCAAACAATCACTTTACAAAACCTTTTGGATTAGCTGCAGAATGCAAGAAAATCTTACCTTATGAACAGCCATCTTCTCAGAGATACATAATAATAATACAATAGTTATGTATGTAATATATAAGATATTATAAAACACTGACATGTATTGTTTTACTTCATTGAGTACTTTTACTTTGCATATTTAGGTACTTTAAAAAACAGGAACAATGTAGTGGAAATCAGTTATGTATCAATACTGTCTGTAGACAATCTGTAGAGCCCTAAAAAGTATTTTACTGTTCTTTCACATAACATGAGTCATCTTGTTTTTATCCACACTCCCATTGCTTTTGACTTGACAGAAAACTAACAGATGCAAAAGTGCGTCTGTAGCCTTTTTAACACTGACATCAAGTATGTGCCGTCATGTAATTTTCAAACATCTATATGCTGGCAAGAGGTTTTAAATCTTGTAGTTCAAGAAGCACAACAAAACATCAATATTTGTGTTGTGTACTTTTGAATGTACAAAAAGGCTAGTGTTACCCAGTTGTCCATGTTATGAGTAGTCACGCATTTACGAGTTTATCAAAAATAAACTGTTGTGTTCTCTGAAACAATGTTTTGCCATTGTTGTTGTCATTTTGAAGAGGGTTAAAGGCATCATTCAGTTCTTGCAAATCCCTATCATTCAATGGGGAAAATCCTCTTTGATAGTTTGGTGAGGAACAAAAAACTATCCCTGCTGTTGAGAGTTCTGGGTTGTGAAAATGAGGCAAATCATTGTCCAGAGTAAAAAGCTGAACTGGTGTTCTATTTCCTTCAGATGATATAGAGTGATTGTTAAATCCAGCTTTGAATTCCTCCAAAGTGCGGTTGATTCGGGGTAGAAAGACATAATGGAGACAAAATAGGTCTGTTGCATTGTCAATGTCTAGGATACCCAGGGATTCCAGTTCATAAAAAATGGGTGCATAAACATGGCTGCAGTTTTTGTTCAAGTCTCGATTAAAACGCTCTATCCTCTGGTTGTGTACAGAACTTCCTGTTAATACAGAGCCTTCCCCCCTGCTCGCATGCATGTCCTCCCAAATTTGAACGTTTTCTCCTCCGTGATCGGTCCTGATGTGCAGTGGTCTGCCAAACTGTCCAACAGCTGCAGTAAAGAGGTCTTTAACAGTTTCAGCACGATTATTGTTGGAGCAGTGAAGAAACATCAACATCCTACTGTAGACGTCTATGGCACCATGAACAACTAATTTCCACCTAATCAACTTATGATTTCCATCTACATGCCATATGAAATTTGGATGGGGGACAGAGTATACTCGCCGAGCTATTGCTGTTCTTCTCCTGGCTAGGACAGCAATTGGGTCCATTCTTCGCAGTGAATCTCTTACACGTTGTCTTTGAACCACAATGTTTTTGGAGCGGAGATGCCCCATAAGCATCACTTCTCCAACCTTTGGGTGTTCAGTTTTTATGTGTGACACTTCAAGATCCAACTGTTGATCACTGATGCTCTTAAATTTTGATGTTGGGATATTATGGTCTTGCAGTAACTTGTAGAAAGTTGGCCTTGAGATTGAAAGAATAGATGCCGCTTCTGTAAAGGTGGTTTTCAGTGAAAGAACATGTTCAAGCTCCTCTTTGGAAATCTGATGTCTTCCTTGGTAGTCATTCTAGAACACACCAAAGAAAATGACATTTGGAATGTAGCTATAACAAAAAGGGTTATTCAAGAGAGAATTATAGACATTATAACAGATGAGCATTCACATCCACTTATTATCTTTCTGACTAAAGAAAAATATAGATTGTACTATATACATTTATTTAAGGAATGTTTAAATAAAATGGACAATCAAAAGATGAGAAGTTACTGAGTGGTAAATGAGAAATAAATCAAACAAATATGAACATGATTATTAATGAGTACTGACAGACAGGTCACTGGAGCGAAGTCTGTTGCTGGTAAAGGTGTGGTAACGCTGGTGCTAGAGCCCTGAGGGGTTTTAAAATATAAACAAAATACCAAAGACGTTATCTTGTCACATGTTAGTGTTGTGTAAAATAGTGTAAAAAATCATGATTGGAACTAATCCTGAAACATTACACCACACAAATAAATAAAAAAACAACAACAAACAGCCAGCTAGGTTACATGAATATGCAAGTATACCGAGCGGTATGATGTCCCAGTAGAGGTGGTGGGTGTGGCTGGCCCCGGTGTGTAATTGTAAGTGGTGGGAACCTGAAGAGACATTAGCAAAATATTAGCAACATTATATTTCATGTGTTTTTAATGTTTACATGCTCAGCAGTCAAAGGTCATGGTTGAGATTGGTAACGGAAACAAAGAGAGATACATGTTATGCTTTTTTACAGTATGCACTCTTACTCTGGTACCTTATTCACATGAAATTAAATGTCTTGACCAACAATTTAGTGTAATTTGTAAGGTGAGAAGTAGCCTCCGTTAGCTGTAATGCTAAATTATGTAATGAATCATGCTTTGCTGCTCAGCAAATCTTCACATAATCTTACCCTTACGAAAATTAACCATGGTTTTACTACGGTTAAAACCAGAAAAAACATGGTAACTGTGGTAAACCGTAGTAACCACAAAATAACCATGGGTTTGACAACCATGGTTTTCCAAAACCATAGTTAAATCATGTTAGTGTAGTAAAACCATGATTTTGCTGGTGGAAATCGATACACACAAAAAAATCATGGTTACTACACTTTTACCACAATAAAACCATGGTTTACTGCGTCACTCACGTTAAACGTGTGAGTTTTACGCTTTATAGAAACACGTGTGCTACACATAAAGTTCATTTGTTGCTAGTATCTCTTTTGCCAGTTTAGTTAAGTTAATCTTTACAAAAAATCGAATGCTACGTGATTTGAAAAACATACTTACCGGTGTGGTGGCATGTGGTGGCCCGGAGGCGGTTGTTGTCGTTGTTGAAACATTTTGGATAGCCGCCAGGACGGCTCTGCCGATGCTCTCAACTAATGCCTGGCTCACACCACAGGATAATCGGGCCGAATTTACCCCGATTTTCCCCTCCCGAGAATCCGAGGGAAAATCGGGCAATGGACCTTGATCGGCTCCGAAGTTCGGCCCAGATTATCCTGTAATGTGAGACGTTTAAAAATCTAAACTTACACCTTCCGATATGCTTTCAAGCAAATCGGGGCCGCCCTGATCTTATCAAACATGTTTGATATTTAGGATTTTAAATCCGCATAATTACGTCATACTTTCACAATAATCTTTGAGAGACGGAGATGATTGACAGCTTTCGGGACCGCGAATCAAGCTGCTGTACGGGTAGACAGCGCAGCCGGACTCGTTCCGCCGCGGCTGCGGCTCGTTGGGGCGGACAGACTATTTAAAGTGTAGAGGTTGGTTCCTTGCTTGATTCACTTTGTCATAAACATTATCTAAAATATCCTAAAAACAACAGAACATGATGATGGTCAGTCACATCACGCACCTGCAGCTATTATGTGTATATAGAGGAAATTTAATAAAATAATTAGGCATACACGAAATAAGTTGCACTTAAATAATTAGCTTATTAACAAAATGAATTTAAAATGATATGACGATTTTTAGTTCTTTTTTTGTGACGCGCTCCACAAACGCACAGAACCCGATGGGGCAGCCGGCAGAAAGCGCATCATGTTTTAAATATTACTTTACAGACGCACAAAGTAATTAGTAATTAAAAAATAAAAGTAATTTAAGGTCATCATGCATGCATTGCTGTTCAGTGTTCACCGGCATGTAGGATATGTACTAACAAACATTATCACGCCATTAGTTGTTCGAATTCATATAAATGATCCGCTTGAACCTCACACAAGTGCAGCGCTGATTGCTGAAATACCGCACACTTGAGAATCTGATGCGCCTCATATCGACACTTACAACGTTTCACATTAAATGACATATTTGTCCAAAACCATTGGTAATGTAAATACTGAATTAAACACTAGACCCTACACTGCAAGATAAAATAGAATAGAATAGAATAGAATAGAATAGAATAGAAACTTTACTGTCATTATAAAACTATAATAAAATTTGTTTATAAGCTCTCAAAGACCAGCAGCCTCAGAAGAATAAACAACAAAAAATAGAATCCACATAGTATGTAGCTACAAAACAATATCACAGCAGAGCAGTATATATAAAGTGGAATTAAATAATGCAAACAACAGTGCAAAAACAAGTTTAACCAAGTATCAGCCATTTAACGCTTAGCCTACAATAATATTCCTGTTAGGAAGGAACAGGAAAACAGAGCATTAATAGAAATAGCCTAGATCACTTATAATAACTCTTAAATGTGCAAAAAATAATGATATATAGCCAATTATATAAAAAATATGTTTTTAAATAGATGTATTTATATTTAATCTTGCATATAATTAGACTTGAGTTGGTGCTAGATTGTGCACACATCTACAGTATGCATTCAAACACTGTCTGCATAACACATCCTTAAAACATATTATGATCGTTGCCTCATAAACAAGAGCTGAAGAGGAGAAATCGCCTAGGTTTCAAAAAGAAAGCTGCTACTTTGTAAATATTTAAAAAGAAATCATAATAAATGTGTCATAATCTTCATTCCTTTATATACTCTTCTCCTGAGGTGAAGTGAAGTGCTTGCTCTGGCAAGATAATCCTAATAATATCCTGTAATGTGTGATGCACTAGGATTTTAAATTCCTGTAGTGTGAGCATGTTTAAGATTTGAGAGAAGAATATCTGACAAGATTTTCTTTATGTGTGTGCTGCAACCAGATTTCAAAATCTGCAAGGATTTTAAAAATCCTGTAGTGTGAGCCAGGCATAAAGCGGATTCGTTGGACATTTTGAACGACAGTAACGTTAACGGTTACCGTACCTGGTCGGGGCGGGCGGGGATACAGGCTCTTGCTGGCGATTAAGCATGCGAACATGACCGAAGCCGTTTCCCAATGTCAAGGAAGGATCCTCGGAAGCTAGAATTTCGAGGATGCTACGTCATCGACGTCCGTCGAAGGACTGTTCCAATGTCGAGGATCCTCGAAATTTCAGCCAAGGACTAAGTCCTTCGTTCGAGAAATATCCCATATACAGGAAAGGATGCAAATTTGTATCCTTCGCGCTCTTCACGCGCTGAAATCACCCACAATCCTCTGCGCGCGGCACCGAAAGCACACCTTTCAATCACGTAATGACGTAATGACGTGCACTTGCTAGCCTGTTCCATTTAACGTGTTCTCCGAATGCTTAAAAGGAGCCTCGCCTCGCCTCTGAAGGAAGTGACTTGTAAGGACTAGTCCTGCCAAGGAAGTATCCTTGACATTGAGAAACGGCTAGAGTGATGACATGATGAGTGAGGACATAAATTCAGTCAAAGTGAGACCCCTCGTGGCTGGCTATTATTGCTACAGGTCCCGCACTTTTCATAAAAATGACACTTGCCTACTCCTCAAATACAGTTTCTTCAAACGTGATTATTATTTTAAGTAGTTATTATCACGATAATCCATGTCCAAGAGTCAATTTCCTCGGATGAGATGGTTTTTATTCGTTACTTATTTGACACGATGCTATAAACACACAAACTGACCTCGAGCTTTTATTTTGGCACTTCCGGTTAGCGGCATTTTGAATTTGCATATTAGTTAAATATTTAGTTTCACCCGAAACATTTAATTTCAACATTTAGATTTATATTTATATTTAACATTTAGATTTTACATTTAGATTTAGATTTATATTTAACATTTAGATTTATATTTAACATTAATATTTTTCATTTATATTTAACATTTAGATTTAACATTTAGATTTAGATTTAACATTTAGATTTTACATTTATATTTAGATTTTGATTTAGCATTTAGATTTATATTTAACATTTAGATTTAGATTTAACATTTAGATTTTACATTTATATTTAGATTTAACATTTAACATTTAGATGTAACATTTAATATTTACATTTAACTATTTAAAATATCTCTAAGTTGACAAATAATTTTGTAAATGTGCTAAAAAGTGAAAGTCAAAAATTAATACCAGTTTTTTAAAACATTGTTTGAAGCTAAATGTGACAAAATGTTGCTGATATTTTGAGTATGCGCCACTTTACAATTGGCACCCCATACTTACTTTGGTTTTATCTCATCTGCTCTGAAGCCGAATCTTCTCTGTAAAGCATATTGCTCACTCTAGTGGTAGTGTAACCTCACTGACATCCTTGTTAACTATTTAACCTAGCATCCATCCATGGAAACTAACGTTGTAAAGTGTAAAGCACTTCATCAAAATTATTTTAGTTTTAAATGGTACAGGTAGATTATATTTTACATTATACATTATTTACTTAGTACATTTCTTTTAAGACACGTGCAAAAGTTTTAGGCAATAACAAAGTAAAAAAAAAAACAGAATAAAATTACAATCTAAAGTGTCAAATATTTCGTGTGATTTCCCCACTAACACTTGACTTGAGCATATTAATAAATAATAAAACCTTTTCTCGAACTCAAAAAAGTTGTGTCAAAATTAAAAAAAAAAACAGAAAGTAACATACATTTTTTGTGTGTTTTTAGACATTTGTTTTTTTAGACTTAATCGTATTTTAATTAATTACGAAACGTGTATTTTATTTTAAAATTACCGTCTCGTGTTTCTATGGCATTCGCGAATTATTGACTCGTTGGAGTCGGCTCGTTACAAAGTATTGGAAATAAACGAGTCTTTTGAGTCGATTCTTCATAGAGTAAATGCGCCAAACGTTCAAAATCGATTCGCGAATCAGTTTAAATGAATTCTTTAGTTCGCTGCAAAAACTGAATCGTCTAATGCGGTTAAAAAAATAAAGCTGCATCGCATCTCCCATTTGAACAAAATAAGGAATAAGGAATAAGCTATTTCTCTTTAGATATGGCCTACGTATAATCCACTTAAAATTACTTGCAATATAAATCACTTAAATGGGCTTGTTTTGAGAGAACGAGACGGGAGAGAGTGTGAGAGAACGCGCGCGCGCGCGGGAGAGAGCGGTTACCAGGGTTACCATGTAAACAAAGCAGAAGCGGCGATTACAAACAGCGCTTTATCGGGGATAAATCGGGGCGCTTTTTATGAGATTAGACGGAAAGAAAATGCAACCAAGACTTTTCTCAAGACAGTTCGAACGTATTTGCTCCTTTTGCAGTCATGCTTCGTCCACATTTCTTACAAACTGGATATCCATCTTCAAGGACAACTTCGCGTTCGTTTTTCGGAAAAGTTAGAATTTGTGGTCTCTGGCTCTGAAATTTTCTCTGCTGTACATAAACGAGTGGAGTCTAACATTCACGTGGAATGAAGTTGCATATGGGCTGCAGCGCAGGTGAGAGCAACTTAATTTTCTTTCCAAAACCATAAACAAGTGTTTACGATGTGATTGTCTTAATATAGTGAATGCAAAACTCTGTCGGTTTACTTGTCTGATATTCCAAAGCTATCATAGAAATGCTTGTCTATTCTGTGTTTGTCTAAAGCATTATTTAATCTTTACTGTTTCTGTATGTTGCAATTTTACACATACATACTGCCCTCCATAAGTATTAGGACAATACAGGCAAAATTCCTGTGTTTGCTGTGGAATCAAGAAATATCTAAACATTAAAAGGTGAAAATGAGACAAAAGCACAGCATATCTGATTTAACATGCACACTATTCCAACTCAATGGAACAACACATTTTGATACTTCTATCTAATGTGAGCATATTAAAACCATTGGCTCAGAAGTGTTCAAGTTTAAAGGGTTAGTTTAACCAAAAATGAAAATTATGTCATTAATGATTCACCCTCATGTCGTTCGAAACCCGTAAGACCTCAGTTCATCTTCGTAGCAGTTTAAAATGTTTTAGATTTAGTGTGAGAGCTTTCTGACCCTCCATTGAAAATGTACGGTATACTGTCCATGTCCAGAAAGGTAATTTGTTGAAGCAAAAATAACAAAAATTACGACTTTTTCAGCATTGTCTTCTCTTCAGGGTCTGTTGTGAATCCGTGTTCACCACACTGCCGTGACGCTGCTGACGTACGACGCTGCTGCCGTGTTATCTGGTGCGCCCGAGCTTCGTTTACAGTCTGAGGGAGACGCACACTGTATTCAAACTATTCTACATTGTTGGTATTTTGGTGTTGCTATATATTTTTAAAATGGTGCATAAGTGTGCATGTCGCGGATGTCCTAATCCCTCAGATTGTAAATGAAGCTCGGGTGGAACAGATAACACGTCAGCAGCGTTGTACTGCCTTTCTGGACATGGACAGTATACCGTACATACATTTTCAACGGAGGGTTAGAAAGCTCTTGGACTAAATCTAAAACATCTTAAACTGTGTTGTGTTCCAAAGATGAATGGAGGTCAAACGGGTTTTAAACGACATGAGCCTTTAATGATATAATTGATATAATATTAATGAGATATGAGCCTTGCATTTTGTGACAACACACATAAGTCAGCATTTAAGGTTGTTCTTTGTTGGTTAAGCATGTAGAACATTGCTTATGTCTTGTAAATGTGTTTTAAGTACGTTAAAGGGTATACTCTAAAGGGTTAATGTTTTCTGTTTGTCTCTACTGTAATAACATTTGTGTTTTATTGTCCAATTGGCCATGCATGCGTTCTTAATATTGGTATCGGCATTGGCCATTAAAAAAAACATACCGGTGGAGCACTAGTTGAAATATAATCAAATGTGACTGACATTCTGTACTTTTGATATTCATAGACTTCCACATAGAATCAATAACAACTCAGCGTGTCAGGTCCCAATCACACTGTTGGGGCTTATTTCTGCCATAACAACCTGTTGCCTATACATTATCTCTTACTTATCTGCTGAAGTAAAATTACTTTAAACATTAAACTACTTTTACATTTAAACCCCACATCTTCGCTAGTATTTACAGCTGCCAGTGTGTAGAATGACGTTGAGAAATGATATTGTTGTTCGCGACGACGCAAGGAATTGTGGGTTTTTGGCAGCTGTGAAGGATACCATCTCATGCATCCTCCAAATTCATGTAAGAGAAGATTGCATTCAAAGGTGCATCCAGACTGTCCTACTCACTTTTCTGTAAGACAGCCTTGATGATGTATGCATCCTTCGAATGCGACTTCCAGAGGACATTACTGAAACGAGACACAAGCTGCATCCCAATTCGCCTACTTAAATACTATAACCTAATAGTACTGTTTTTGTTGTTCCGGCGTATCTATTGCACGAGAATCACACTGCGTGTCATTTGTACGCTTTTTGGTGAGAATGGGTTGGTTGAAACTAGTGATAAGCCAATAAATCGCAGAGAACGATATATCGTCCGATTTTTTGATTTTTTTGTTTTTTATTATCGGCAAGTAAATTTCTCTATTACTTAAATTTGATATTTGTAATGTAAAGCAAATGTCTGACAGACAGTAAAATTACAACATGACATTATGTGTTAAACACCGAATTCAACACATTTAATCAAACAAAACCGTGAGATGTCAGATCCAGATTACTTATGTCTTGTAAATGTGTTTTAAGTACTTTAAATGGTATATTTATAAATGTTATGCATAACAAATGTTTTCTGTTTTTCTCTTATTTACTGTAATAACATTTGTGTTTTATCGTCCAATTGGCCATGCATGCTTTCTTAATAATGGTATTGTCATTGGCCATAAAAAAACATAGCGGTGGAGCACTAGTTGAAACACAATCAAATGTTAATAAAATGTGACATTCTGTACTTTTGATATTCATCTTACCATTTTCTGGTATCCACAGCAAACAGAGACATGTTTTCTTTACTGTCCTGATACTTATGGAGGATGCTGTATATACTGTATACCCTTACACCGGTAGACTTCCACATAAAATCAATAACAACTCTGCTGCGCGTCAGGTCCCAATCACACTGTTGGGGCTTATTTCTGCGATAACAACCTGTTTCCTATACATTATCTCTTACTTATCTGCTAAAGTAAAATTACTTTAAACATTAAACTACTTTTACATTTAAACACCACATCTTCACTAGTATTTACAGCTGCCAGTGTGTAGAATGACGTTGAGAAATGATGTTGTTGTTCGCGACGGCGCAAGGAATTGTGGGGTTTTTGCAGCGGCGAAGGATACACCTCATGCATCCTCCAAATTCATGTAAGAGAAGATTGCATTCAAAGATGCATCCAGACTGTCCTACTTACTTTTCTGTAAGACAGCCTTGATGATGTATGCATCCTTCGAATGCGACCTCCAGAGGACACTACTGAAACGAGACACAAGCTGCATCCCAATTCGTCTAGTACTTAAATACTATACCCTAATAGTACTGTTTTTGTTGTTCTGCTCTCAACAGTATGTACTTTCACATTACAGAGTATGCACACAATGGGACATGCTAACGCGAAACGGAAGTGACGCCGCTGTTGCCTAGACACTATGACTTTTTCTGAGATATGACAGATGTAATACTTTAAGCTTTAAGTACATGTGGGAGCCGATACTTCGTTACTTTAACTTAAGAAAAAAGTGTAGTCTAGTGTACTTTAACTTTTACCAGGGTATTTTTAAACATGAGTATCTTTACTTCTACTTGAGGAAAGGATGTGTGTTTACTTATCACTGGATAAAACACAGTTTTATTTTTTTAGCATGCTTACATTGAACCAGCACTGTCATTTACTTTGGTGTGCTGGTATGGGAATTTATCTGTAAAAAACTGGAACTCTATTTACCAAATTGTGAAATCCCTAGTAAGTTGATTAGGGAGCCATTACTTACCCCTGCTTTACTGTATACCAGGCAGGTACAGCGAAAGGGTGTTTCAATTTCATGAGCCAGACATCAACCCCTGTATAATGAGTTTCAGTATCTCCTATCTAATTGACGGTTTAGAATACCGCACTCACTGCACAACAAAATTATTTAAGAACAGCTTTGCCCCAGTAGTGATTGATTATATAAACAATGTTTAGACATTGTAAAGGGGTTTATTTTAATTTAAGTTTTATTTATTTATTTACTTTATGTTATTATTTTATGATGTTTTTCTTTTTAGTGTTGTTTCCTATTGTTCACTTAGTGTTGTTGAACTTGTTCACTGAAACTATACCTACGGGTACAAAATAACAAAACTTGAACTTTATGATGTCTTTTCTTATTGGCTGATTGTGTTAATACACATCTGACCATATTGCCCCATACAAGCGCACTGCCACAATATCTGCTTTGATTTTTTTATAATGTCCTGGCCATATAGCCATACAATTTAAAAAGTGTGTAATTTCACTTATCACGTACACACATTATCTTGAATCCTGTACACAGTAAGTGTCTCCCTTTTATCCCAAAGTTTCTGCCAAATATTATTTATAAAAATATAAAACTGTCATTTTCTTATTTTCTGTTTTTGTTCTTTTAAATGTTTTATTTATAAGAAACAGTCATGTGGGCACCACAGGCACATGCTATTTTTGCTAAAAAACACATATTTTGTGTGTTGTACATCATGATGTCCTTTTAATATTAGTTACCTTTTCACTTTTAAAGGGCATTGAGTTCATCATGGTCAGCCTGGTGTGATGCTTCTATATTGTGACATCATAATGACCACTCTTAAGTCACCGCCTGTGGAACAGCAGCAGTCGTTTATGTGTTCCAGTTGAATTTTGCTCTTGACACTGCTGGATTTCTCATCCAAAAGGTATTTGTCTTTAATTGAATGTTCATTGTAGTTTTGTGGGTTTTAACTCTGATTTTGATGTGCCTTTTTGTAGAATTTTTGTTTGCAGAAAAAGAAGAAATAGGACAAACATAATCAATATACAAGTTTGTTATTTAGCTGTTTCTCTAATGAAAGAAGAAATGTAGTGATTTTAACTGTAGTCAACGAATTGTGTCTCTAAATAAGATGCATTTGTATTTGTTATAACTACAGCAAAATCAGTTTCAAACAATTCTCATATTGAGTCACTAGATGGCAGCAGAGACACAATAAACCACTAATTGCTGTTACAGTTTTTCTCAGTCACTTTGGAGCATTTCTCAGATCAGAAATACTTTTTCAAAAAACTTGTTTTAAGCTCCACATCATGAAGTCACTACATAACAGCAAGCTCTCATTGTTTTGGACAAATTGCAAATGCTTTGATACAATCATGCAGTTGTTTATGTACAATGGACCCTTCACAAAGCCCCGCCTCTCTTCTATGTCCGACAAGCTTACAATATCAGCCATGGCACTCTTAACGTCAATTTGTGCACTCCCTGTGGAAATATTGGCTAATTTCTAGGAAAATGAAAACAAAACTAAGATTGAAAATATTGCTTACAAGTCACAGAAGTTTTGAGATACTTTCCTGTGGTGTGGCTTTGAGGTAAAACACCAGAGAGTCTTCTTGTGCGAATCTGTTTTATTTGGTTAAGTCTTTATTGTTGTTCAGTGACAGCTGAGATCAAAACAGTATGACATGGCTTTTTAGCTGAGATCATGTTTGTACAGAGTGACAACAAACAAATATCACAAAAGAATATTTAAAATCACATAGTGTTAACTATGTTTAACTCTTCTTTGTGGTTTGAATGTCGGACAGAGTGGCGAATAATGTCGGTGACGCATAATTTTCAGTGTTATGATTGGTCAAGTTGCCTCGCCTGTCAATCAAACTTCTGTGGAGGGTCAATTGTCTGCTGTTTGCTTCATTTTCAATTGCTTAAGTAATTTTTATCAAAATATATTATTTATAATGGTGTCTATTGAATATAGTTTTACACCTCAAAACCTTTAGAAATTAGCATAGCATAAGTCATGACCAGGCCCAAATGAAATCCACGTCCTTCATTTAATGCCCGTCATCCCGATTTAATGCCCGCCATTAACGAGCACACATATCCCGCGCTTGAGTGTGTTTGGGAACAGTAGCAGTCATTGGCTGTGTTTAATGCACAAAATTGTGTCAATCCTACTGAATTTAATGCGATTGCAGGTTACGACAGTATAGTTTACATGTACCATAAACATTGCAAATCTGATTTAAATGTTGGTTTACATGTACATTCTATATAATTCGAACCAAACTTCTCCGCAGGCGCACAGCTAGGGTTGCCAGATTTGCATATCAAAACCAAATTTGAAGTCCACAAAACCAGTGGACTTTGCAACACAATGCACAGCATCACTCATCGAGTTCATGCTTTATCTCTAAATGTACAAAAACAAAGTTGAGTTGGAGAAAGTTGTTTTTGAGAACTTTTCGGATATAGGCAAAGAAAACACTTTTCAAAAGGCACAATGCTTTTTAATGCTTCTGAAAGACATGAACGCTTCAGAATGTACAGCGTGTGACCCCATAAATTTAAAGCTCACGTAACACACACTGTTTCTGCATTTCTGATGTTAATCTGGAGTACCTATAGAGTAATATTACATCCTTTATATCTAAGAAGAGTCTTTAGTTTAATCAGATTTATAAAAGAAAGATTAGCTTTACCGAATCTTTCCGATAACGTACGAAAAAATGAAGAAGGAGGAGTTACTACCGCGGGTGGAGTGAGTACGAGTCATGCAAGACTATACAACACTTATAACTTATGATTCACTACATGTTCGTGTCATTTATATAATATGCACGTGCATATTTACAACATAAGACAGAAGTCTTATTTACCGCATGCAACTCGTGACCCGGTTGGGAAAATCCAGTGCATCAAACACTCACGCAAAACTCCGCTGCTGGAGGACCAGTGACCAGTTGTGACCAGTTGTTTTGTCGCAAGTGAAAACAATATTGACCTTGTAGTTGAAAAAGGAGCCTCATATGAGATTCATTCAGTCGCATTCGGAAATCGATTATTTCGTTTGGCAGAGATGACAAGCAGACACCATAACAGCCAAAGTCAGTTGTACAAAACCATTCTTTTTAGTAAACTCTGTGTACACAAACAATGTTTTCAATGCTTGCGTTCATGTGTAGAGATCCTGGTGATACTTCGAGCAAAGCTTCATGTTGTGTCGTGCCTTCTTATGTTGTAAAATAGTGGTAGTTCGGTAGCAGCGGACAGCGGCTGGAAGAACGCATCAGGGATGGAGTAGGCATCACACCCTAACCAAGATATATTTGTTTAAAGTAGCGTTTATTTTCATGATAGTCTAGATGCGACATGTTTTCTTTCGTAGCCCTTTACTGTATCCGTAAGAATCATAGACAGTAAAAGATAAGAAATCCGTAAATCGTAGCAAGGTGCTTGTCAATAGCCTACTGGTACTCGGTAGGTCTTCAAGATGTCGGCATGACGTAAAAGGTCACATGACTGAAATCCATCTATAACTGTGTTAATAAGTCAGAATGCTTGAAATACCATTGAAACCCCCCCCCCCCCCCCTTTAATAATCTGTGTTGCCATTGTTTTGTTATTGCATGTTTCTGTGATGAGAAACATGTGATACATAATATAAGACATAAACTTGAGCACAATTTTTCTGCACACTTGCACAGTGTATTTTTGCATCCTATTGAAAAAGAGATGAAATAAAACTTACCGGGATGTCCAGCAGGAGAAAATTTTAAGTTGAGATTTGAAATTTTTTACATTCTATAGTGAAATTTTATAGTTTTGTTATTTTGTATTTGTACTGTAAAATATGTTTTCTTTCATATCACAATGTGTGTAACTTTTACAGAAAAAGGTGTACATGTGAATTCTATAATGACTGAAATCTCTTGTAAGCAATATTTGTAACTTCATACTGTTGGAATTGATAAAGTGCAGTCATGTTCATTTACAATCAAAACTGTAGCCATAAAGTTCAGATCAGAAAATCCTGACAACTATAATTTTGTACTCTTGTTATATTGACAACATGGCAAACATTTTGATGGTCTTGTTGGCATTTTGATGAGATTTTCTGCATGTTCACAAAGAGATTAACTAGTTTCATGCATTTACAGGAATGAGATACTGACTGTTGAGGTTTGTTTGACTATCATTATAAAGTGCAGATAAGTACAGGTAAGTGTTGTCCAGGTAAGTGGTCTTGAAAATATGGGCAGTTTTATAGTCGTACAAGTAATTTATGAATGGTAAAAATAAACAAGCAGCATTAGTGCAAACACACACCGAAGCCCTTGTGAGACCCATTAATAAAGTTTATTATTTTGATTAAAAAGTGGTTACAGTTTACAGTTTAGGGTAAATTAAAAAACATTCAGCCCTTGAAGGGGAGAGTTACAACAGTGAGTTTAAAGTGCTTGAGCATCACGGGATTCATGTTGAATTCAGATAGTTTCAGAAAATAGCAGGCCACTCAAATACACACAATTAGAGGCAAAGAACTTCAATTTTTGGATCAATAAATGCATTGATAATACATTGACAATATCTATATAACACACTGATATGTTTATGTAGTAGCTTTTTTATGTAGACTCATCAATGGTTTAAAAATAGCAAATATTGGAGGATTAGAGTGGTTAACTAGTGGCACCTTGTTACTTTATTTACACCCTCACTAACTTTAAAGCTTTAAAATCTATCACATTGTCTGAGTATGTATAATGTTTGTGCATTTTATAATTAAATAAAAAAAAATGTACAGTTTTAATTTAGGTAATTCTCAGCAGAAACACAATGCTTGAAACACCCCAACCCATATATTTTTGCTTATGTACTCTATATTTATATTAGTAGGATGTATTTCATCCTTAATTTCTAATAACACAATAATGATGGATTAATAGAATAGAATTTGCAACTGGTAGGTTGTTTGTGGTTTGTTTATGTGTTGCTAACTTTAGAAGAAGAAAGAAAAAAGAACTTTATTCAATTCAGTTCAATTTCAGATATAGATAGAGGAATGTCAGATACAAACAGATATAGATAGAGGAATGTCAGATACAATCAGATATACATAGAGGAATGTCAGATACAATCAGATATACATAGAGAAATGTCAGATACAATCAGATATAGATAGAGGAATGTCAGATACAATCAGATATAGATAGAGGAATGTCAGATACAAACAGATATAGATAGAGGAATGTCAGATACAATCAGATATACATAGAGGAATGTCAGATACAATCAGATATACATAGAGAAATGTCAGATACAATCAGATATAGATAGAGGAATGTCAGATACTGTCAGATATAGATAGAGGAAAGTCAGATACAATCAGACATACATAGAGAAATGTCAGATACAATCAGATATAGATAGATGAATGTCAGATACAATCAGTGCCCGGTTGCATGAAACTCCTTAAGTGAGGGTTTCCCTGAGGGAGAACAAATCCCTGAGGTAAGGGATTTATTAAGAGCGTTGCAACAAAGGTCTTAACTGTCACCCTTACCTAAGTGTTTATACTAAGTATTTTACGGTAGTCTCTGCCAAAACACGGCAGCGGAGACACGGTTGCTATAGTTACAAAATCTCACAGCGGTAACAAATCAACGCACGCAGCTCAACAGACGGCGGATTTGTGTACAATGAAACATCGCAAATAACAGACTGTAAAGTGCCGCGTGTATAAAACCTCAAAGTAATTCAAACTGGAAGCACTTTAGATTGACGGACAATCAAACCGCTATTCTCCTAATAAATGCGCATCCTTTTCTCTAGGGATTATTTCGATCGTTAGAAATGCGCGTTGGTACTTCATTTTCTTAAATAACCATAAAATCAGCCATCGCGTGTGACGTTAAGGGACCTGTTATAGTCCCTTAAGTTTTTAAGGGAAAATGTGACTTAAGGACTTTGTTGCAACTCATAGCAGAACTTAAGGTAATACTTTAGCATTTAAGGGTAAATACTTATTGACAGCCTTAAGGTTCACTTAAGGGTTTTTCTTGCAACCCATTTTTTATTAAGGGCAACTAACCTTATATTTAAGGGATTTCTTAGCTTAAGGACTTTCATGCAACCGGGCACAGATATACATAGAGAAATGTCAGATACAATCAGATATAGATATAGGAATGTCAGATACAATCAGATATACATAGAGAAATGTCAGATACAATCAGATATAGATAGAGGAATGTCAGATACAATCAGATATAGATAGAGGAATGTCAGATACAATCAGATATAGATAGAGGAATGTCAGGTACAATCAGATATACATAGAGAAATGTCAGATACAATCAGATATAGATAGAGGAATGTCAGATACAATCAGATATAGATAGAGGAATGTCAGATACAATCAGATATAGATAGAGGAATGTCAGATACAATCAGATATACATAGAGAAATGTCAGATACAATCAGATATAGATAGAGGAATGTCAGATACAATCAGATATAGATAGAGGGATGTCAGATAAAATCAGATATAGATATAAGAATGTCAGATGCAATCAGATATAGATAGAGGGATGTCAGATACAATCAGATATAGATAGAGGGGTGTCAGATACAGTCAGATATAGATAGAGGGATGTCAGATAAAATCAGATATAGATATAAGAATGTCAGATGCAATCAGATATAGATAGAGGGATGTCAGATACAATCAGATATAGATAGAGGGATGTCAGATAAAATCAGATATAGAGGGATGTCAGAGACAATCAGATATAGATAAAGGGGTGTCAGATACACTCAGATATAGATAGAGGAATGTCAGATACAATCATATATCGATAGAGGAATGTCAGATACAATCAGATATAAATAGAGGGATGTCAGATACAGTCAGATATAGATAGAGGAATGTCAGATACAATCAGATATAGATAGAGGGGTGTCCGATACAATCAGATATAGATAGAGGAATGTCAGATACTGTCAGATATAGATAGAGGAATGTCAGATACAATCAGATGTAGATAGAGGGGTGTCAGATACAATCAGATATAGATATAGGGATGTCAGATACTGTCAGATATAGAGGAATGTCAGATACAATCAGATATATATAGAGGGGTGTCAGATACAGTCAGATATAGATAGAGGAATGTCAGATACAGTCAGATATAGATAGAGGAATGTCAGATACAGTCAGATATAGATAGAGGAATGTCAGATACAGTCAGATATAGATAGAGGAATGTCAGATACAGTCAGATACAGATAGAGGAATGTCAGATACAGTCAGATATAGATAGAGGAATGTCAGATACAGTCAGATATAGATAGAGGAATGTCAGATACAGTCAGATATAGATAGAGGAATGTCAGATACAGTCAGATACAGATAGAGGAATGTCAGATACAGTCACATATAGATAAAGGAATTTCAGATACAGTCAGATACAGATAGAATTATAATAGATAAAAACAGTCAGATACAGATAGAGGAATGTCAGATACAGTCACATATAGATAAAGGAATGTCAGATACAGTCAGATATAGATAGAGGAATGTCAGATACAGTCAGATATAGATAGAGGAATGTCAGATACAGTCAGATACAGATAAGAGTAATGTTAGATACAGTCAGATATAGATAGAGTTATAATAGATAGAAACAATCAGATACAGATAGAGGAATGTCAGATACAGTCAGATATAGATAAATGAATTTCAGATACAGTCAGATACAGATAGAGAAATGTCAGATACAATCAGATATAGAGTAATTTCATATATAGTCAGATACAGATAGAGTTATAATAGATAAAAACAGTTACATAAAGATAGAGGAATGTCAGATACAGTCAGATACAGATAGAGTTATAATAGATAAAAACAGTCAGATACAGATAGAAGAATGTCAGATACAGTCAGATACAGATAGAGGAATGTTAGATACAGTCAGAAATAGATAGAGGAATGTCAGATACAGTCAGATATAGATAGAGGAATGTCAGATACTGTCATAAATATATAGAGGAATGTCAGATACAGTCAGATACAGATAGAGGAATGTCCGATACAGTCAGATATAGATAGATGAATTTCAGATACAGTCAGATACAGATAGAGAAATGTCAGATACAATCAGATATAGAGGAATTTCAGATATAGTCAGATACAGATAGTTATAATAAATAAAAACATTCAGATACAGATAGAGGAATGTCAGATACAGTCATATACAGATAGAGTAATGTCAGATACAGTCAGATACAGATAGAGGAATGTCCGATACAGTCAGATATAGACAGAGGAATTTCAGATATAGTGAGATACAGTCAGATACATATAGAGAAATGTGAGATATATTCAGATACAGATAGAGGAATGTCAGATACAGTCACATATAGATAAAGGAATTTCAGATACAGTCAGATATAGATAGAGGAATGTCAGATCCAGTCAGATATAGATAGAGGAATGTCAGATACAGTCAGATACAGATAAGAGTAATGTTAGATACAGTCAGATATAGATAGAGTTATAATAGATAGAAACAATCAGATACAGATAGAGGAATGTCAGATAAAGTCAGATATAGATAGAGGAATGTCAGATACAGTCAGATATAGATAGAGGGGTGTCAGATACAATCAGATATAGATAGAGGAATGTCCGATACAGTCAGATATAGACAGAGAAATTTCAGATATAGTGAGATACAGTCAGATACAGATAGAGAAATGTCAGATATATTCAGATACAGATAGAGGAATGTCAGATACAGTCAGATATAGAGTAATTTCATATATAGTCAGATACAGATAGAGTTATAATAGATAAAAACAGTTAGATAAAGATAGTGGAATGTCAGATAAAGTCAGATATAGATAGAGGAATGTCAGATACAGTCAGATACAGATAGAGTTATAATAGATAAAAACAGTCAGATACAGATAGAGGAATGTCAGATACAGTCAGATATAGATAGAGGAATGTCAGATACAGTCAGATATAGATAGAGGAATGTCAGATACAGTCAGATACAGACAGAGGAATTTCAGATATCGTCAGATACAGATAGAGTTATAATAGATAGAAACAGTCAGATACAGATAGAGGAATGTCCGATTCAGTCAGATATAGATAGATGAATTTCAGATACAGTCAGATACAGATAGAGTTATAATAGATAAAAACATTCAGATACAGATAGAGGAATGTCAGATACAGTCATATACAGATAGAGGAATGTCCGATACAGTCAGATATAGACAGAGGGATTTCAGATATAGTGAGATACAGTCGGATACAGATAGAGAAATGTCAGATATAGTCAGATACAGATAGAGGAATGTCAGATACAGTCACAAATAGACAAAAGAATGTCAGATACAGTCAGATATAGATAGAGGAATGTCAGATACAGTCAGATATAGATAGAGGAATGTCAGATATAGATAGAGGAATGTCAGATACAGTCAGATATAGATAGAGGAATGTCAGATACAGTCAGATATAGATAGAGGAATGTCAGATACAGTCAGATATAGATAGAGGAATGTCAGATACAGTCAGATATAGATAGAGGAATGTCAGATACAGTCAGATATAGATAGAGGAATGTCAGATACAGTCAGATACAGATAGAGGAATTTCAGATACAGTCACATATAGATAAAGGAATTTCAGATACAGTCAGATACAGATAGAATTATAATAGATAAAAACAGTCAGATACAGATAGAGGAATGTCAGATACAGTCACATATAGATAAAGGAATGTCAGATACAGTCAGATATAGATAGAGGAATGTCAGATACAGTCAGATATAAATAGAGGAATGTCAGATACAGTCAGATACAGATAGAGGAATGTCAGATACAGTCACATATAGATAAAGGAATGTCAGATACAGTCAGATATAGATAGAGGAATGTCAGATACAGTCAGATATAAATAGAGGAATGTCAGATACAGTCAGATATAGATAGAGGAATGTCAGATACAGTCAGATACAGATAAGAGTAATGTTAGATACAGTCAGATATAGATAGAGTTATAATAGATAGAAACAATCAGATACAGATAGAGGGCTGTCAGATATAGATAGAGTTATAATAGATAAAAACAGTCAGATACAGACAGAGGAATGTCAGATACAATCAGATATAGAGTAATTTCATATGTAGTCAGATACAGATAGAGTTATAATAGATAAAAACAGTTAGATAAAGATAGAGGAATGTCAGATACAGTCAGATACAGATAGAGTTGTAATAGATAAAAACAGTCAGATACAGATAGAAGAATGTCAGATACAGTCAGATACAGATAGAGGAATGTTAGATACAGTCCGAAATAGATAGAGGAATGTCAGATACAGTCAGATACAGATAGAGGAATGTCAGATACAGTCAGATACAGATAGAGGAATGTTAGATACAGTCAGAAATAGATAGAGGAATGTCAGATACAGTCAGATATAGATAGAGGAATGTCAGATACTGTCATAAATATATAGAGGAATGTCAGATACAGTCAGATACAGATAGAGGAATGTCCGATACAGTCAGATATAGATAGATGAATTTCTGATACAGTCAGATACAGATAGAGAAATGTCAGATACAATCAGATATAGAGGAATTTCAGATATAGTCAGATAAAGATAGAGTTATAATAGATAAAAACATTCAGATACAGATAGAGGAATGTCAGATACATTCATATACAGATAGAGTAATGTCAGATACAGTCAGATACAGATAGAGGAATGTCCGATACAGTCAGATATAGACAGAGGAATTTCAGATATAGTGATATACAGTCAGATACAGATAGAGAAATGTCAGATATATTCAGATACAGATAGAGGAATGTCAGATACAGTCACATATAGATAAAGGAATTTCAGATACATTCAGATATAGATAGAGTAATATTAGATACAGTCAGATATAGATAGAGGAATGTCAGATACAGTCAGATATAGATAGAGGAATGTCAGATACAGTCAGATACAGATAAGAGTAATGTTAGATACAATCAGATATAGATAGAGTTATAATAGATAAAAACAGTAAGATACAGATAGAGGAATGTCAGATACAGTCAGATATAGATAAATGAATTTCAGATACAGTCAGATACAGATAGAGAAATGTCAGATACAATCAGATATAGAGGAATTTCATATATAGTCAGATACAGATAGAGTTATAATAGATAAAAACAGTTAGATAAAGATAGTGGAATGTCAGATACAGTCAGATATAGATAGAGGAATGTCAGATACAGTCAGATACAGATAGAGTTATAATAGATAAAAACAGTCAGATACAGATAGAGGAATGTCAGATACAGTCAGATATAGATAGAGGAATGTCAGATACAGTCAGATATAGATAGAGGAATGTCAGATACAGTCAGATACAGACAGAGGAATTTCAGATATCGTCAGAAACAGATAGAGTTATAATAGATATAAACAGTCAGATACAGATAGAGGAATGTCCGACACAGTCAGATATAGATAGATGAATTTCAGATACAGTCAGATACAGATAGAGAAATGTCAGATACAATCAGATATAGAGGAATTTCAGATATAGTCAGATACAGATAGAGTTATGATAGATAAAAACAGTCAGATACAGATAGAGGAATGTCAGATACAGTCACATATAGACAAAGGAATGTCAGATACAGTCAGATATAGATAGAGGAATGTCAGATACAGTCAGATATAGATAGAGGAATGTCAGATACAGTCAGATATAGATAGAGGAATGTCAGATACAGTCAGATATAGATAGAGGAATGTCAGATACAGTCAGATATAGATAGAGGAATGTCAGATACAGTCAGATACAGAAAGAGGAATGTCAGATACAGTCACATATAGATAAAGGAATTTCAGATACAGTCAGATACAGGTAGAATTATAATAGATAAAAACAGTCAGATACAGATAGAGGAATGTCAGATACAGTCACATATAGATAGAGGAATGTCAGATACAGTCAGATATAAATAGAGGAATGTCAGATACAGTCAGATATAGATAGAGGAATGTCAGATACAGTCAGATACAGATAAGAGTAATGTTAGATACAGTCAGATATAGATAGAGTTATAATAGATAAAAACAATCAGATACAGATAGAGGGCTGTCAGATATAGATAGAGTTATAATAGATAAAAACAGTCAGATACAGACAGAGGAATGTCAGATACAATCAGATATAGAGTAATTTCATATATAGTCAGATACAGATAGAGTTATAATAGAAAAAAACAGTCAGATACAGATAGAAGAATGTCAGATACAGTCAGATACAGATAGAGGAATGTTAGATACAGTCAGAAATAGATAGAGGAATGTCAGATACAGTCAGATATAGATAGAGGGATGTCAGATACTGTCATAAATATGTAGAGGAATGTCAGATACAGTCAGATATAGATAGAGGAATGTCAGATACAGTCAGATACAGATAGAGGAATGTCAGATACAGTCAGATATAGATAGAGGAATGTCAGATACAGTCAGATATAGATAGAGGAATGTCAGATACAGTCAGATACAGATAGAGGAATGTCAGATACAGTCAGATATAGATAGAGGAATGTCAGATACAATTAGATATAGAGTAATTTCATATATAGTCAGATACAGATAGAGTTATAATAGATAAAAACAGTTAGATAAAGATAGAGGAATGTCAGATACAGTCAGATACAGATAGATTTATAATGGATAAAAACAGTCAGATACAGATAGAAGAATGTCAGATACTGTCAGATACAGATAGAGGAATGTTAGATACAGTCAGAAATAGATAGAGGAATGTCAGATACAGTCAGATATAGATAGAGGGATGTCAGATACTGTCATAAATATGTAGAGGAATGTCAGATACAGTCAGATATAGATAGAGGAATGTCAGATACAGTCAGATACAGATAGAGGAATGTCAGATACAGTCAGATATAGATAGAGGAATGTCAGATACAGTCAGATACAGATAGAGGAATGTCAGATACAGTCAGATATAGATAGAGGAAGGTCATATACAGTCAGATACACATAGAGGAACGTCATATATAGATAGAGGAATGTCAGATACTGTCAGAAATATATAGAGGAATGTCAGATACAGTCAGATATAGATAGAGGAATGTCAGATACTGTCAGAAATATATAGAGGAATGTCAGATACAGTCAGATATAGATATAGGAATGTCAGATACATTCAGATATAGATAGAGGGATGTCAGATACAGTCAGAAATATATAGAGGAATGTCAGATACAGTCAGATATAGATATAGGAATGTCAGATACAGTCAGATATAGATAGAGGAATGTCAGATACTGTCAGAAATATATAGAGGAATGTCAGATACAGTCAGATATAGATATAGGAATGTCAGATACAGTCAGATATAGATAGAGGAATGTCAGATACAGTCAGATACACATAGAGGAACGTCATATATAGATAGAGGAATGTCAGATACTGTCAGAAATATATAGAGGAATGTCAGATACAGTCAGATATAGATAGAGGAATGTCAGATACTGTCAGAAATATATAGAGGAATGTCAGATACAGTCAGATATAGATATAGGAATGTCAGATACATTCAGATATAGATAGAGGGATGTCAGATACAATCAGATATAGATAGAGGAATGTCAGATACAATCAGATATAGATAGAGGAATGTCAGATACTGTCAGATATAGATATAGGAATGTCAGATACATTCAGATATAGATAGAGGGATGTCAGATACAATCAGATATAGATAGAGGGATGTCAGATACATTCAGATATAGATAGAGGATTTTCAGATATAGATAGACTTTTGACTTTTAAAAACCTTTTAATCCACAACACTAGATCAAGGTAAAATGTTTCATATAGCCATTAGCCGTGTACACACACTTACAATATAAACACAAAAAACACACATTCATTTAATCATATAAAAAAAGTAATTTTACACAGGTCTACCATCTGCTTCTGTGTTTTTCACCCTCCTCACTTACATGACAACTTACATGACAACCATTTTTACAATTCCCGAGCAGTTTCTTATGATCCTGATAAAAATTTGCTAGGCTTAAATTATCAAGACCTAGGAACTGTGTCAAACCAGGCATGTGCACAGATAGGCTCAACCTGTGCAGAACACAGAAGTGCCCTTTTTGGAGGTGTTTTATTAATTTTTTTAATATATAAATCAATGCTATTGTTAACCATTTACGTCTGCCTGTCTAAAATATATTTATAAAATAAAATGTATTAAAAAAAACAAAATCTTTTTGGATCCGCTCAATCTGTCAGTCAAACCTCTTAACTCCGCCCCCTGAGTGCAGCGACTCAGCGAGCTTCAAGTTCCACAGCAGTCAGAGCAGCAGCTGAACATCTTGCAACGGTAAATTAATATCTTGTTGTTTGAGTACAATGCTGTCTCATTAAGAAAGTAACACTATTATGTCTATAACGGTGCATGTTTTATACATTTGAGCCGAATTATCCATAGACGGGATTGGGCGAGTGGGCAATCAGGGGGCACCAAGGGCTCCAAACTGCGACCAAATTGAGTTTTTGTCAAAGCGCGAGCAATTTTTTAAACAAGTGTTCACGAATGTGAAGGGCACCCGTGACAACAATATGGATTGCAGGGTCGGGTTTTTACCGCTTTTTTGCATGACGCGTATCAATCGTTTAACTACGCAGCTCAGTCAACACATCTCACTCAGACCCGCGAGAAGACGAGCCTGCGCGGGTAAATCAGATGCCCAGTTAAGTAAAACTCAATAGAAGACGAGAAACGTGTAACGGATACAAGTATGTTCAGTATATTGCCCTGCCACAATATGCTTATTGTATGTATGTATCTTATGCCTTGAATTAGTCAAGGGAGTTGTATGATTATTTGGTTCATAACTTTTTATTCTGAAATCAACTGCATAGAGTTAAGTCTATTTAGTATTTACTATATTTTTCAGTAATGCAGTTATTTGCACCTTCAAAAGACCAAGGTTCCTGGTCCTCAGCAGGTATACAGATACATGTTGAATATGCTAATGGTATGGCTATAGTATAGTATAATCTCCTGTTTTGATCTTTAATCTCCTCTTTCCTCCTCTTCTCAATGACAAACATAAACATGTTTACCAAATAATAAATATTAGCTTATAAAACCAAACAGAATAGCTTTTTTCTTCAAACATATTTTTATTTAACTTTATGTATGAAAGCAGAGGAAAACATTTAAATTAATATATTCTACAATTAAATAAGAGCGAGTACACAAGAGCACTTCACAAACACATGACTACAAATAGGTCTACAGACAACCACACAGGATGTAAATTGTTAAAGCCAACTTACAAGGCCAGATATCCTTTGCACTGTATAATGCCAAGCAATCATAAAATGTCATTTTTCATTCATTAATAGTGATTTTTCAACCATTAATAGTGAATAAATATAAAGCTTTCAAGACGATTATTATGAGATATTTATTTGGAGGGGGTGCCCTTTTTCAGTTTCAGTACATGCCCCTCAAAAAAGGTCTGTGCACGGCCCTGGTGTCAGTAAAGATCACTGTGAAAATAAAATAAGTCACTTATTAAGTAATGAATTATCAAAGAACTTCAGTAATCTCTAAATTTTTCTCTTACAGACACCATTGCGGTTGCATCCATTTGTTTTATCCTTGTATCTCTGACTGTGGTTTTCATACAATGCAGCTTAGCCCAGGTAAAGAATTTCAGTGCACTTTATACAATATTAGTTGTCTTTAACTACTAACCATTTAAAATGTGTACAATATACTGTATACTGTACATGTGCTAATACATTGTACCTACATTAAAAGTATCTGCTACACTCTCTCCCTAAAAAAACTAATATTAACAACCCTGAATAACACACTCCAAAATACTGCGTTGTTTGCATTGTTAGATCAAATATAAACATTTTCTGGTTAAACTTAACCCAATGTTTGTGCTCGTCCCTTTTTGATCAAAGGCTGGGTTAAAAATAACCCATTTTTTTACAGGGCACATAAGCACACAGTTAGTACAGTATAATGTATAAACACTATCGGTAACACTATTTTACGGTGTCTTATTTATGACATCAGAATCAGAGTTTGCTCATTTAAAAAAATTGTGTATGTCTGTTTACAACATCATAAATGTAAGACTTTGTTACTGCATAAAACTTAAGCATATTTCCATTTTAAGCTCCCTGATGTGGAAGAAGTGGAAACCTGTGTAAGTTACTGTTTATACGAGTCAACTCCATCTATAACTCATCAGTTGAAATCTTCAATGCCTGTGGGAGAGGAAAACGTCTCGGTTATGTATGTAACCATGGTTCACTGAGAAAGGAAATGAGACGCAGTGTCTTGACATGACAAAATGGGAAAACACCAGCAGCGTGCACTCATGTGAAATCTTTGTACAACTATTCAAGTTCTTATGGAGATTCAGAGAAATCTCTAAGACTTTGTAAATGTGGTTTATAGGGCCACCCTGTCACATTGCATACAGTTAGCATAGACAAGGCAAGAGAGCCTGAGATTAAGCCATACAGTCTGTGTTCATTTAAACAAATATATTTCTTTCTGTTGAGCTTTATATGAATATCTTTTCTTTCACAGTGTTAAATTAAAAACAAATTCAAATGTTTCTGTAAATAAACTTTTTTATAACTTTACATTTTAGTTTTGTGTGTTTTTTGATCTCTATTTTGATCTCTAAATGATTGTTGGAGTTTAATATCTATGAAGTATCAGATATAATAAAGTATCAGATGTTTTTATGTGAACTACTTTCAACCACCTTTGATTCAAAATAATGCATGTACATGAACAGGTCTTTCCTAATTTTGATAAAACCTTCTTGGGGTTCCCCAAACATTTTGACAGTGAGGCTTTATTCAATCTAAATTTAGATCTTGGAGCTTTGTACTTTTGTACATCTAATCTGCTCAGTGAAGCTGAAAAGCATATTGCTCACTCTAGTGGTAGTGTACCCACTAAACACAGGACGTTGGATAGACGTGCAGATCGTGTCTATATTGGGTCCGTCGGTCCATGACCAATTCTGGACATCTATTCGACGTCCAAACTAGGTCCACTATTTGGACGTCCAACCATGACCCTACTTGGTCGTCATATTTACGGGCAACATTTGACGTTTCAACTGGGTAATTCTTTGGACGTCATTTGGACGTCTGTGACAGGCCTATGTCTATATTACATGATTAGGCCTATAAAAATTTTCAAATATCAGCATTATTGTACCAACATGATTAATACTTACGAATAGTCTATATTATTATACAGTACTGTTTTTTCTGCTTTCTTGAATTATATACAAATTCATCTAAATCTACAATTAAAAATCTGTAATTAAATGCGTAGTTCATACTAACAATTTATATAATATACATTATTAAATATACAAAATTGGTTAGCGAGACTTGCTTGTAACCCAGAGTTCGGTGGTTCGAATCCCACAGCCGGCAGGAAATGATTGAAGTGTTCGGTGTTGCAATGGATGTGTGAAGTGCAGAGACAATCATTTCGCTTTTTTCATGTCTTTTTTCCTTACACGGAGGTCCTACGGATGTAAACATTTAGACGTGCAGAAGACGTCGAAAAATAAGACGTCGCCTGGCGTTACAAAACAACCCCTTTTATGTACCGAATTTGGACGTCCAAAAATTACATGAAAAAGACGTCATTCCGACGTCACTTTGCGCAGTAGGTAACCTCACTGACATCCTTGTTAACTATTTAAACTAACATCCTCCATGTAAACTAATAATGTTAAGTGTTTAAAGCACGTAATTATTATATTTTAGTTTTAGATTATTAGCAAGCTATTATCTTAAATCTAAATGAAATCCAAATTTCTAATTTTAATCTGATGACTTTAGGACTCTGAAGTTCAAAATGTGCTAAGAAAGCTCACATAAAATGGCACTAGGTGTCACGAAATGTTTGGCGGAGAGAACCCAAGCGCAGACAAACATCAACTAAACTGAAGGTTTATTTACACACCACAACACAAAAAAGACACTGGGAACACGTGGAAGCCACACACAATATGACTCCACGTGTCCCCCACACAGAACACAGTACTGCCATGATCTTGCCATATGAAATCAAACCTGAATCTAACACAATTTGTGGTCTCTGGGTCTGACATTTTCTCTGCTGTACATAAACGAGTGGAGTCTAGCAGTCACGTGGAATGAAGTTGCATATGGGCTACAGCGCAGGTGAGAGCAACTCAATTTTAATTTTCTTTCCAAAACCATAAACAAAACAAAAAGTGTTTACGATGTGATAATCGTATATTGCATGGCATACCGCCATGCCGATATACCGTTACAACTAAGATTAAGATGTAATGAGCCTCACAACATAAGAAAACATGATTTTTTTAACACTGTTGTCCTCAGACCATTTTAGGAGATTGTCTTATAGTGAATGCAAAACTCTGTTGGTTTACTTGTCTGATATTCCAAAGCTATCATAGAAATGCTTGTCTATTCTGTGTTTGTCTAAAGTATTATTTAATCTTTACTGTTTCTGTATGTTGCAATTTTACACATACATACTGCCCTCCATAAGTATTAGGACAATAGAGGCAAAATTCCTGTGTTTGCTGTGGAATCAAGAAATATCTAAACATTAAAAGGTGAAAATGAGCCAAAGCACAGCATATCTGATTTGCACTATTCCAATTCAATGGAACAACATATTTGTATTTTGATACTTCTATCTAATGTGAGCATATTAAAACCATTGGCTCAGAAGTGTTCAAGTTTAAAGGGTTAGTTTAACCAAAAATGAAAATTATGTCATTAATGACTCACCTTCATGTCATTCAAAACTCGTAAGACCTCAGTTCATCTTCGCAGCACAGTTTAAAATGTTTTAGATTTAGTGTGAGAGCTTTCTGACCTGCCAGTGAAATTGTACGGTATACTGTCCATGTTGCTTTAACACATTCTAACTGACCCACTGATGTCACATGGACTACTTTGATGATGTTTTTATTACCTTTCTGGACATGGACAGTATACCGTACATACATTTTCAATGGAGGGTAAGAAAGCTCTCGGACTAAATCTAAAACATCTTAAACTGTGTTGTGTTCCAAGATGAATGGAGGTCAAACGGGTTTTGAAGGACATGAGCCTTTAATGATATAAATTTCATTTATGGATGAACTAACCCTTTAAGAAGAGTTTACAAATAAAAAGCATAGAATGTGTAGTATCAGTTTGATTCAATTCTTCTGAGTCTTGCATTTTGTGACAACACACATAAGTCAGCATTTAAAGGGATAGTTCACTTTAAAATGAAAATTTTGTTATAATTTACTCATCCTCATGTTGTTCTAAACCTGTATGAATTTCTTTTTTCTGATGAACACAAACGAAGATATTTTGATAAATGATGGTAAACACACAGCATTGAGTGACCATTGACTTCCATAGTAGGAAAAAAATATTTTGGAAGTATTGTGATAAATGTTAAAGAAAATATTTTGAAAATGATGATAAGCACACAGTTGACGGTACCCATTAAATTCCATCATATTTTTTATTCCTACTATGGTAGTCTATAGTCACTTACTGCTGTGTGTTTACCATCATTTCTCAAAATAATCTTCTTTTCTGTTCATCAGAACAAAGAAACTCATACAGGTTTAGCACAACATGAGGATGAGTAAATGATGACAGAATTTTCATTTTAAAGTCTATCCCTTTAAGGTTGTTGTTTGTTGGTAAAGCATGTAGGGCTGTGTGCTGAAACTAGTGATAAGTGTGCTGGTATGGAGGTTTATCTGTAAAAACTGGAACTCTATTAAACAAATTGTGAAATGGCATAGTAAATTGATTGGGGAGCCATTACTTTACTGTATACCAGGCAGGTACAGCGAATAGGTGTTTCAATTTCATGAGACAGGCATCACCCCCTGTATTGAGTTTCAGTATCTCCTATCTAATTGACGGTTTAGAGTACCGCACTCACTGCACAACAAAATGATTTAAGAACAGCTTTGTCCAAGTAGTAATTGATTATATGAACAATGTTTAGACATTGTGTAGGGGTTCATTTTTATTTAGTTTTATTTATTTATTTATTTTATGCTATTATTTTATGATGTTTTTCTTTTTTGTGTAGTTTCTTATTGTCTATTATATGAGGAACTGTGGGAACTTGTTCACTGAAACTATACCTACGGGTACAAAATAACAAACTTGAACTTTATGATGTCTTTTCTTATTGGCTGATTGTGTTAATACACATCTGACCTGAATGCAAGTGCACTGCCACAATTTCTGCTTTGATTTTTTTTATAATGTCCTGGTATATAGCCCTACAATTTAAAAAGTGTGTAATTTCTCTTATCACATGACTTTATGTAAATTCAATAATATATATTATTATTAAACAAATAATATATGTATGTATGTATGTATGTTTCTCATAATCTGTAGTATTTAACTTTCTTCTCAACATATTTTTTTAATGCCATGCCTTGGATTCCCTTTTCCTGTAATTTTTTATGTTTGTTTTATTCTATACAATTATTTTATATCAATCCCAGTGTGACCTACAGTGTGGTTGTGATTCCTTCTCCTATACAAACATTATCTTGAATCCTGTACACAGTAAGTGTCTCCGTTTTATGCCAAAGTTTCTGCCAGATATTATTTGTAGCTTATAAAAATATAAAACTGTCATGTTCTTATTTCCTGTTTTTGTTCTTTTAAATGTTTATATATATATATATATATATATATATATATATATATATATATATATAATTATTATATTATTATTCATTCTCTTTATACTAAAAAACACATATTTTGTGTGTTGTACACCATGATGTCCTTTTAATATCAGTTACCTTTTCACTTTTAAAGGGCATTGAGTTCATCATGGTCAGCCTGGTGTGATGCTTCTATATCATGACATCATAATGGCCACTCTTAAGTCACCGCTTGTGGAACATCACCAGTCGTTGTGTCCCAGTTGAATTTTGCTCTTGACACTGCTGGATTTTTCCTCCAAAAGGTATTTGTCTTTTATTAAATTTCTATTATAGTTTCATGGGTTTTAGCTCTGATTTTGGTGTGCTTGTTTGTAGAATTTTTGCTTGCAGATAAAGAGAAAATGGGACAAAAATAATCAATATACAAGTTAAGTATTTAGCTGTTTCTCTAATGAAAGAAGAAATGTAGTGATTTAAACTGTAGTCAACTAATTGTGCCTCTAAATAAGATGCATTTGTATTTGTTTTTCCTTCTGTGAAAGTCAGTGTAAACTGTGTGCTTACCATCATTTATCTAAATATCTTCTTTTGTGTTCCACAGAATAAAGAAACACACACAGTACAGGTTCAGAACAACATGAAGGTGAGTAAATGATGACAGATTTTTCATTTTTTGAGGTGAACTATCCCTCTAAGTAATAATTACAGCAAAATCAGTTTTAAACAATTCTCATATTGAGGCACTAGATGGCAGCACAAACACAATAAAACCACTAATTGATGTTAAAGTTTTCTCAGTCACTTTGGAGCATTTCTCAGATCAGAAATACTTTTTCAAAACACTTTATTGACCCTCCACATCATGAAGTCACAACACAAAAACAAATTCTATAGTTTTGAACAAATTGCAAATGCTTTGACACAATCATGCAGTTGTTGCAGTTTGGTTGTCAGCTATAATGCACACTTTTTGATATTTATTCAAATACTAACTATTAGATGCTATTCAACATAGAAACATGTACAATATAATTTTAAAGATGGTCCCCAAATTAACAAACATTGACATCCCACTTTGATTTATTATTTACTTTGATTATTGTCTATTGTGGGCAATTATTTGGTATTGTGGTAACTGCGAAGACCCCAAATCACGTGCATCAACACTCCACTTCAAAATACACTAAATAATAGGGAGAGAAATAAAATTATATAATGAGATTTAGATTATGTCAGGATAATGAGAAAACAACTTTTTGTTATGCTGAGATGATGAGAAATTAAGTGGTAACCACGAGAATAGAAGCAAGCAAAGATAATATAATATGTTATTTATTATTAAACTTTATTCAATCTATTAAGATCTTGGAGCTTTGTACTTTGGTTTTATCTCATCTGCTCTGAAGCCGAATCTTCTCTGTAAAGCATATTGCTCACTCTAGTGGTAGTGTAACCAACCTCACTGACATCCTTGTTAACTATTTAACCTAGCATCCATCCATGGAAACTAACGTTGTAAAGTGTAAAGCACTTCATCAAAATTATTTTAGTTTTAAATGGTACAGGTAGATTATATTTTACATTATTATTAGCATTATTTACTTAGTACATTTCTTTTAAGACATGTGCAAAAGTTTTAGGCCATAACAAAGTAAAAAAAAAACAGAATAAAATTATAATCTAAAGTGTCAAATATTTCGTGTGATTTCCCCTTACAGTTGACTTGAGCATATGAATAAATAATAAAACCTTTTATCGAACTCAAAAAAGTTGAAGATGTGTCAAAATTAGAAAAAAAACAGAAAGTAACTTAAATTTTTTGTGTGTTTTTAGATATGTGTTTTTTAGACTTAATCGTATTTTAATTAATTACGAAACGTGTATTTTATTTTAAAATTACCGTCTCGTGTTTCTATGGCATTCGCGAATTAATGACTCGTTGGAGTCGACTCGTTACAAAGTATTGGAAATAAACGAGTCTTTTGAGTCGATTCTTCATAGAGTAAATGCGCCAAACGTTCAAAATCGATTCGCGAATCAGTTTAAATGAATTCTTTAGTTCGCCGCAAAAACTGAATCGTCTAATGCGGTTAAAAAAATAAAGCTGCATCGCATCTCCCATTTGCACAAAATAAGGAATAAGCTATTTCTCTTTAGATATGGCCTACGTATAATCAACTTAAAATTACTTGCAATATAAATCACTTAAATGGGCTTGTTTTGAGAGAACGAGACGGGGAGAGAGTGTGAGAGAACGCGCGCGCGCGCGAGAGAGAGAGCGGTTACCAGGGTTACCATGTAAACAAAGCAGAAGCGGCGATTACAAACAGCGCTTTGTCGGGCATGAGATTAGACGGAAAGAAAATGCAACCAAGACTTTTCTCAAGACAGTTTGAACGTATTTGCTCCTTTTGCAGTCATGCTTCGTCCACATTTCTTACAAACTGGATATCCATCTTCAAGGACAACTTCGCGTTCGTTTTTCGGATAAAAGTTAGAATTTGTGGTCTCTGGCTCTGACATTTTCTCTGCTGTACATAAACGAGTGGAGTCTAGCAGTCACGTGGAATGAAGTTGCATATGGGCTGCAGCGCAGGTGAGAGCAACTCAATTTTCTTTCCAAAACCATAAACAAGTGTTTACGATGTGATTGTCTTAATATAGTGAATGCAAAACTCTGTCGGTATACTTGTCTGATATTCCAAATATCATAGAAATGCTTGTCTATTCTGTGTTTGTCTAAAGTATTATTTCATCTTTACTGTTTCTGTATGTTGCAATTTTACACATACATACTGCCCTCCATAAGTATTAGGACAATACAGGCAAAATTCCTGTGTTTGCTGTGGAATCAAGAAATATCTAAACATTAAAAGGTGAAAATGAGACAAAAGCACAGCAAATCTGATTTAACATGCACACTATTCCAACTCAATGGAACAACACATTTGTATTTTGATACTTCTATCTAATGTGAGCATATGAAGAGTTTGGTTCCAAAACGCAATAAATCCATTTTGACAAATTTCGGTAAAAACGTGTTTTCTATACCAAGAAAGTGACAAGATGAAAACCACTATTTTCTGTTACAAACTTTCACATAGCATCTTAAGGTTATAAAAACATAAAAAATTCAAATCCATAACTTGATTTTCAAAGATTTATTATAAAAACTAATTCTTTTTTCCACAAAATGCAATAAATCCATGACAGTTTTTTATTTCAAATTGCTATAAATCTATTAAATCAATGTATAAATGTGCATTCATCTTTACCATTTTATATTTATTTAGTTGACTAGTGGTATACAATGATTAAAAAATAAACATTAATGGCATTAACCAAAACACTTACTTTGTTATATTAAGAACACAATGTTTTAGCATGAGAAGCTTGATGCTGTCTGGAGAACAAGCAACCGAGTGCCTCTCGCAGAAATTATTAGCTGTTGATGGCTTACGTTTCTTTCCCGTCACAGAAAACCATCACAGGTTTGGCAATGCTATAAAAGTATTATTTTGTTTTGTTTGTTGATCACGAAGTACAAAGTAGATGAGGAAAACTAGGACTCCGTGTACTCAGCGCGCCGCCATGTTTATTTACATTGCGTGAATGGTCCGCTGTAATATCAGAAATGGATTTATTGCGTTCTGTAAAAAAGGAGGACTGGCGTTTGTCGCATTTTGGGAAAAAAGGGAGAAAACATGACAGAATATCACGGCGGGTATTGGATTTTGCGTAAAATTAATTATTTACTTTTAACTACTGACCTGATATAATACTGATTTTGGCAGTAACTCATTTTTTTCAAAAATGGCGTTTATCGCGTTTTGGAACCAAACTCTTCATATTAAAACCATTGGCTCAGAAGTGTTCAAGTTTAAAGGGTTAGTTTAACCAAAAATGAAAATTATGTCATTAATGATTCACCCCCATGTCGTTCGAAACCCGGAAGACCTCCGTTCATCTTGGTAACATTTTAAAATGTTTTAGATTTAGTGTGAGAGCTTTCTGACCCTCCATTGAAAATGTACTGTATGCTGTCCATGTCCAGAAAGGTAATTTGTTGAAGCAAAAATAACAAAAATTACGAATTTTTCAGAATTGTCTTCTCTTCCGGGTGACGGGTCTGTTGTGAATCCGTGTTCACCACACTGCCGTGACACTGCTGACGTACGACGCTGCTGCCGTGTTATCTGGTGCGCCCGAGCTTCGTTTACAGTCTGAGGGAGACGCACACTGTATTCAAACTATTCTACATTGTTGGTATTTTGGTATTGCTATATATTTTTAAAATGGTGCATAAGTGTGCATGTCGCGGATGTCCTAATCCCTCAGATTGTAAACGAAGCTCGGGTGGAACAGATAACACGTTAGCAGCGTTGTACTGCTAATGGACATGGACAATATACCGTACATACATTTTCAACGGAGGGTTAGAAAGCTCTTGGACTAAATCTAAAACATCTTAAACTGTGTTGTGTTCCAAAGATGAATGGAGGTCAAACGGGTTTTAAACGACATGAGCCTTTAATGATATAATTGATATAATATTAATGAGATATGAGCCTTGCATTTTGTGACAACACACATAAGTCAGCATTTAAGGTTGTTCTTTGTTGGTAAAGCATGTAGGGCTATGTGCTGAAACTAGTGATAAGCCAATAAATCGCAGAGAACAATATATCGTCAGTTTTTTTTTATCGGCCAGTAAATTTCTCTTTTCCTTACATTTGATATTTGTAATGTAAAGCCAAAGTCTGACAGACAGTAAAATGACCAATCATTATTCACATTTTAACATGACATTATGTTGTGTCACATAAAACAGAGTTCAACACATTTAATCAAACAAAACCGTGAGACGTCAGATCCACATTGCTTATGTCTTGTAAATGTGTTTTAAGTACGTTAAAGGGTATACTCTAAAGGGTTAAGGTTTTCTGTTTGTCTCTACTGTAATAACATTTGTGTTTTATCGTCCAATTGGCCATGCATGCGTTCTTAATATTGGTATCGGCATTGGCCATAAAAAAAAAACATACCGTTGGAGCACTAGTTGAAATATAATCAAATGTGACTGACATTCTGTACTTTTGATATTCATCTTACCATTTTCTGGTAGACTTCCACATAGAATCAATAACAACTCTGCTGCGCGTCAGGTCCCAATCACACTGTTGGGGCTTATTTCTGCCATAACAACCTGTTGCCTATACATTATCTCTTACTTATCTGCTGAAGTAAAATTACTTTAAACATTAAACTACTTTTACATTTAAACCCCACATCTTCGCTAGTATTTACAGCTGCCAGTGTGTAGAATGACGCTGAGAAATTATATTGTTGTTCGCGACGACGCAAGGAATTGTGAGTTTTTTGCAGCTGTGAAGGGTACATCTCATGCATCCTCCAAATTCATGTAAGAGAAGATTGCATTCAAAGGTGCATCCAGACTGTCCTACTCACTTTTCTGTAAGACAGCCTTGATGATGTATGCATCCTTCGAATGCGACCTCCAGAGGACATTACTGAAACGAGACACAAGCTGCATCCCAATTCGCCTAGTACTTAAATACTATACCCTAATAGTACTGTTTTTGTTGTTCCGGCGTATCTATTGCACGAGAATCACACTGCGTGTCATTTGTACGCTTTTTGGTGAGAATGGGTTGGTTGAAACTAGTGATAAGCCAATAAATCGCAGAGAACGATATATCGTCCGATTTTTTGATTTTTTTGTTTTTTTATTATCGGCCAGTAAATTTCTCTATTACTTAAATTTGATATTTGTAATGTAAAGCAAATGTCTGACAGACAGTAAAATTACAACATGACATTATGTGTTAAACACCGAATTCAACACATTTAATCAAACAAAACCGTGAGATGTCAGATACAGATTACTTATGTCTTGTAAATGTGTTTTAAGTACTTTAAAGGGCATATTTATAAATGTTATGCATAACAAATGTTTTCTGTTTTTCTCTTATTTACTGTAAAAACATTTGTGTTTTATCGTCCAATTGGCCATGCATGCTTTCTTAATAATGGTATTGTCATTGGCCATAAAAAAAACATACCGGTGGAGCACTAGTTGAAACACAATCAAATGTTAATAAAATGTGACATTCTGTACTTTTGATATTCATCTTACCATTTTCTGGTATCCACAGCAAACAGAGAAATGTTTTCTTTACTGTCCTGATACTTATGGAGGATGCTATATACTGTATACCCTTACACCAGTAGACTTCCACATACAATCAATAACAACTCTGCTGCGCGTCAGGTCCCAATCACACTGTTGGGGCTTATTTCTGCGATAACAACCTGTTGCCTATACATTATCTCTTACTTATCTGCTAAAGTAAAATTACTTTAAACATTAAACTACTTTTACATTTAAACACCACCTCTTCGCTAGTATTTATAGCTGCCAGTGTGTAGAATGACGCTGAGAAATGATATTGTTGTTCGCGACGACGCAAGGAAATGTGGGGTTTTTGCAGTGGCGAAGGATACACCTCATGCATCCTCCAAATTCATGTAAAAGAAGGTTGCATTCAAAGGTGCATCCAGACTGTCCTACTTACTTTTCTGTAAGACAGCCTTGATGATGTATGCATCCTTCGAATGCGACCTCCAGAGGACACTACTGAAACGAGACACAAGCTGCATCCCAATTCGTCTAGTACTTAAATACTATACTCTAATAGTACTGTGTTTGTTGTTCTGCTATCAACAGTATGTACTTTCACATCACAGAGTATGCACACAATGGGACATGCTAATGCGAAACGGAAGTGACGCCGCTGTTGCCTAGACACTATGACTTTTTCTGAGATATGACAGATGTAATACTTTAAGCTTTAAGTACATTTGGGAACCAATACTTTGTTACTTTAACTTAAGAAAAAAGTGTAGTCTAGTGTACTTTAACTTTTACCAGGGTATTTTTAAACATGAGTATCTTTACTTCTACTTGAGGAAAGGATGTGTGTTTACTTTTCCCATCACTGGATAAAACACAGTTTATTTTTTAGCATGCTTACATTGAACCAGCACTGTCATTTACTTTGGTGTGCTGGTATGGGAATTTATCTGTAAAAAACTGGAACTCTATTTACCAAATTGTGAAATCCCTAGTAAGTTGATTAGGGAGCCATTACTTACCCATGCTTTACTGTATACCAGGCAGGTACAGCGAATGGGTGTTTCAACTTCAGCAGACAGGCATCATCCCCTGTATAATGAGTTTCAGTATCTCCCATCTAATCAACTGTTTAGAGTACCGCACTCACTGCACAACAAAATGATTTAAGAACAACTTTGCCCCAGTAGTGATTGATTATATAAACAATGTTTAGACATTGTAAAGGGGTTCATTTTAATTTAAGTTTTATTTATTTATTTACTTTATGTTATTATTTTATGATGTTTTTCTTTTTAGTGTTGTTTCCTATTGTCTATTATATGAGGAACTGTGGGAACTTGTTCACTGAAACTATACCTACGGGTACAAAATAACAAAACTTGAACTTTATGATGTCTTTTCTTATTGGCTGATTGTGTTAATACACATCTGACCTGAATGCCCTATACAAGCGCACTGCCACAATATCTGCTTTGATTTTTTTATAATGTCCTGGTATATAGCCATACAATTTAAAAAGTGTGTAATTTCACTTATCACGTACACACATTATCTTGAATCCTGTACACAGTAAGTGTCTCCCTTTTATCCCAAAGTTTCTGCCAGATATTATTTATAAAAATATAAAACTGTCATTTTCTTATTTTCTGTTTTTGTTCTTTTAAATGTTTTATTTATAAGAAACAGTCATGTGGGCACCACAGGCACATGCTATTTATGCTAAAAAACAAATATTTTGTGTGTTGTACATCATGATGTCCTTTTAATATTAGTTACTTTTTCACTTTTAAAGGGCATTGAGTTCATCATGGTCAGTCTGGTGTGATGCTTCTATATTGTGACATCATAATGACCACTCTTAAGTCACCGCCTCTGGAACAGCAGCAGTCGTTTATGTGTTCCAGTTGAATTTTGCTCTTGACACTGCTGGATTTCTCATCAAAAAGGTATTTGTCTTTAATTGAATGTTCATTGTAGTTTTGTGGGTTTTAGCTCTGATTTTGATGTGCCTTTTTGTAGAATTTTTGTTTGCAGAAAAAGAAGTAATAGGACAAAAATAATCAATATACAAGTTTGTTATTTAGCTGTTTCTCTAATGAAAGAAGAAATGTAGTGATTTTAACTGTAGTGAACTAATTGTGTCTCTAAATAAGATGCATTTGTATTTGTTATAACTACAGCAAAATCAGTTTCAAATAATTCTCATATTGAGTCACTAGATGGCAGCAGAGACACAATAAACCACTAATTGATGTTACAGTTTTTCTCAGTCACTTTGGAGCATTTCTCAGATCAGAAATACTTTTTCAAAACACTTGTTTTAAGCTCCACATCATGAAGTCACTACATAACAGCAAACTCTCATTGTTTTGGACAAATTGCAAATGCTTTGATACAATCATGCAGTTGTTTATGTACAGTTGACCCTTCACAAAGCCCCGCCTCTCTTCTATGTCCGACAAGCTTACAATATCAGCCATGGCACTCTTAACGTCAATTTGTGCACTCCCTGTGGAAATATTGGCTAATTTCTAGGAAAATTAAAACAAAATTAAGATTGAAAATATTGCTTACAAGTCACAGAAGTTTTGAGATACTTTCCTGTGGCTTTGAGGTAAAACACCAGAGAGTCTTCTTGTGCGAATCTGTTTTATTTGGTTAAGTCTTTATTGTTGTACAGTGACAGCTGAGATCAAACAGTATGACATGGCTTTTTAGCTGAGATCATGTTTGTACAGAGTGACAACAAACAAATATCACAAAAGAATATTTAAAATCACATAGTGTTAACTATGTTTAACTCTTCTTTGTGGTTTGAATGTCGGACAGAGTGGCGAATAATGTCGGTGACGCATAATTTTCAGTGTTATGATTGGTCAAGTTGCCTCGCCTGTCAATCAAACTTCTGTGGAAGGTCAATTGTCTGCTGTTTGCTTCATTTTCAATTGCTTAAGTAATTTGTATCAAAATATATTATTTATAATGATGTCTATTGAATATAGTTTTACACCTCAAAACCTTTAGAAATTAGCATAGCATAAGTCATGACCAGGCCCAAATGAAATCCACGCCCGTCATTTAATGCCCGTCATCCCGATTTAATGCCCGCTATTGACGAGCACACATATCCCGCGCTTGAGTGTGTTTGGGAACAGTAGCAGTCATTGGCTGTGTTTACATGCACAAAATTGTGTCAATCCGACTGAATTTAATGCGATTGCAGGTTACGACAGTATAGTTTACATGTACCATAAACATTGCAAATCTGATTTAAGTGTTGGTTTACATGTACATTCTATGTAATTCGAACCAAACCTCTCTGCAGGCGCACAGCTAGGGTTGCCAGATTTGCATATGAAAACCAAATTTGAAGTCCACAAAAGCAGTGGACTTTGCAACACAATGCACAGCATCACTCATCGAGTTCACGCTTTATCTCTGGATAAATGTACAAAATCAAAGTTGAGGTGGAGAAAGTTGTTTTTGAGAACTTTTCGGATATAGGCAAAGAAAACACTTTTCAAAGGCACAGTGCTTTTTAATGCTTCTGAAAGACATGAACGCTTCAGAATGTACAGCGCGTGACCCCATAAATTTAAAGCTCACGTAACACACACTGTTTCTGCATTTTTAATGTTAATCTGGAGTACCTATAGAGTAGTATGACATCCTTTATATCTCCGAAGAGTCTTTAGTTTAATCAGATTTATAAAAGAAAGATTAGCTTTACCGAATCTTTCCGACAACGTACGAAAAAATGAAGAAGGAGGAGTTACTACCGCGGGTGGAGCGAGTACGAGTCATGCAACACTTATAACTTATGATTCACTACATGTTCGTGTCATTTATATAATATGCACGCACATATTTACAACATAAGACAGAAGTCTTACTTACCGCATGCAACTTGTGACCCGGTTGGGAAAATCCAGTGCATCAAACACACACGCAAAACTCCGCTGCTACCCCGGATAATAAACTATATCCATTGTTTCCATAAGGCTGGATTTCTTCTCCTTACATCCAAAAACACACTTCTTCTTTTGTGCCATTGTTGAGTTTTGAAATTAAACAAAGCTGTCGCGTGATGTGAATGTTTGTAAGTTCTAGCGTCTCCCGCTGACTGACGGGTGGGCGGGGTTTGCCGGGGGAAGTGTATACAACTCTATACATGAATATCAGCTGACGCCACTCAATTGTCTTCCGCCATTTTGAGGACCTGAAGTGGTCGCAAAAGAACTGTTAGCATCAAAATCGCTATTTTAACAACACTAAGAAGGCTCAACACAACATGATATTTTGCTTGAAGTATCGCCTGTGTCTTTACACGTGAACTCAAGCATTGAGAACATTGTTTGTGAACACAGAGTTTATTAAAAAGAAGGTTTTGAACAACTGACTTTGGATGATTTGGCGTCCGCTCGCCGCCTTCTTCCCAGTCAAGATGTATCGATCTCCAATTGCGACGTAAGGAGGGAGGAGAGTAAAGATTGATATCTCCTAAAGCATTGTTTCATAAAAATGCACGGATAATTCGTTGTTTTGTCGCAAGTGAAAACAATATTGACCTTCTAGTTGAAAAAGGAGCCTCATATGAGATTCATTCAGTCGCATTCGGAAATCGATTATTTCGTTTGGCAGAGATGACAAGCAGACACCATAACAGCCAAAGTCAGTTGTACAAAACCTTTCTTTTTAGTAAACTCTGTGTACACAAACAATGTTTTCAATGCTTGCGTTCATGTGTAGAGATCCTGGTGATACTTCGAGCAAAGCTTCATGTTGTGTCGTGCCTTCTTATGTTGTAAAATAGTGGTAGTTCGGTAGCAGCAGACAGCGGCTGGAAGAACGCATCAGGGATGGAGTAGGCATCACACCCTAACCAAGATATATTTGTTTAAAGTAGCGTTTATTTTCATGATAGTCTAGATGCGACATGTTGTCTTTCGTAGCCCTTTACTGTATCCGTAAGAATCATAGACAGTAAAAGATAAGAAATCCGTAAATCATAGCAAGGTGCTTGTCAATAGCCTACTGGTACTCGGTAGGTCTTCAAGATGGCGCCATGAAGTAAAAGGTCACATGACTGAAATCCATCTATAACTGTGTTAATAAGTCAGAATGCTTGAAATACCATTGAACCCCCCCCCCCCCCCCCTTTAATAATCTGTGTTGCCATTGTTTTGCTATTGCATGTTTCTGTGATGAGAAACATGTAATACATAATATAAGACATAAACTTGAGCACAATTTTTCTGCACACTTGCACAGTGTATTTTTGCATCCTATTGAAAAAGAGATTAAATAAAACTTACCGGGATGTCCAGCAGGAGAAAATTTTAAGTTGAGATTTTTTACATTCTATAGTGAAATTTTATAGTTTTGTTATTTTGTATTTGTACTGTAAAATATGTTTTCTTCCATATCGCAATGTGTGTCACTTTTACAGAAAAAGGTGTACATGTGAATTCTATAATGACTGAAATCTCTTGTAAGCAATATTTGTAACTTCATACTGTTGGAATTGATAAAGTGCAGCCATGTTCATTTACAATCAAAACTGTAGCCATAAAGTTCAGATCAGAAAATCCTGACAACTATAATTTTGTACTCTTGTTATATTGACAACATGGCAAACATTTTGATGGTCTTGTTGGCATTTATGGGATTTTCTGCATGTTCACAGAGAGATTAACTAGTTTCATGCATTTACAGGAATGAGATACTGACTGTTGAGGTTTGTTTGACTATCATTATAAAGTGCAGATAAGTACAGGTAAGTGTTGTCCAGGTAAGTGGTCTTGAAAATATGGGCAGTTTTATAGTCGTAAGTAATTTATGAATGTTAAAAAATAAACAACTAGCCTTAGTGCAAACACACACAGAAGCCCTTGTGAGACCCATTAATAGTTAAAGTTTATTAGTTTGATTAAAAACTGGTTACAGTTTACAGTTTAGGGTAAATAAAAAACATTCAGCCCTTGAAAGTTACAACAGTGAGTTTAAACTGCTTGAGCATCACGGGATTCATGTTGAATTCAGATAGTTTCAGAAAATAGCAGGCCACTCAAATACACACAATTAGAGGCAAAGAACTTCAATTTTTGGATCAATAAATGCATTGATAATACATTGACAATATCTATATAACGCACCGATATGTGTATGTAGTAGCTTTTTTTATGTAGACACATCAATGGTTTAAAAAAAGAAAATATTGGAGGATTAGAGTGGTTAACTAATGGCACCTTGTTACTTTATTTACACTGTCCCTAACTTTAAAGCTTTAAAATCTATCACATTGTCTGAGTATGTATAACGTTTGTGCATTTTATAATTAAATAAAAAATTTACAGTTTTAATTTAGGTAATTCTCAGCAGAAACACAATGCTTGAAACACCCCAACACATATGTTTTTGCTTATGTACTCTATATTTATATTAGTAGGATGTATTTCATCCTTTATTTCTAATAACACAATAATGATGGATTAAGAGAATAGAATTTGCAACTGGTAGGTTGTTTGTGGTTTGTTTATGTGTTGCTAACTTTATTCAATTCAGTTCAATTTCAGATACAGATAGACGAATGTCAGATACAATCAGATATAGATAGAGTGGTATCAGATACAATATAGATAGAGGAATGTCAGATACAATCAGATATAGATAGAGGGATGTCAGATACAATCAGATATAGATAGAGGGATGTCAGATACAATCAGATATAGATAGAGGAATGTCACATACAATCAGGTATAGATAGAGGGGTGTCAGATACAGTCAGATATAGATAGAGAAATGTCAGATACAATCAGATGTAGATAGAGGAATGTCAGATATAGTCAGATATAAATAGAGGAATGTCAGATACTGTCAGATATAGATAGAGGAATATCAGATACAATCAAATATCGATAGAGGAATGTCAGATAAAATCAGATATAGATAGAGGAATGTCAGATACAATCAGATATAGATAGAGGGGTGTCAGATACAATCAGATATAGATAGAGGGGTGTCAGATACAGTCAGATATAGATAGAGAAATGTCAGATACAATCAGATATAGATAGAGGGATGTCAGATACAATCAGATATAGATAGAGGGGTGTCAGATACAGTCAGATATAGATAGAGAAATGTCAGATACAATCAGATATAGATAGAGGGATGTCAGATACAATCAGATATAGATAGAGGGGTGTCAGATACAGTCAGATATAGATAGAGAAATGTCAGATACAATCAGATATAGATAGAGGGATGTCAGATACAATCAGATATAGATAGAGGGATGTCAGATACAATCAGATATAGATAGAGGAATGTCACATACAATCAGGTATAGATAGAGGAATGTCAGATACAATCAGATATAGATAGAGGAATGTCAGATACAATCAGATATAGATAGAGGAATGTCAGATACTGTCAGATATAGATAGAGGAATGTCTGATACAATCAGGTATAGATAGAGATTGCCAGATAAAGTCAGATATAGATAGAGGAATGTCAGATACAATCAGATATAGATAGATGAATGTCAGATACAATCAGATATACATAAATGGAAATATCAGATACAATCAGATACAGATAGAGGTATGTCAGATACAATCAGATGTAGATAGAGGAATGTCACATACAATCAGGTATAGATAGAGGAATGTCAGATACAATCAGGTATAGATAGAGATTGTCAGAAATAGTCAGATATAGATAGAGGAATTTCAGATACAATCAGATATAGATAGAGGGCTGTCAGATACAATCAGATATAGATAGAGGAATGTCACATACAATTAGGTATAGATAGAAGAATGTCAGATACAATCAGGTATAGATAGAGGGATGTCAGATACACTCAGATATAGACAGAGGGATGCCAGATACAATCAGATATAGATAGAGGGATGTCAGATACTGTCAGATATAGATAGAGGAATGTCAGATACAATCAGATATAGATAGAGGAATGTCAGATACAATCAGATATAGATATAGGGGTATCAGATACAATCAGATATAGATAGAGAAATGTCATATACAATCAGATATAGATAGAGGAATGTCAGATACAATCAGGTATAGATAGAGGGGTGTCAGATACTGTCAGGTATAGATAGAGATTGTCAGAAATAGTCAGATATAGATAGAGGAATTTCAGATACAATCAGATATAGATAGAGGAATGTCAGATACAATCAGGTATAGATAGAGGAATGTCAGATACAATCAGGTATAGATAGAGGAATGTCAGATACAATCAGATATAGATAGAGGGGTGTCAGATACTGTCAGGTATAGATAGAGATTGTCAGAAATAGTCAGATATAGATAGAGGAATTTCAGATACAATCAGATATAGATAGAGGAATTTCAGATACAATCAGATATAGATAGAGGGGTGTCAGATACAGTCAGATATAGATAGAGAAATGTCAGATACAATCAGATATAGATAGAGGGATGTCAGATACAATCAGATATAGATAGAGGGATGTCAGATACAATCAGATATAGATAGAGGAATGTCACATACAATCAGGTATAGATAGAGGAATGTCAGATACAATCAGATATAGATAGAGGAATGTCAGATACAATCAGATATAGATAGAGGAATGTCAGATACTGTCAGATATAGATAGAGGAATGTCTGATACAATCAGGTATAGATAGATGAATGTCAGATACAATCAGATATAAATAAATGGAAATATCAGATACAATCAGATACAGATAGAGGTATGTCAGATACAATCAGATGTAGATAGAGGAATGTCACATACAATCAGGTATAGATAGAGGAATGTCAGATACAATCAGGTATAGATAGAGATTGTCAGAAATAGTCAGATATAGATAGAGGAATGTCTGATACAATCAGGTATAGATAGAGATTGCCAGATAAAGTCAGATATAGATAGAGGAATGTCAGATACAATCAGATATAGATAGATGAATGTCAGATACAATCAGATATAAATAAATGGAAATATCAGATACAATCAGATACAGATAGAGGTATGTCAGATACAATCAGATGTAGATAGAGGAATGTCACATACAATCAGGTATAGATAGAGGAATGTCAGATACAATCAGGTATAGATAGAGATTGTCAGAAATAGTCAGATATAGATAGAGGAATTTCAGATACAATCAGATATAGATAGAGGGCTGTCAGATACAATCAGATATAGATAGAGGAATGTCACATACAATTAGGTATAGATAGAAGAATGTCAGATACAATCAGGTATAGATAGAGGGATGTCAGATACACTCAGATATAGACAGAGGGATGCCAGATACAATCAGATATAGATAGAGGGATGTCAGATACTGTCAGATATAGATAGAGGAATGTCAGATACAATCAGATATAGATAGAGGAATGTCAGATACAATCAGATATAGATATAGGGGTATCAGATACAATCAGATATAGATAGAGAAATGTCATATACAATCAGATATAGATAGAGGAATGTCAGATACAATCAGGTATAGATAGAGGGGTGTCAGATACTGTCAGGTATAGATAGAGATTGTCAGAAATAGTCAGATATAGATAGAGGAATTTCAGATACAATCAGATATAGATAGAGGAATGTCAGATACAATCAGATATAGATAGAGGGGTGTCAGATACTGTCAGGTATAGATAGAGATTGTCAGAAATAGTCAGATATAGATAGAGGAATTTCAGATACAGTCAGTTATAGATAGAGGAATGTCAGATACAATCAGATATAGATAGAGGGCTGTCAGATACAATCAGGTATAGATAAAGGAATGTCAGATACAATCAGATATAGATAGAGGGATGTCAAATACTGTCAGATATAGATAGAGGAATGTCAGATACAATCAGATATAGATAGAGGGGTATCAGATACAATCAGATTTAGATAGAGGGATGTCAGATACAATCAGATATAGATAGAGGAATGTCAGATACAATCAGATATAGATAGAGGAATGTCAGATACAATCAGGTATAGATAGAGGAATGTCAGATACAATCAGATATAGATAGAGAAATGTCACATACAATTAGGTATAGATAGAAGAATGTCAGATACAATCAGGTATAGATAGAGGGATGTCAGATACACTCAGATATAGACAGAGGGATGCCAGATACAATCAGATATAGATAGAGGGATGTCAGATACTGTCAGATATAGATAGAGCGGTATCAGATGCAATCAGATGTATATAGAGGAATGTCAGATACAATCAGATATAGATATAGGGGTATCAGATACAATCAGATATAGATAGAGAAATGTCAAATACAATCAGATATAGATAGAGGAATGTCAGATACAATCAGATATAGATAGAGGAATGTCAGATACAATCAGATATAGATAGAGAAATGTCAAATACAATCAGATATAGATATAGGGGTATCAGATACAATCAGATATAGATAGAGAAATGTCAGATACAATCAGATATAGATAGAGAAATGTCAGATACAATCAGATATAGATAGAGCGGTATCAGATGCAATCAGATGTAGATAGAGGAATGTCAGATACAATCAGATATAGATAGAGGATTGTCAGATACTGTCAGATATAGATAGAGGAATGTCAGATACAATCAGATATAGATAGAGCGGTATCAGATGCAATCAGATGTAGATAGAGAAATGTCAAATACAATCAGATATAGATAGAGGAATGTCAGATACAATCAGATATAGATAGAGGAATGTCAGATACAATCAGATATAGATAGAGGAATGTCAGATACTGTCAGATATAGATAGAGGAATGTCAGATACAATCAGATATAGATAGAGGAATGTCAGATACAATCAGATATAGATAGAGGAATGTCAGATACTGTCAGATATAGATAGAGGAATGTCAGATACAATCAGATATAGATAGAGCGGTATCAGATGCAATCAGATGTAGATAGAGAAATGTCAAATACAATCAGATATAGATAGAGGAATGTCAGATACAATCAGATATAGATAGAGCGGTATCAGATGCAATCAGATGTATATAGAGGAATGTCAGATACAATCAGATATAGATATAGGGGTATCAGATACAATCAGATATAGATAGAGAAATGTCAAATACAATCAGATATAGATAGAGGAATGTCAGATACAATCAGATATAGATAGAGGAATGTCAGATACAATCAGATATAGATAGAGAAATGTCAAATACAATCAGATATAGATATAGGGGTATCAGATACAATCAGATATAGATAGAGAAATGTCAGATACAATCAGATATAGATAGAGAAATGTCAGATACAATCAGATATAGATAGAGCGGTATCAGATGCAATCAGATGTAGATAGAGGAATGTCAGATACAATCAGATATAGATAGAGGATTGTCAGATACTGTCAGATATAGATAGAGGAATGTCAGATACAATCAGATATAGATAGAGCGGTATCAGATGCAATCAGATGTAGATAGAGAAATGTCAAATACAATCAGATATAGATAGAGGAATGTCAGATACAATCAGATATAGATAGAGGAATGTCAGATACAATCAGATATAGATAGAGGAATGTCAGATACTGTCAGATATAGATAGAGGAATGTCAGATACAATCAGATATAGATAGAGGAATGTCAGATACAATCAGATATAGATAGAGGAATGTCAGATACTGTCAGATATAGATAGAGGAATGTCAGATACAATCAGATATAGATAGAGCGGTATCAGATGCAATCAGATGTAGATAGAGAAATGTCAAATACAATCAGATATAGATAGAGGAATGTCAGATACAATCAGATATAGATAGAGGGATGTCAGATACTGTCAGATATAGATAGAGGAATGTCAGATACAATCAGATATAGATAGAGCGGTATCAGATGCAATCAGATGTAGATAGAGGAATGTCAGATACAATCAGATATAGATAGAGGATTGTCAGATACTGTCAGATATAGATAGAGGAATGTCAGATACAATCAGATATAGATAGTAGAATGTCAGATACAATCAGATATAGATAGAGGAATGTCAGACACAGTTAGATACAGATAGAGGAATGTCAGATACAGTCAGATATAGATAGAGGAATGTCAGATACAATCAGATATAGATAGAGGAATGTCAGATACAATCAGATATAGATAGAGGAATGTCAGATACTGTCAGATATAGATAGAGGAATGTCAGATACAATCAGATATAGATAGAGCGGTATCAGATGCAATCGGATGTAGATAGAGGGATGTCAGATACAATCAGATATAGATAGAGGAATGTCAGATACAATCAGATATAGATAGAGGAATGTCAGATACAATCAGATGTAGATAGAGGAATGTCAGATACAATCAGATATAGATAGAGGGGTATCAGATACAATCAGATGTAGATAGAGGGATGTCAGATACAATCAGGTATAGATAGAGGAATGTCAGATACAATCAGATATAGATAGAGGAATGTCAGATACAATCAGATATATATAGAGGGTATCAGATACAATCAGATATAGATAGAGGAATGTCAGATACAATCAAGTATAGATAGAAAGGTGTCAGATACTGTCAGATATGGATAGAGGAATGTCAGATACAATCAGGTATAGATAAAGGGGTGTCAGATACAGTCAGATATAGATAGAAAGGTGTCAGATACAGTCAGATATAGATAGAGGAATATCAGATATAGTCAGATATACATAGAGGGATGTCAGATACAGTCAGATATAGATAGAGGGGTATCAGATATAATCAGATGTAGATAGAGGAATGTCAGATACAATCAGATATAGATAGAGGGGTATCAGATACAATCAGATGTAGATAGAGGGATGTCAGATACAATCAGGTATAGATAGAGGAAGGTCAGATACAATCAGATATAGATCGAGGAATGTCAGATACAATCAGATATAGATAGAGTAATGTCAGATACAATCAAGTTTAGATAGAAAGGTGTCAGATACTGTCAGATATGGATAGAGGAATGTCAGATACAATCAGGTATAGATAAAGGGGTGTCAGATACAGTCAGATATAGTCAGATATAGATAGAGGAATGTCTGATACAATCAGGTATAGATAGAGGAATGTCAGATACAAGCAGATATAGATAGAGGAATGTCTGATACAATCAGATATAGATAGAGGAATGTCAGATACAATCAAGTATAGATAGAGGAATGTCAGATACAGTCAGATATAGATAGAGGGATATCATATAGATAGAGGGATGTCAGATACAGTCAGATATAGATAGAGGGATATCATATAGATAGAGGAATGTCAGATACAGTCAGATATAGACAGAGGAATGTCAGATACAATCAGATATAGATAGACGTGTATCAGATACAATCAGATATAGATAGAGGAAGGTCAGATATAGATAGAGGAATGTCAGATACAGTCAGATATAGATAGACGTGTATCAGATACAATCAGATATAGATAGAGGAATGTCAGATATAGTCAGATATAGATAGAGGAATGTCAGATACAATCAGATATAGGTGTATCAGATACAGTCAGAAATATATAGAGGGATGTCAGATAAAGTCAGATATAGATAGAGGAATGTCAGATACAATCAGATATAGATAGAGGGGTATCAGATACAATCAGATATAGATAGAGGAATGTCTAATACAGTCAAATAAAAATAGAGGAATGTCAGATACAGTCAGATATAGATAGAGGAATTTAGAGGAATATCAGATATAGTCAGATATAGATAGAGGAATGTCAGATACAATCAGATATAGATAGACGGGTATCAGATACAGTCAGATATAGATAGAGGAATGTCAGATACAATCAGATATAGATAGAAGGGTATCAGATACAGTCAGATATAGATAGAGGGATGTCAGATACAAGCATATATAAATAGAGGAATGTCAGATATAGTCAAATAAAGATAGAGGAATGTCAGATACAATCAGATATAGATAGAGGGGTATCAGATACAATCAGATGTAGATAGAGGAATGTCACATACAATCAGGTATAGATAGAGGAATGTCAGATACAATCAGGTATAGATAGAGATTGTCAGAAATAGTCAGATATAGATAGAGGAATTTCAGATACAATCAGATATAGATAGATGGCTGTCAGATAAAGTCAGATATAGATAGAGGAAAGTCAAATACAATCAGATATAGGGGTATCAGATACAATCAGATATAGATAGAGGAATGTCAGATACAATCAGGTATAGATAGAGATTGCCAGATAAAGTCAGATATAGATAGAGGAATGTCAGATACAATCAGATATAGGGGTATCAGATACAATCAGATTTACATAGAGGAATGTCAACAGGGTTCTAAATTAACTTTTTTGACCACCAGCCAAAGTGGCTGGTAACTTTCTAAAGTTACCAGCCAATCAGCATTTCCACTAGCCAATTTTTTTCCGGTGAAAATAAGAGTAATTATGAGTGCCACTGAATGCAACAATGATTTGTTTTTTCCTTCACGTGCATGCGACAATCCTGACAAAACATGACAACATTTTTGTGATGAAACATAAGCTTTCTTCATTTCTCTGTTGATAGACATAAAGCTTAACTGGGGCACAGGCCCCCCATTTTTTGCTGACTTTTTTGAAAGGCTGCTGTGTGCAAGAAGTGTGCAACACTTCTATACAATGTCCTTTGCTTAACCCACTATTCGACAGTGCAACAGGTACTGCGAAAGATAAATATGTATTTAAAAATATTTAAGTATAATCTTCATCATACCTAACATTATTAACATGTTTGGAGACATTAATGACATAAAATGTTTGGTAATAATGACAGCAGAGAAATATTTTCTACATTATACAATAACAGCAATGATTATTAACTTATTTTTACAATAATATTTCAAGAAACCAGTCATTTTACGACTGCTATTCTAAATAATCTCAGTCATAGTTACTGTTAACTGTTATGTAAGTTAGTGTCCTAGAATTAAATATTAGTAAATTAAATATTAATTTAATATCTGTAAATACAGAACAGTATAACACATACATCTGTTGATTTTCTCAGCAACATTGCAATTCAAAAGACTTGACAAGAGGTTTTCCTGAGATTTTTCCTCTAATATTTGAGAACTGACTGAGTGTGGATGTAGTTTGTCTCACCTCCCTTAATCTCCTCATATCTCCTTTCTGCTTCCTTTTCCCTGCTTTGCACAAAACATTTATGATGTCCATTTACAGAAGCCAATAATGATCGAGTCAAAATAAGATTATCATTTTTATTTAGAAACTTACTTCTCGTCATGTTTTCATAATTACTCATTTGCGTGGCGTCCCCTTTGGATGCGCGCGCGGATGAACGCAAAGACGCGCATGGACATGGATACATGCGTGCACGCGTCAGTGCGACGCTTCGTCGCTTTACAAGCGTAAATTGGGTAAATACATTGCATATAGATCTGAATACACTAGTTAACTTCTAAAATTTAAACTTGAGATTTACACCTGGGCACAAAAGATTTACACTGGGGCACATGCCTCAGTAAAGGGGTGTGGCGACACCGCTGTCTTTTAGTCTATCCTCCCTGCGCTGCCCGTTCATTCTCCTTCTTTCTTTTGTGTTCTGGTGGACGCGTTCAGTTCGTTTCCATGGTTTCTCGCGCTGGTTTCGCTGCAAACTGCGCGCAGCCAATGGGCGTATGCAACATTATCACGTAGCATTACGGCACAGTGTTTATGGGAAATGTAGGAAGTACTGCCAGAGGGATAAATGACAGAGAACGGAGCTTTATGTATCATGCTTGCAATGCCTCATGCATCACCGGCCAAAGTGGCTAGTAAGTTTTTATTAATACCACCCAAAATGATTTTTAACCCGCATTTGGCGGGTTGGCGGGTGTTAATTTAGAACCCTGAATGTCATATACAATCAGATATAGATAGAGCAATGTCACATACAATCAGATATAGATAGAGGAATGTCAGATACAATCAGATATAGATAGATGAATGTCAGATACAATCAGATATAGATAGATGAATGTCAGATACAATCAGATATAGATAGAGGGATGTCAGATACAATCAGATATAAATAAATGGAAATATCAGATACAATCAGATACAGATAGAGGTATGTCAGATACAATCAGATATAGATAGAGGGATGTCAGATACACTCAGATATAAATAAATGGAAAGATCAGATACAAGCAGAGACAGATAGAGGGATGTCAGATACAATCATATATATATAGAGGGGTGTCAGATACACTCAGATATATTCAATTCAATTCAATTTTATTTATATAGCGCTTTTCACAAGTGTTAATTGTTGCAAAGCAGCTTTACATGAGAAGATGTAGAGGAGAACACAGAAAATCAATAGATAATATAAGAAGTAGAGAAAGCGGTTAAACCGTACAAGCAAGCATATTAATAATGTAACGTATACTGTAAAGTGCTAAGTTGGGCCGGGGTTGGCTGACTCTCCCTGGGATTAGGACAAAAACCCTTGGGAGGAATTAATATATATTTATATATATATAGAAACGGTAGGGATAGGAGGCGGGTAGGCGAATTAAACTGGTTTAGCCGGTGGTCGTTGGTCGGGCATCGGCTGGTCATCACGTTGAAGGACAGCCAGTGGATCAGTGATGCAATGATCTTCACAGCAACCGGAACTGGGTCTGTTTGTCTCATGGTCCTCGTGGTTGAGGACGAGACAGGGAGAGAAAAACAGAATTCTATTAGCGTAGGGGCCGTTCGCATGCAATGCAAGTGTCAAACATTATAGTGGTTCAAGTCGGCTCGGTTCCAGACAGGCTAACTATTGCGGCAATAGTATATTACCCATATGTGGTATGTGAGTGCTTTGTTCTAGACAAACTAACTACTGCGGGAAATGTACATTTACTGGACATTTTATGTGAATGCTTTGTTAAAGAAGAATGTCTTAAGTTTAGATTTAAATTGATCGACTGTGTCTGATACTCGAACATTATTTGGTAAATCATTCCAGAGCTTAGGGGCTAAGTAGGAAAAGGATCTACCACCTTTAGACACTTTTGATATTCTAGGGATAATTAAGTGACCAGAATTTTGTGAGCGCAGTTTACGTGATGGATTGTATTCTGATAGTAGTTCTTTAATATACGAAGGCGCTAGGCCATTTAAGGCTTTGTAGGTGATTAGTAATATTTTAAATTGTATACGATATTTAACTGGTAGCCAGTGTAAAGATGCCAGAATTGGACTGATGTGGTCATACTTTTTAGATCGAGTAAGCACTCTTGCGGCGGCGTTTTGAACCAGCTGTAGCTTGTTTACCTGATTTGCATGGCATCCCCCGAGTAACGAGTTACAATAGTCTATTCTAGAGGTCATAAAAGCATGTATAAGCTTTTCTGCATCTGATGCAGACAGCATATGGCGTATTTTTGAGATATTTCTAAGATGGAAGAATGCTGTGCGGCAGATGTTGGCGATATGACTATCAAAAGATAGATTGCTGTCGAACATTACGCCTAAATTCTTAACCGTGGAAGATGGCACCACCGTGCAGCCATCTATGGGCAACTTGTAATCTGACATATTATGTTTGTAGCGATTCGGTTCAATAATAAGTATCTCTGTTTTATTGGAGTTTAGCATAAGAAAGTTTTGTGCCATCCAGTCCCTAATATCACTAATGCAGTCTGTTAGCTTAGAAAACTGGTGGGTTTCGCTAGGATGCGACGAGATGTAAAGCTGGGTATCATCCGCATAGCAGTGAAAACTTATGTTATGTTTCCTGATAATGTCTCCTAGAGGTAACATATATAACGAGAATAGGATAGGGCCTAGAACTGATCCCTGAGGTATGCCGTATTTAACGGGGGAGTGATATGACTCTTCCTCATTTACATAAACAAAGTGATATCGATTGGTTAGATACGATCTGAACCAGGCTAACGCCTGACCACTGATGCCAACATAGTTTTCTAGTCTATTGAGTAAGATTGTGTGATCTATTGTGTCAAAGGCTGCACTAAGGTCTAGTAATATAAGGATTGAGATTTCACCACGATCGGATGTTAATAGGAGGTCATTTGTAACTCTAAGCAGCGCTGTCTCTGTGCTATGGTGGGGCCTGAATCCTGATTGGAACTTTTCATATGTATTATTATTTTCTACGAATGTGCGTAGCTGGCTTGCCACTACTTTTTCTAATATTTTAGAAAGAAAAGGTAGATTTGAGATTGGTCTAAAGTTATTAAGATCTCCCTGGTCAAGGTTTTGCTTTTTAATGAGCGGTCTAATAACTGCTAGTTTGAAAGCTGTTGGAACGTATCCTAATTCTAGAGATGAGTTAAAGATATTAAGTACTGTGTCTGACACTACATGAAATACCTCTTTTAGTAATTTTGTGGGAACGGGGTCTAGTATACAGGACGATGATTTGGATGACGTTACTAGTTTAGAGAGCTCTTCTATTGTAGTGGGATTAAATGACTCAAGATGTTCGTTTGGTAATCTAGTGGAAAATGTACTATTGGGTAGAGTGATGGCTGCTTGCGTAGTTTCTATGTTTTCCCTAATAAACATAATATTGTTAGTAAAAAAGTTCATGAAGTCATCACTATTGTGTTGGAGTTTACTATTGGTTTCTGTTTGTTCTTTGTTTCTAGTCAGTTTCGCAACTGTGCTAAATAGAAAACGAGGGTTGTTATGATTTTCTTTAATAAGCGTACTGAGATAGGTAGCTCTGGCAGTTTTAATAGCCTGTCTGTAGTGTTGAACACTCTCTTTCCATGCTGAACGCCATACCTCTAACTTTGTGCTTCGGTAGTTTCTTTCCATTTTTCTAGCTAATTTTTTAAGGGCTGCAGTATGATGGTCATACCATGGAGCTGGCGGTTTTTCTTTGATTCTCTTTTTTCGAATGGGAGCAACGGCATCCAACGTGCTAGAGCAGACGTTGTTCAGGTTTTCTATTATAATATCTAGATCTTCACGATTATCTGCTACATGTTTCATTTGAGACATGTCTGGAAGAGTGCTAATAAAGCTATCTTTAGTGGTGGAAATTATTGTTCTGGCTAATCTGTAGCATGTTGTAGACTGAGCAGTCCTATCTAGAAGTATTGTGCATGACACAAGGCAATGGTCTGAAACGGCATCGCTCTGGGGTGATATTTCGATGTCATTAATATTGAGTCCGAGTGACAGAATTAAGTCTAGTGTGTGATTACGAGTATGCGTGGGCCCTGACACGTTTTGTTTAATGCCGAGAGAATTTAGAACATCCATAAACGCACGTCCTAATGCATCATTTGGATTATCCACATGGATATTAAAATCACCAACGATAAGAGCTTTATCTACAGTGACTGTAAGCTCAGATAGGAAGTCTGCTATTTCTTTTAGAAAATCTGTGTGGTGGCCTGGAGGCCTATATATGGTAGCTAAAATGAACGAAAGTCGTTTGTTGTTGCGATCAGTTATTTCCATATTTAACAGTATTATTTCAAACGAATTAAATTTTAGGTTGGATTTATGGTTTACTTTGAATATTTTATTGTATATTGTAGCTACACCACCCCCTCTCCCTGTTAGACGAGGAACATGTTTATAATAATAGTCTTGTGGGGTGGATTCGTTTAAACTGGTGTAATCGTCTGCTTTAAGCCAGGTTTCTGTTAAACAGAGTGCATCTAAGTTTTGGTCAGTAATTATTTCATTGATAATTGGTTCTTTGTTGGTAAGCGATCTAATGTTAAGAAGGCCGAATTTTAACATTTGAGTTTCATCTGTTAATGTATTATGTTCTAGTTTTATGTTAATAAGATTTGTACGAGACGAGGTAAACGGTGCTCTGTATTTATTTGTTCGAGGAACAGACACAGTCGAGATGTGTTGGTACTCTGTTAAAAAAGGCTCTATGTGCTGGGATATATGTGATCTTGACATGTCAAGGCAGCTAACAGACTGATGGGTAAGCCGATCTGTCTGTTTCCTGACCTGGGCCCTGGATAGTCAGACAATATCAAAAGTAAGACTATTGGTCAGATTTCTAGAGAGTATAGCACTTCCTTCCGGAGACGGATGGAGGCCATCTCTCTTTAGCAGGTCAGGTCTTCCCCAGAAATTTTTCCAATTGTCTATGAACCCTACGTTATGCTGATGGCACCACTTTGACATCCAGCCATGAAGAGACACTAATCTACTGTAAGTTTCATCCCCCCGGTAGGCGGGGAGGGGACCAGAGCAAATTACATTGTCTGACATTGTTTTTGCAATTTCACACACCTCTTTAATAGTATCTTTGGTGATCTCCGACTGGCGGAGTCTGGTGTCATTCGTGCCGGCGTGAATAACAATCTTAGAAAACTTACGGTTAGCATTAGCCAGCACTTTAAGTTTGGATCTAATGTCAGACGCTCTGGCTCCCGGTATACAATCGACTTTGGTGGCTGGTGCCTCAATGCCAACGTTCCTGAGTATAGAATCTCCAATAACCAGGGCACCTTTAACAGATGTCTCAGCCGGTGTATTGCTGAGTGGAGAAAATCTGTTTGATATTAAAACAGGAACGTGATTTGGATGCCGAATGCGACTAGGCTGCCTGACAGTCACCCAGTTAGTCAGCCGCCTTGACTCTGAAGTCGGAACCGAGCCAAGTGTATTACGCTTAACACTAGGCGCACCCGAAACAGTGTTTGTAACATTAACATTAGCGGTCTTACTGTCCTCAACTAGCGTTCGGATGCGCGCTTCTAGTTCTGCAACCTTCTCCGTCAGCCTTACTACTTCAATACACTTAGCACATGTAAACCCCTCTATGCTGACGGAAGAAGCTAAACTGTACATGTGGCAAGCAGTGCAGGTTACAATGACAAGCGGAGTCTTACCGTTTTCATGCTGAGCGATGGCGTCTCCGTTCGCCAGACCGCGGTCCGTGAAGCTGCATCGAGATGGGTGCTCGCTCGTTGCGTGCCTCGGTCGTCTCCGGGTGCCTGGAGCCAGGGTGATGTGAGGCACGCTGTACCGCCTGGTGCTAATGCCGGGACACAACTCCTCCACAGCTTCCCGCTCTGGTGAGGAAAGGTCTGAAAAACATACATCGGATGAGTCCGCCATTAGATCGAAAAAGAAGGCAGATTTACAGTAAACAGACAGTGAGCAAGTGCACGTTTGTTTATGCTAGTGGGCTATATGCTAGCACTAGGTGTTTACTAGTGATAGATCGTTTTACTTATTAATACTGTTCAAAAATCGTCACGGTAAAGTATTCCTAAGATAAACTAGTACGTTATATTATATAGATAGGAACGAGATAGTAAGAAAATAGGATTTAGATTATGAACTCGACGGAGCTCCAATGCACGGAGCAGCGTTTCCTCGTTTGCTAATGCTACCGGGCTATATGCTAATACTGGGTGTTTACCAGTGATAAATCGTTTCACTTATTGAAACTGTTGAATAATCGTCACGGTAAGGTATTCCTAAGATGAACTAGTAAGTTATATTATGTAGATAGGAACAAGATAGTAAGAAAGTAAGATTTAGATGATGAACTCGGCGGAGCTCCGATAACAGTGTTTCCACTCTCTTGCGTCTCTCTCTTGCGTCTCTCTCTTGCGTCTCTCTCTTGCGTCTCTCTCTTGCGTCTCTGATATAGATAAAGGAATGTCAGATACAATCAGATATAGATAGAGGAATGTCAGACACAGTTAGATACAGATAGAGGAATGTCAGATACAGTCAGATATAGATAGAGGAATGTCAGATACAATCAGATATAGATAAAGGAATGTCAGATACAATCAGATATAGATAGAGGAATGTAAGACACAGTTAGATACAGATAGAGGAATCTCAGATACAGTCAGATATAGATAGACGGGTATCAGATACAATCAGATATAGATAGAGGAATGTCAGATACAGTCAGATATAGATAGAGGAATGTCAGATACTCTCAGATATAGATAGAGGGATGTCAGATACTGTCAGATATAGATAGAGGGATGTCAGATACAGTCGGATATAGATAGAGGAATGTCAGATACAATCAGATATAGGGGTATCAGATACATCAGATATAGATAGAGGAATGTCAGATACTGTCAGATAAAGATAGAGGAATGTCACATACAATCAGAAATAGATAGATGATTGTCAGATACAATCAGATATAGATAGAGGGATGTCAGATACAATCAGATATAGATAGAGGAATGTCAGATACAGTCAAATGAAGATAGAGGAATTGTAGACACAGTCAGATATAGATAGAGCGATGTCAGATACAGTCAGATATAAATAGAGGAATGTCAGATACAGATATAGATAGAGGAATGTCAGATACAGTCAGATATAGATAGAGGAATGTCAGATACAATCAGATATAGATAGAGGGATGACAGATACAATCAGTTATAGATAGAGGAATGTAAGATACAATCAGATATAGATAGAGGAATGTCAGATACAGTCAAATAAAGATAGAGGAATGTCAGACACAGTCAGATATAGATAGAGGAATGTCACATACAATTAGATATAGATAGAGGGATGTCACATACAATCAGATATAGATAGAGGAATGTCAGATACAATCAGATATAGATAGAGGAATGTCTAATACAGTCAAATAAAAATAGAGGAATGTCAGATACAGTCAGATATAGGTAGAGGAATGTAAGACACAGTTAGATACAGATAGAGGAATCTCAGATACAGTCAGATATAGATAGAGGGATGTCAGATACAGTCAGATTTAGATAGACGGGTATCAGATACAATCAGATATAGATAGAGGAATGTCAGATACAGTCAGATATAGATAGAGGAATGTCAGATACTCTCAGATATAGATAGAGGGATGTCAGATACTGTCAGATATAGATAGAGGGATGTCAGATACAGTCGGATATAGATAGAGGAATGTCAGATACAGTCAGATATAGATAGAGGGATGTCAGATACTGTCAGATATAGATAGAGGGATGTCAGATACAGTCGGATATAGATAGAGGAATGTCAGATACAATCAGATATAGGGGTATCAGATACAATCAGATATAGATAGAGGAATGTCAGATACTGTCAGATAAAGATAGAGGAATGTCACATACAATCAGATATAGATAGATGATTTTCAGATACAATCAGTTATAGATAGAGGGATGTCAGATACAATCAGATATAGATAGAGGAATGTCAGATACAGTCAGATATAGATAGAGGGATGACAGATACAATCAGTTATAGATAGAGGAATGTAAGATACAATCAGATATAGATAGAGGAATGTCAGATACTGTCAAATAAAGATAGAGGAATGTCAGACACAGTCAGATATAGATAGAGGAATGTCACATACAATTAGATATAGATAGAGGGATGTCACATACAATCAGATATAGATAGAGGAATGTCAGATACAATCAGATATAGATAGAGGAATGTCTAATACAGTCAAATAAAAATAGAGGAATGTCAGAAACAGTCAGATATAGATAGACGGGTATCAGATACAGTCAGATATAGATAGAGGGATGTCAGATACAAGCATATATAAATAGAGGAATGTCAGATATAGTCAAATAAAGATAGAGGAATGTCAGATACAATCAGATATAGATAAAGGAATGTCACATGCAATCAGATATAGATAGATGTATTTCAGATACAATCAGATATAGATAGAGGAATGTCAGATACAATCAGGTATAGATAGAGGAATGTCAGATACAATCAGATATAGATAGAGGGGTATCAGATACAATCAGATTTAGATAGAGGGATGTCAGATACAATCAGATATAGATAGAGGAATGTCAGATACAATCAGAAATAGATAGAGGAATGTCAGATACAATCAGGTATAGATAGAGGAATGTAAGATACAATCAGATATAGATAGAGGAATGTCACATACAATTAGGTATAGATAGAAGAATGTCAGATACAATCAGGTATAGATAGAGGAATGTCAGATACAATCAGATATAGATAGAGGGATGTCAGATACTGTCAGATATAGATAGAGGAATGTCAGATACAATCAGATATAGATAGAGGAATGTCAGATACAATCAGATATAGATATAGGGGTATCAGATACAATCAGATATAGATAGAGAAATGTCATATACAATCAGATATAGATAGAGGAATGTCAGATACAATCAGATATAGATAGAGGAATGTCAGATACAATCAGATATAGATAGAGGAATGTCAGATACTGTCAGATATAGATAGAGGAATGTCAGACACAGTTAGATACAGATAGAGGAATGTCAGATACAGTCAGATATAGATAGAGGAATGTCAGATACAATCAGATATAGATAGAGGAATGTGAGATACAATCAGATATAGATAGAGGAATGTCAGATACAATCAGATATAGATAGTAGAATGTCACATACAATCAGGTATAGATAGAGGGATGTCAGATACTGTCATATATAGATAGAGGAATGTCATATAAAATCAGATATAGATAGAGGGATGTCAGATACAATCAGAAATAGATAGAGGAATGTCAGATACAATCAGATATAGATAGAGGAATGTCACATACAATCAGGTATAGATAGAGGGGTGTCAGATACTGTCAGATATAGATAGAGGAATGTCAGATACAATCAGATGTAGATAGAGGAATGTCACATACAATCAGGTATAGATAGAGGAATGTCAGATACAATCAGATATAGATAGAGGGCTGTCAGATAAAGTCAGATATAGATAGTAGGGGTGGAACAATACATGTATTCGTTTCGAACCGAATCGGTACGGGGGTCACGGTTCGGTGCATGAATTTAAACGAAGAATACACGGTATGAAAATAAAAAAAAACTTGCGTGCAAAATAATTAATGTAATGCGGAACTACTGTTAGATCCGCGGGTTCTTTATGGACAGCTAATCTGTTGCCCCGCTTTAGCTCTGAAGCTCTGATTGGCGCCGATCATGCAGCCGAGCTCCGCCTATGTATGCGCTCTATCAGAGACCGTCTACATTATGGCACTCTGCAGTTTTTTGTCAGGTTCACGGTCCAGTGAGTGAAATAGCAGCGACAGCGAGTATGGCAAATGGTGGTGAGGATCCGCCGGCCCCTTTAAGATCGCAAGTTTGGCAAAACTTCAGTTTTCCAGTCAGTTACAATAGTACAGGCGAGAGAGTGGTGGAAAAGACGAGGACTGTGCGTCGGCGTTGTTCAGCAGTTGTTAGGTATGTGAGTGGAAATACATCTAATCAGTCTCACGCATTCACCTTGACAAACACGCATTTCAGTCAGTTCAAACGCCACACTTTGTATTTCTCACGCTGAGAAGTAGGAGATAAAATGTCCTGCTATATACAACAGGCATACGCAGGGCAGTTCTGTCGAGTTCAGCTGCTTTCAGTTTTTTAAGTGTGCTAAACTTTATGCAGCGCCATCAGCGTCAGATTACCGCGAGAAATCTTGCGGAGGAGGCTGATTTCAAATCGCTCTCGCGTTACTCTGACGTCATCCACTTGTCGTCTCTTGCAGCGCCTCGTGAAGTCGTACACACCTATTAATTCATCCTACAAGCCTATTTTTTGTTCTTTAGTACATTAATATGAAATAAGGCCAAAAATGTAATTTAAAAATGTATTTAGGTAACACTTGTAATACATTTGAACCCCTATTTGTATGAAAGATGAGTACAAGATTACTTAAAGTGGTATATATTTTTGAAATACGAGATAGTATGTTAAATGCATTTCAGTTCATATTCATGACATCTCAAAATAACACTGATAAGGACACCTATGTTTTTAAGATTAGCTTAAAAAAAATCCCTTCTTCATTTTAGTTTTGCTTTTTTCCTCCATTGTACCGAAAGTGAATCGAACCGTGAAGCCTGAACCGAGGTACGAACTGAACCGGGACTTGTGTGTACCGTTCCACCCCTAATAGATAGAGGAATGTCAAATACAATCAGATATAGGGGTATCAGATACAATCAGATATAGATAGAGGAATGTCAGATACAATCAGGTATAGATAGAGATTGCCAGATAAAGTCAGATATAGATAGAGGAATGTCAGATACAATCAGATATAGGGGTATCAGATACAATCAGATTTACATAGAGGAATGTCATAAACAATCAGATATAGATAGAGCAATGTCACATACAATCAGATATAGATAGAGGAATGTCAGATACAATCAGATATAGATAGATGAATGTCAGATACAATCAGATATAGATAGATGAATGTCAGATACAATCAGATATAGATAGAGGGATGTCAGATACAATCAGATATAAATAAATGGAAATATCAGATACAATCAGATACAGATAGAGGTATGTCAGATACAATCAGATGTAGATAGAGGAATGTCACATACAATCAGGTATAGATAGAGGAATGTCAGATACAATCAGGTATAGATAGAGATTGTCAGAAATAGTCAGATATAGATAGAGGAATTTCAGATACAATCAGATATAGATAGAGGGCTGTCAGATAAAGTCAGATATAGATAGAGGAATGTCAAATACAATCAGATATAGGGGTATCAGATACAATCAGATATAGATAGAGGAATGTCAGATACAATCAGGTATAGATAGAGATTGCCAGATAAAGTCAGATATAGATAGAGGAATGTCAGATACAATCAGATATAGGGGTATCAGATACAATCAGATTTACATAGAGGAATGTCATATACAATCAGATATAGATAGAGCAATGTCACATACAATCAGATATAGATAGAGGAATGTCAGATACAATCAGATATAGATAGATGAATGTCAGATACAATCAGATATAGATAGAGGAATGTCAGATACAATCAGATATAGATAGAGGAATTTCAGATACAATCAGATATAGATAGAGGGCTGTCAGATAAAGTCAGATATAGATAGAGGAATGTCAAATACAATCAGATATAGGGGTATCAGATACAATCAGATATAGATAGAGGAATGTCATATACAATCAGATATAGATAGAGCAATGTCACATACAATCAGATATAGATAGAGGAATGTCAGATACAATCAGATATAGATAGATGAATGTCAGATACAATCAGATATAGATAGATGAATGTCAGATACAATCAGATATAGATAGAGGGATGTCAGATACAATCAGATATAAATAAATGGAAATATCAGATACAATCAGATACAGATAGAGGTATGTCAGATACAATCAGATGTAGATAGAGGAATGTCACATACAATCAGGTATAGATAGAGATTGTCAGAAATAGTCAGATATAGATAGAGGAATTTCAGATACAATCAGATATAGATAGAGGGCTGTCAGATAAAGTCAGATATAGATAGAGGAATGTCAAATACAATCAGATATAGGGGTATCAGATACAATCAGATATAGATAGAGGAATGTCAGATACAATCAGGTATAGATAGAGATTGCCAGATAAAGTCAGATATAGATAGAGGAATGTCAGATACAATCAGATATAGGGGTATCAGATACAATCAGATTTATATAGAGGAATGTCATATACAATCAGATATAGATAGAGCAATGTCACATACAATCAGATATAGATAGAGGAATGTCAGATACAATCAGATATAGATAGATGAATGTCAGATACAATCAGATATAGATAGATGAATGTCAGATACAATCAGATATAGATAGAGGGATGTCAGATACAATCAGATATAAATAAATGGAAATATCAGATACAATCAGATACAGATAGAGGGATGTCAGATACAATCATATATATATAGAGGGGTGTCAGATACAATCAGATATAGATAAAGGAATGTCAGATACAATCAGATATAGATAGAGGAATGTCAGACACAGTTAGATACAGATAGAGGAATGTCAGATACAGTCAGATATAGATAGAGGAATGTCAGATACAATCAGATATAGAAAAAGGAATGTCAGATACAATCAGATATAGATAGAGGAATGTAAGACACAGTTAGATACAGATAGAGGAATCTCAGATACAGTCAGATATAGATAGACGGGTATCAGATACAATCAGATATAGATAGAGGAATGTCAGATACAGTCAGATATAGATAGAGGAATGTCAGATACTCTCAGATATAGATAGAGGGATGTCAGATACAATCAGATATAGATAGAGGGATGTCAGATACAGTCGGATATAGATAGAGGAATGTCAGATACAGTCAGATATAGATAGAGGGATGTCAGATACTGTCAGATATAGATAGAGGGATGTCAGATACAGTCGGATATAGATAGAGGAATGTCAGATACTGTCAGATAAAGATAGAGGAATGTCACATACAATCAGATATAGATAGATGATTGTCAGATACAATCAGATATAGATAGAGGGATGTCAGATACAATCAGATATAGATAGAGGAATGTCAGATACATATATAGATAGAGGAATTGTAGACACAGTCAGATATAGATAGAGGGATGTCAGATACAGTCAGATATAAATAGAGGAATGTCAGATACATATATAGATAGAGGAATGTCAGATACAGTCAGATATAGATAGAGGAATGTCAGATACAATCAGATATAGATAGAGGGATGACAGATACAATCAGTTATAGATAGAGGAATGTAAGATACAATCAGATATAGATAGAGGAATGTCAGATACAGTCAAATAAAGATAGAGGAATGTCAGACACAGTCAGATATAGATAGAGGAATGTCACATACAATTAGATATAGATAGAGGGATGTCACATACAATCAGATATAGATAGAGGAATGTCAGATACAATCAGATATAGATAGAGGAATGTCTAATACAGTCAAATAAAAATAGAGGAATGTCAGATACAGTCAGATATAGATAGAGGAATTTAGAGGAATATCAGATATAGTCAGATATAGATAGAGGAATGTCAGATACAATCAGATATAGATAGACGGGTATCAGATACAGTCAGATATAGATAGAGGGATGTCAGATACAAGCATATATAAATAGAGGAATGTCAGATATAGTCAAATAAAGATAGAGGAATGTCACATGCAATCAGATATAGATAGAGGTATTTCAGATACAATCAGATATAGATAGAGGAATGTCAGATACAATCAGGTATAGATAGAGGAATGTCAGATACAATCAGATATAGATAGAGGAATGTCAGATACAATCAGATATAGATAGAGGGGTATCAGATACAATCAGATTTAGATAGAGGGATGTCAGATACAATCAGATATAGATAGAGGAATGTCAGATACAATCAGATATAGATAGAGGAATGTCAGATACAATCAGATATAGATAGAGGAATGTCAGATACAATCAGATATAGATAGTAGAATGTCACATACAATCAGGTATAGATAGAGGGATGTCAGATACTGTCATATATAGATAGATAAATGTCAGATACTGTCAGATATAGATAGAGTGGTGTCAGATACAGTCAGATATAGACAGAGGGATGTCAGATACTGTCAGATATAGATAGAGGAATGTCATATAAAATCAGATATAGATAGAGGAATGTCAGATACAATCAGGTATAGATAGAGGGATGTCAGATAAAATCAGATATAGATAGAGGAATGTCACATACAATCAGGTATAGATAGAGGGATGTCAGATACAATCAGATATAGATAGAGGAATGTCAGATACAATCAGATATAGATAGAGGAATGTCACATACAATCAGGTATAGATAGAGGGATGTCAGATACAATCAGATATAGATAGAGGGATGTCAGATACAATCAGATATAGATAGAGGAATGTCAGATACTGTCAGATATAGATAGAGGAATGTCAGATACAATCAGATATAGATAGAGGGATGTCAGACACAATCAGATGTAGATAGAGGAATGTCAGATACAATCAGATATAGATAGAGGGGTATCAGATACAATCAGATGTAGATAGAGGGATGTCAGATACAATCAGGTATAGATAGAGGGGTATCAGATACAATCAGATGTAGATAGAGGGATGTCAGATACAATCAGGTATAGATAGAGGAATGTAGATATAGATAGAGGAATGTCAGATACAATCAAGTATAGATAGAAAGGTGTCAGATACTGTCAGATATGGATAGAGGAATGTCAGATACAATCAGGTATAGATAAAGGGGTGTCAGATACAGTCAGATATAGATAGAAAGGTTTCAGATACAGTCAGATATAGATAGAGGAATATCAGATATAGTCAGATATAGATAGAGGGATGTCAGATACAGTCAGATATAGATAGAGGCATGTCACATACAATCAGATATAGATAGAGGGGTATCAGATATAATCAGATGTAGATAGAGGAATGTCAGATACAATCAGGTATAGATAGAGGAATGTCAGATACAAGCAGATATAGATAGAGGGATATCATATAGATAGAGGGATGTCAGATACAGTCAGATATAGATAGAGGGATATCATATAGATAGAGGAATGTCAGATACAGTCAGATATAGACAGAGGAATGTCAGATACAATCAGATATAGATAGAGGAATGTCAGATACAGTCAGATAAAGATAGAGGGATATCATATAGATAGAGGGATGTCAGATACAGTCAGATATAGATAGAGGGATATCATATAGATAGAGGAATGTCAGATACAATCAGATATAGATAAAGGAATGTCAGATACAATCAGATATAGATAGATGAATGTCAGATACAATCAGATATAGATAGAGGGATGTCAGATACAATCAGATATAAATAAATGGAAATATCTGATACAATCAGATACAGATAGAGGTATGTCAGATACAATCAGATATATATAGAGGGGTGTCAGATACAATCAGATATAAATAAATGGAAATATCAGATACAATCAGATACAGATAGAGGGATGTCAGATACAATCAGATATGTATAGAGGGGTGTCAGATACAATCAGATATAGATAAAGGAATGTCAGATACAATTAGATATAGATAGAGGAATGTCAGACACAGTTAGATACAGGTAGAGGAATGTCAGATACAGTCAGATATAGATAGAGAAATGTCAGGTACAATCAGATATAGATAGAGGGATGTCAGATACAGTCAGATATAGATAGAGAAATGTCAGATACAGTCAGATATAGATAGAGAAATGTCAGATACAATCAGGTATAGATAAAGGAATGTCAGATATAGATAGAGGGATGTCAGATACAATAGAATATAGATAGAGGTGTGTCAGATACAATCAGATATAGATAGAAGGATGTCAGATACAATCAGAAATAGATAGATGAATGTCAGATACAATCAGATATAGATAGATGAATGTCAGATACAATCAGATATAGATAGAGGAATGTCAGATACAATCAGATATAGATAGAGGGATGTCAGATACAATCAGATATAGATAGAGGAATGTCAGATACAATCAGATATAGATAGAGGGGTGTCAGATACAATCAGATGTAGATAGATGGATGTCAGATTCAATCAGAAATAGATAGATGAATGTCAGATACAATCAGATATAGATAGAGGAATGTCAGATACAATCAGATATAGATAGAGGGATGTCAGATACAATCAGATATAGATAAATGGAAATATCAGATACAATCAGATACAGATAGAGGGATGTCAGATACAATCAGATATATATAGAGGGGTGTCAGATACAATCAGATAAGGATAGAGGAATGTCAGATAAAATCAGATGGATATAGATAGAGGAATGTCAGACACAGTCAGATATAGATAGAGGAATGTCAGATAGAGTCAGATATAGATAGAGGAATGTCTGAAACAATCAGGTATAGATAGAGGGATGTCAGATACAATCAGATATAGATAGAGGGATGTCAGATACAATCAGATATAGATAGAGGAATGTCAGATACAGTCAAATGAAGATAGAGGAATTGTAGACACAGTCAGATATAGATAGAGGGATGTCAGATACAGTCAGATATAAATAGAGGAATGTCAGATACAGTCAGATATAGATAGAGGAATGTCAGATACAGATATAGATAGAGGAATGTCAGATACAGTCAGATATAGATAGAGGAATGTTACATACAATCAGATATAGATAGAGGGATGTCAGATACAGTCAAATAAAGATAGAGGAATGTCAGACACAGTCAGATATAGATAGAGGAATTTAGAGGAATATCAGATATAGTCAGATATAGATAGAGGAATGTCACATGCAATCAGATATAGATAGAGGAATGTCAGATACACTCAGATATAGATAGAGTAATGTCACATGCAATCAGATATAGATAGTGGAATGTCAGATACAGTCAAATAAAGATAGAGGAATGTTAGACACAATCAGATATAGATAGATGGGTATCAGATACAATCAGATATAGATAGAGAAATTTAGAGGAATATCAGATATAGTCAGATATAGATAGAGTAATGTCAGATACAATCAGATATATATAGAGGGATGTCAGGTACAATCATGTATAGATAGAGAAATGTCAGATACAGTCAGATATAGATAGAGAAATGTCAGATACAATCAGGTATAGATAAAGGAATGTCAGATATAGATAGAGGGATGTCAGATACAATAGGATATAGATAGAGGTGTGTCAGATACAATCAGATATAGATAGAAGGATGTCAGATACAATCAGAAATAGATAGATGAATGTCAGATACAATCAGATATAGATAGATGAATGTCAGATACAATCAGATATAGATAGGGGAATGTCAGATACAATCAGATATAGATAGAGGAATGTCAGATACAATCATATATAGATAGAGGGATGTCAGATACAATCAGATATAGATAGAGGGGTGTCAGATACAATCAGATGTAGATAGAAGGATGTCAGATACAATCAGAAATAGATAGATGAATGTCAGATACAATCAGATATAGATAGAGGAATGTCAGACAAAGTGTCAGATTTATGTTTTCTATTTGGTAATATACAGTATATTATTCTGTCACCCTTAAATTGGAAATAACAAATCTCAAAGAAGAAAACTCAAAGAAATATATATATAAATCAAATAAACATTTATTTATTTATCCAACTCTTTTGTTTGTGTGATTTCTTGTTTCCTTCTTTCTTTTTTTTAGTAACCCCAAAAAATGTGGATTAACAGATCAGTTTAACAGATAGAGGGGTGTCAGATACAATCAGATGTAGATAGAAGGATGTCAGATACAATCAGAAATAGATAGATGAATGTCAGATACAATCAGATATAGATAGAGGAATGTCAGACAAAGTCAGATATAGATAGAGGAATGTCAGATACAATCAGATATAGATAGAGGAATGTGTCTGATTGTCAGACACAGTCAGATATAAATAAAGGAATGTCAGATACAGTCAGATATAGATAGACGGGTATCAGATAAAATCAGATATAGATAGAGGAATGTCAGATATAGTCAGATATAGATAGAGGAATGTCAGATACAATCAGATATAGTTGTATCAGATACAGTCAGACATAGATAGACGGGTATCAGATACAATCAGATATAGATAGAGGAATGTCAGATAAAGTCAGATATAGATAGAGGGATGTCAGATAAAGTCAGATCTATTTGGTTCTATTTGGTAATATACAGTATATTATTCTGTCACCCTTAAATTGGAAATAACAAATCTCAAAGAAGAAAACTCAAAGAAATATATATATAAATCAAATAAACATTTATTTATTTATCCAACTCTTTTGTTTGTGTGATTTCTTGTTTCCTTCTTTCTTTTTTTTAGTAACCCCAAAAAATGTGGATTAACAGATCAGTTTAACAGATAGAGGGGTGTCAGATACAATCAGATGTAGATAGAAGGATGTCAGATACAATCAGAAATAGATAGATGAATGTCAGATACAATCAGATATAGATAGAGGAATGTCAGACAAAGTCAGATATAGATAGAGGAATGTCAGATACAATCAGATATAGATAGAGGAATGTGTCTGATTGTCAGACACAGTCAGATATAAATAAAGGAATGTCAGATACAGTCAGATATAGATAGACGGGTATCAGATAAAATCAGATATAGATAGAGGAATGTCAGATATAGTCAGATATAGATAGAGGAATGTCAGATACAATCAGATATAGTTGTATCAGATACAGTCAGACATAGATAGACGGGTATCAGATACAATCAGATATAGATAGAGGAATGTCAGATAAAGTCAGATATAGATAGAGGAATGTCACATACAATTAGATATAGATAGAGGAATGTCAGATACAATCAGATATAGATAGAGGAATGTCAGATACAATCAGATATGGGGGTATCAGATACAATCAGATATAGATAGAGGAATGTCAGATACAGTCAGATATAGATAGAGGAATGTCAGATACAGTCAAATAAAGATAGAGGAATGTCAGACACAGTCAGATATAGATAGAGGAATCTCACATACAATTAGATATAGATAGAGGAATGTCAGATACAATCAGATATAGATAGAGGGATGTCATATACTGTCAGATATAGATAGAGGAATTTAGAGGAATATCAGATATAGTCAGATATAGATAGAGGGATGTCATATACTGTCAGATATAGATAGAGGAATTTAGAGGAATATCAGATATAGTCAGATATAGATAGAGGTATGTCACATGCAATCAGATATAGATAGAGGAATGTCAGATACAATTAGATATAGATAGAGGTGTGTCAGATACAGTCGGATATAGATAGAGGAATGTCAGATACAACCAGATATCAATAGAGGTGTGTCAGATACAATCAGGTATAGATAGAGGAATGTCAGATACAGTCAAATAAAGATAGAGGAATGTCAGACACAGTCAAATAAAGATAGAGGAATGTCAGACACAGTCAGATATAGATAGAGGAATGTCAGATACAATCAGATATAGATAGAAGAATGTCAGATACAGTCAAATAAAGATAGAGGAATGTCAGACACAGTCAGATATAGATAGAGGAATGTCAGATACAATCAGATATAGATAGAAGAATGTGTCTGATTGTCAGACACAGTCAGATATAAATAAAGGAATGTCAGATACAGTCAGATATAGATAGAGAAACTTCAGATACAATCAGGTATAGATAGAGGAATGTCAGATACAGTCAGATATAGATAGAGGGATATCAGATACAGACAGATATAGATAGAGGAATGTCAGATACAACCAGATATAGATAGAGGTGTGTCAGATACAGTCGGATATAGATAGAGGAATGTCAGATACAACCAGATATAGATAGAGGTATGTCAGATACAATCAGGTATAGATAGAGGGATGTCAGTACAATCAGATATAGATAGAGGAATGTCAGATACAGTCAAATAAAGATAGAGGAATGTCAGACACAGTCAGATATAGATAGAGGAATGTCAGATACAATCAGATATAGATAGAGGAATGTGTCTGATTGTCAGACACAGTCAGATATAAATAAAGGAATGTCAGATACAGTCAGATATAGATAGACAGGTATCAGATAAAATCAGATATAGATAGAGGAATGTCAGATATAGTCAGATATAGATAGAGGAATGTCAGATACAATCAGATATAGTTGTATCAGATACAGTCAGACATAGATAGACGGGTATCAGATACAATCAGATATAGATAGAGGAATGTCAGATAAAGTCAGATATAGTTAGAGGAATGTCAGATACAATCAGATATAGATAGAGGGATGTCAGATAAAGTCAGATGTAGATAGAGGAATGTCAGATACAATCAGATATGGGGGTATCAGATACAATCAGATATAGATAAAGGAATGTCAGATACAATCAGATACAGATAGAGGAATGTCAGATATAGTCAGATATAGAAAGAGGAATGTCAGATACAATCAGATATAGATAGAGGGATGTCAGATAAAGTCAGATGTAGATAGAGGAATGTCAGATACAATCAGATATGGGGGTATCAGATACAATCAGATATAGATAGAGGAATGTCAGATACAAGCAGATATAGATAGAGGAATGTCAGATACAATCAGATATAGATAGAGGAATGTCAGATACAAGCAGATATAGATAGAGGAATGTCAGATACAGTCAGATATAGATAGAGGAATGTCAGATACAAACAGATATAGATAAAAGAATGTCAGATACAATCAGATATAGATAGAGGAATGCCAGATACAATCAGACAAAGTAATTAACACTCTTAGTTCATAAAAGAAGTGATGATGGAATTAATCCACAATTACATATTTAATTAATAACAATTCTGCCAGGATTCTGCCATAATCTGGTTTGGTAATTATATCTAGTTTAGTGTGGCAGAGTTCTGACAGTACTATGTTTTGTGTGGGAAAGCGTGGTTTGGGTATTGTTATATCAGACCACGTTTTTCCTGTGTCTTGTGACTTTTTCCCCGCTCCCTTGTATTCTCATGTCATTGTGTGTTGTCATTTTTCCTCGCTCCCTTGCATCCTCTTGTCTTTGTTTCAGTGTCTTGTATAGTCTAGTGTACTGTTTGTTGTTTATGTAGATATGTATTCATGTATATATATTTATATATATGTTTATAGTTGCGCTTTTTGCGCTGTGATTTTTGCCATCACTAACTTTGTCTCTCCTCTATATCACAGCTCTGGTTTGTTGCTGCTGACGAGCTGTCCCTTTTGGGTTGTGCCGTGGTTCGTTCATCGAGTAATTCCACGGAGAATTAATTCCCCTTTCCCTGTACTTCCGTGACGCGGCGCTCACGGGAGTGGCCTACATGTCCTGCCCCATATCGGGGTCCCCCTGTCTTCACTCTGTGCCTTAATTGCCAGAGATTATCTACGTACTGTTTCCCAGCCCTGGATGCCCTTAAGTGACTTTGGTGACTGAGAGACTTGTTGTGATATTAATAAATACACCTCTGCTTTGGAATCTGTTTTCCTGTGCTCTTTACAAATTCATATATGAACTAATATATTAATCAGACAGACTCTTCATTAGTTGCTAGTGAGGCAATCATTAACGATTAGCTAATGAATAGCTTAGATAATCATTAGTAATACATTAATTCATTGTAGCCCTCCCACCTGGTAAGTACTCAAAACCACTTTAGTTAGGCCACAATTTCCTAATGTTAAACTTTAACATTAAAACACAAAACCCAGATCTCAGACCTTCACTTAATTGTGTCAGATTTATGTTTTCTATTTGGTAATATACAGTATATTATTCTGTCACCCTTAAATTGGAAATAACAAATCTCAAAGAAGAAAACTCAAAGAAATATATATATAAATCAAATAAACATTTATTTATTTATCCAACTCTTTTGTTTGTGTGATTTCTTGTTTCCTTCTTTCTTTTTTTTAGTAACCCCAAAAAATGTGGATTAACAGATCAGTTTAACAGATAAACCACAACAATCACAATACCACAACAAAACAACAACCGAACCTTTAAGCAAATTTCAAATTACCCAGCTGGGATTTTCAGAACACAGTTGGCGCGCTAGTTGGAGCTCTTTCAATGCACAAGAGAAACACTTGCAAAATGGAAATCAATACTCATCACTTGCACGCGAGATGACAACAGTATCCGGGAAACATCCTACGATTCCTTTGAATGCACTCCGATTAACTCCTTCCTTTCCGAGATGGAGAGATGAATCCGCGAAGATCCACACAGAACTTGTTGACGATCTCTCTGTGTTGTTAAAACCACAAGCATTCACGAGAGCTCTTAAGCACACTAACCTGTACTATATTCAGTGCAATAATGAAATAAACACGCGTGTATAGTCTTCCGGGTTGCAAACAAATACTCCTTAACTATAATACTAGGCGTAAGAAAATAAACGCGAGTATTATTCTTCCGGAACCATTTCTATATCTTAGGCTAATAAACAAATAAACATAACGATCACAAACAGCACAATCTCACGTGGAGTCCTCGTGCGAAGTCTCTCGTCTCGCAACTCACATGTGATTCAGGTGTGTGTGTGTGTGAGTGCCGCTCTGCTTTCTTTCCAAGCGATCTCGTGCAGCAAAAGAAAACTGATGTTTCACTCGTTTCTCCGATAAAGCAAACTCACAGTCAACTCACTACAATTTCAGCTGCCACCGGTAATGTCTGTGAACGAAGCTGCAACAATTTCTATTCACGTTCAACACATTTTTTTCCGTCTCTTTCCCACACACCAAAAACGTGGCGCTCTCTTCCTTGAATTCTCTAGCCCCTCCCCTTCAACTCCCAAAGGTCAAAATACAAAGTTCTTATTGGTTATACTGAAAACACCATACAATAATCATGGCATATTTTTCCCAACATATATACATTTTACAAATCTGGTAAGTACAGGTATTATGTATAAAAAAACACAAGGTCCATTAACCATTTTTTATCTGTGTGTATTTATAGCATTTTTAAACTTACATACCAATACTGCAACTCTCTTCTTTCTTATTCACATGAATTCAAAATACTTAATGTACACATTTGTGCAGGGTTTGAAGTGGTTTGTTTTAATCCGAATATGGGTATCAAATACTTTACCATTATGTTTATATTTACCATTTTGTTTTTATTGGTTTTATGTTTTTCTATATGGATATAACCAGTTACTTTACCATTATGTTTTTATATCTTTCTATATGAATATAACCAGTTCAGTTATATACATTGCAGTTTGATTGCAGTTTGTTCAAAAAGTACATGGGGAAGGGTCGCTACATGGCGTGGGTAGGAACAAAGGACCTACAGTCCCGGGAATGAGATCACCATGTTTTTCTATATGATATGAATCATATGTTGCTTCATGTTACAAACCCATGGGAATAGGATTGCGTGCGAAGGCAGACTTAAATACTCTAGTACAGGGGAAAGTTTTTCAGTGAGTCTTGGAGATGGGCAGGACTGCTCGGCTTTTATTTGCCTGGTTAATAAAAGTCTATCTTTTGAAAATGAAACGTACGGCTTGAGTATTTTATTCTTAAAGAACCCAAGGAGGAAAACCACAACAATTAACCAGCTGGTTAAGAGCACAACAATTGGCAAACGAGATGGGACATAAAAGAGCACAGAACCAGAGACCACAGCTGGCTTCTCGATGGGCAATACAATCAGGTGGCCACCTAAAAGAGGTAAGCGTTTTGCTTATTCAAAGATTGTATTGTTCACCTGAGATTGCTCGTGGTGGTAAGATTAATCACAATTGCTCTTCCAAATTTAAGAATAAAAAGAAGAAATGAATGATTATTAGACTAAATTATAAGAATAAAGGGTTTCATTTTCAGAGGAAACATGTGCATGCACTCATCTGTTTTGTTACTAACAGGACTTGTTAGAATTAGAACAGATGATTATTTTTATTTTGAGATGGCTTTGATGATCATAGTAAATCGAAGCAGATTTTTAATTTTAAGTGAAGAAAACGTGTAAGAGTTTGTATGCAAGGTTGCATATGTCTATGCCTGTGGTTGGAAGTTTTATGGCATAGAGGTCTATTGCCTGTTGAGTAAGTGTATGGCGTAGATGTCAATATCGTGTGGGCGAAGTGTTTATCGATATTGAAGGTATATTTATTTAATTCAGATCCACGTTGAGGAAGTGCAATGGGTCTGTTGTTTTAGTTGTATAACCACGTTGAGGAAGTGTAGTGGTTGTGTTGTTTTAATTAGCAAGGTACTTTAGGTAAAGTACAGTTTTGTTTTGTTTAATTGTATTTGTTTATGTGTGAGAGTGTATGTGTCTGTGCTAGCCTGAGTCTGTGAGAGCAAGTCTGAAATGAGAAAAGGTGGGGGCTGAGTGAGCAGTGGATGTGTCTTTCTTCTCTGGCTCTGTAAAGAAGCACAGAGAGGTGTTGTGTTACAGTGGAGCGGATGATTGTTTAAAACTGTGGAAAGGGAATACAGTTTGAAAGTATTTGAATGTGAGTAAGAATATAACTATGAATACGATTAAGATAGAATAAGAGACAGTTATAAATGCTGGGTAATAAATATGATATTGAAGGTATTGTGGAGTTATTGTAGCCAAAAATATAAATTATTATAGTAAAGTACACAGGTACTTCTAATCTCTGAATAATTCATTTAAATGATTGATTAAAATAAATGAGTGTGCTCGATAGGAAAAGTATAGCTTGCACAAAAGTGTGTGATGGAGTTTGACATTATTTGAAAGAATCTTGTTTTAAAGACACACTGAGAATCTGATTAACTATTTGGGAAAATATATAAATTGGACAAATAAAAACAATAAGTTAGTGAAGTGGTTAGAATGAGAAATAATTATAAAATATAAGGTTTGTTATATTGCAAGAAAAGATCATGGCAGTCACATTAATGGAAAAATTAGAAAAAAACAACTATTGTGTGGAGAATTGGAAGATAAGAAACTTAAATATTCAAATGAGGAAACATCTGATGTGGCATTGTGTGAGAAAAAATATAACTAAATAAAAATATACAAACTAAAAGAATGAAAAAGAAGAGTTAATTAACAGACAAAGAAATACTTGAGGAGATTTTTTTGATTTTTACAATCATTTATTACAACATTCTTTCTTCAATTAATTACATAACTACACACTTAACAAAAAACAATAACAAAAAATAAAATAAAATAAAATAAAATAAATGAAATAAAGTACATACGGTAAATAGTAAATAAAAATTACATCAAACAGTTCTTCATTAACAACTGAACAAAGAACATTACAACACCACTGAATTTCAAAAGCAGTTAACTTACCCATTAATTTATAAAAATAAAAATCAATAAGTATTCTTGACTTGACCATATTTTTAAAAACTGGCACAACATTTTGTCCTGATTTATCTTCTTCCTTCTAGTAATATAAACAGCATATTTTGCTTGTCCCACTAGAAAATTAATAATTTGACATTTTAACTTTTGTTTCGGACTATAAAAAAAAACAAGAATAAAATCTTGTTTTGTAAAACAAATATTAAAAAAATCAATAAAAATATTTAACAATTCAAAAAGAGGGTTAAGTCGATCACAGTCCATAAAACAATGAAAAATAGTCTCACGTTCCATACAGAAGGGACATTTATCACTTACACTGGGATTTAAAATAGATACAAAAGAATTTACAGCAATAGCTCCATGTAAAATTCGCCATTGTAAATCACCAAGTTTTTTAATTAATGGTGGTTTGTACATTGCTCTCCAAACCGGCTTAGTTTCAGAATCAATTCTTAATTTTTCTCTCCATACTGTGTCTGTTTTGGTACTTAAAATATGCTGGTGAATAACTTTTACAATACATTTATACAATCTTTTCCCTTCTACTTCACAAAAATCTATATATTCATTTATTTCTGATTTTAACAAAGGACTAGTAACATAAGACTCATCTATAACAGGAGAAATCTCAATATCTGGAAAAAGATTTCTATTACTAGGGATTAAAGCTCCTTTACCAAACTCTTCTAAAAGTTCCTTCTCTTCATCAGTTAAAACCAAAGTCAATTTATCTAAAAACTTTTTTGCATATCGTGTTGATCTAATCCCTAAAAAAGTTGCTACTTTTTCAGGTCTCTGAAGATCATATCCGGATTCAGTTATAATGTCTTTTAACTTAAAAATCTTTTTACTACATAACAAATATGTTAGACCAGGAAGGTCTTCTCCAGAAACATCCAAACGAGCTCTAAAAATAAGTGGTTCTTCCAACAACCAATAAAGAGATGTGGCTGATTCCAACCACCGATGTTTAAAAAAACCCCACACCTTAAACAAGCTTTGATAAAAAGTAGGAATTCCAGAAAAATTCAGTCTTTTATGATCCATTAGAAACAAAGTTAAGTCCATCTTCATATCACCCACTTTTCTCAAAATGTTTAAAGCCAATGGCCTCCACACAAGTGAGTACGGTCCCATTAAAAGTTTTTGTATATATTGGAGACGGTAAGTGGCTTTTCTACATGCGAGATTTACTAATCCTTGACCCCCTTCTACAATGGGTAAAAACAGAATGCTTTGAGTAGTCCAGTGATAATTGTCCCAAAAAAAGTTCACCAGTTCTCTTTGAATATTTACAAGAAGTCCATTTGGAGGGTCCAAACAAGCAAATTTATGCCACAAAGAAGATGCCACAAGATTATTAATGACAAGAATACGTCCTCTGTAAGACATCTGAGGAAGTAACCATTTCCATTTTTTTAATAGACCTTTAATTTTATCAAACATTCCTTCCCAGTTTTTCCTGATAAAGCTTTCATTCCCCAAATAAACACCTAGATATTTTAAGCCTCCTCTTTTCCAAATCAATCCTCCAGGTAAACCGGGAAGATCTCCACTCCAGTTTCCCACCAATATCGCTTCGCTTTTCCCCCAGTTGACTTTAGCAGAGGAAATAAGTTCAAAATCTTTAACAATTTTTCCCAACTTATTCACATCATCTCTTCCATTTACAAAAACAATAACATCATCAGCATAAGCAGAAAGATGTATAGTCTTATTCCAATCAGGGAAAACCAAACCTTTTAAATTATCTCTTAACTTTTGGAATAAGGGTTCAATGGCAAGGGAATAAAGCATGCCAGACATGGCACATCCCTGCCGAACTCCTCTCTGAACTTTAAACGGAGCACTCAAACCACCATTAATTTTAAGAACACTCTCAATGTCACTGTACATAGCTTTAATCATTGATATAAAAAAGGGATTAAAACCAAAAGCCTCTAAAGTATTCCATAAAAACAGATGTTCAACTCTATCGAAAGCTTTCTCTTGATCAAGAGAAATTAATCCAGTTTTAATTCCCAAGAGTTTTGAAGCATCTAAAACATCTCGAATTAAAGCAATATTGTCGAAAATAGACCTATTAGGAATGCAATAAGACTGATCAGAATTAATTAATTGGCTTAAAACTTTACTAAGTCTTATAGCCATTGTTTTGGACATAATTTTATATTCGGAACATAACAGTGAAATAGGGCGCCAATTGCTGATATACTGAAGATCACCTTTTTTAGGTAACGACGTGATAACTGCTCTTCTGCAGCTCATTGGCAGTTGACCTCTTTCCAGGCTGTCATTCAAGACTGCCAACAAATCTACTCCTATGACAGGCACTAGAGTTTTATAGAACTCCACTGTCAACCCGTCAATTCCTGGAGATTTGCCATTCTCCATGCTCATCATGGCAGTATAAAGCTCTTGCAATGACAATGCCTGTTGTAGTTCATCGTTGGACTCCTCATCCACCTTAGGCAGTCCTTTAAGAAAATCATCAGCATCTGCACCCCATTCCATCAGTTCAGATTTATAAAGGTCAGAATAAAAATCTACAGCACAGCTACGTATATCAGCAGGCTCAGTAAATTCTTGTCCTGCGGCTGACCGTAAAGAAAAAATTATTTTACTTTGACCTTTTTTCATTTCCAAATTAAAAAAGAATTTAGAAGGAGCATCCATTTGAGTAACGGTTTGGAAACGTGAGCGAACTAAAGCTCCTTGGGCTCTAACTCCTAACAGGTCTATTAACATTGTTTTTTTATTTCTTAATTCATTAATATACTTGTCACAAGGTGACGATCTTTTTGGGGGGAACCGAAAGTCGGGAAACTTTAATTCCGCCCGGATGTTTCCGCCCAGACCGGGAAGGGGAAACACCGGACATCCGGTAGCATCGCGAGGGCTGTAATCAGCCAAATCAAGCGCAGCTGTGCGCGGTTAAGAAGAACGCCGGTTGATTGGAGGATTACAGCACACAGAGGAGTATTTAAGAGCAGTGTAAATCACAGTTTGGGTGCGTAGTGTGTGAGTTGAGGTGCGAAGCTGTGCTCGTCTGTTACACATTGGCAGTTGGTTGTACTTTCTTTCTTTCTCTCTCGTAGTTCTCAGTGGATGTTACGGTAAGAGAAAACCCTGTGGGTAGAAGAAAACATCGGTAATTGTGACACGTTTGGAGTCACTAAGGAAGAAGGAAACGAAACAGTTTGCAAACCATTTACCAAGAGGACCGCTGTGAGTATTGGCTCTGGATTTAACTGAAGTGTAACTACTAACCTGTGTATTATTGAACGCCTCCAGGAAGAGGAAGGCGGCCCTACCCCTGATCTAGCGCGGTAGGTGAGCCGCAGGAATAGTTGAATTCAGTAGCCATAGCAGCAGAACTAAATACTCCGGCCGTAGTGCCATCGCCCCCATCCGACCCTAGCGAAGTGGAGGACGTCGGGCGTCTCGTGTGTACACTTGTAGTGTGGTGGGTGAGTCCATGTAATTTGAAAACCTTTCACGTTGAAGTGGTGCTGTGTATTTGCCGTGGGTTGTTGTGCAAGTGCTGTGTGTCTTGTCAGACGTACCCCGCATCAACCCTTCTACTGAGGAAGAGACGGAGAGGCTGACGGTCGTGAGAACATTCATTCATTGTATGCTGTGTGCGATTTAAGTGGGAAGTGACGGTGTGGGCTTTCGGGAATCGCCCCCGTCTGTGTGTCGACAGTTTCAGAGTGTGGCGGTGAAGACTTGGATGCTGGTAGGGCGTGTGTGAGTACAACCACGAGCCTGTATATTGCTACTTTTACCTGTGTGTTCTACTTTGTGGCAGAGTGAGAGGCGAAGGAGTTCCGCCGCCCCGTGGTCTCTACAAAGGGGCGCCCCTGTCCGGTACTCGATCGGCCTACGGGCATTGAGGATAGGGCAGCGCTCGGCCCGGTGAGACGGTGTGACGGTCTGCCCCCTGCTGATCAGCGCATTCGCCGAGAGGGTTTTTGCCCCCGGCGTCCCCTGGGAAACCATCGCCGTTCGCCTTTCTGTGCAGGCCAGCTGTCGTAAGCCCGCCCCCGTGCATTGTCGACCAGAACGCCGTATAGCGAGCTGAGGAAGAGCTGCACATACTCAGAGCTGTAAACAGCAGAGAGGTGAGAAGTATCCAAGTTGCACTAACTGTGTTGTTGTGTCCAAGCTGCCTGTAAAGGAAGAGAGAACGAGAGTGAACGTCAGTAGAACGAACTGTGGACAGTTATACATACTCAGAGCTGTAAACAGCAGAGAGGTGAGAAGCATCCAAGTTGCACTAACTGTGTTGTGTCCAAGCTGCCTGTAAAGGAAGAGAGAACGAGAGTGAACGTCAGTAGAACGAACTGTGGACAGTTATACATACTCAGAGCTGTAAACAGCAGAGAGGTGAGAAGTATCCAAGTTGCACTAACTGTGTTGTTGTGTCCAAGCTGCCTGTAAAGGAAGAGAGAACGAGAGTGAACGTCAGGAGAACGAACTGTGGACAGTTATACATACTCAGAGCTGTAAACAGCAGAGAGGTGAGAAGTATCCAAGTTGCACTAACTGTGTTGTTGTGTCCAAGCTGCCTGTAAGGGAAGAGAGAACGAGAGTGAACGTCAGGAGAACGAACTGTGGACAGTTATACATACTCCGAGCTGTAAACAGCAGAGAGGTGAGAAGTATCCAAGTTGCACTAACTGTGTTGTTGTGTCCAAGCTGCCTGTAAAGGAAGAGAGAACGAGAGTGAACGTCAGGAGAACGAACTGTGGAAAGTTATACCTACCAAGGGCTGTAAGCAGCAGAGAGGTGAGAAGTATCCAAGTTGCACTAACTGTGTCATTGTGTCCAAGCTGCCTGTAAAGGAGGAGAGAACGAGAGTGAACGTCAGGAGAACGAACTGTGGACAGTTATACATACCCAGAGCTGTAAACAGCAGAGAGGTGAGAAGCATCCAAGTTGCACTAACTGTGTCGTTGTGTCCAGGCCGCCTGTGAAGAGAGAGAAAAGACAGGAGTGAATGTCAGGAGAGTGACCTGCGGAAAAACCATACTTACCGAGAGCTATAAGCAAGCAGACAGGTGAGGACGATCCAAGTCCAGGTTAAATGAGTCTTCGTGTCCCAGTCATAGCCTGTGGAAAGAAACATAAAGTGGAGTGAGCAGTGAAGTATCTGCCCAACGTGACACAGGTACAGCAGTTGAAGCGAAAGATAAACCCCAAGTTCACACTATTTTGTCTTTGCCTCCAGGAGAGAAGAGGAGGGCGCCACGGATAGCGGAGTTGGCAGGAGCCTGTGTCTCCCGTCCCCTCCCCCCCCATATCTTGGTCACCAGCCCCTGGAACCCCCGTTGCCCTCTTCCCCTTTCTGCCACCTTCCCGTGCCGTGGTCTGCCTGGAAGGCAGAGAGGAAGTTTAGTTTTAATTGCCCCTTCCCCATTCCCCAAGTTATTTTTAAATATTTAAATAAAGTTTGTTTTAATACTTACCTGCTCTCGTGCTGTCTGGTCATTGGGTTGGCTTTGGGGACCTCCTCGAGGTGGAAATTGAGAAGGGGCGTGGCTTTAGTCATTTACAGCCAGCCCCTAGCCGTGACATACTTTTTATTTTTTGTAGATGTTATAACCTCTTGTAAGGCAGCAATTTCCATCTCTAAAATCTTCATTGACTGTGCTATATTCCGAGTAACATTAAGAGTGTACTTTTGACAAAAATCTTTTAAAAGAACTTTTCCACAATCCCACCATTGCTGCAAGGATCCATAAAAATGCTTTTGTTGCTTAAAAGTTTCCCAAAAAAATTTAAAATTATCTATAAACTTCTCATCACTTAACAATGAATTGTTAAAAGTCCAGTATGCACTCTTACACTTAACATGCTTAATAAAAACACTGCACAAAACTAAACTGTGATCAGAAAACCCTGCTGGAATGATTTTACAGAATTTAAAAGCATTACGTTGATGCTGAACACTATAAATTCTGTCAAGACGTGCCATAGAGATAGAATGCTCAGTACTATGAGCCCAAGTGTACTGTCTGACATCTTGATTTACACTTCTCCATATATCACATAAATCGTGAGTTTCAATCAACTGTACTAATGTTTTCTGAGAAGCAGCATGTGGTTCTAGATGATTTCTATCTAGCTTATCATTAACAGTACAATTAAAATCTCCACCTATAAATAACAACTCTTCTGGATTTAAAGCTTTCAAAACAGCATCAACCTTTCTAAAGAAAATAACTCTTTCAAGTCCTTTAGTAGGTGCATATAAATTCATAAGCACCATAGTGGTTTTTTCAAACTTTACTTTAATCTTTAAAAACCGACCTGCAATTATTTCATCCACTTCACAGGATATAGGTAAAAAAAATTTAGAAAACAAAACTGCAACGCCTCCACTTATAGGGGATTTATGACTTAAGACAACTCTTCCATCCCATTCTTTTCTCCAATCGGTCTCATTTTTTAAATCACTATGTGTTTCCTGTAGAAACACAATATCAGTTTGCTTTTGCCTAATGAACTCATATAACATCATTCTTTTATGACCATTTCTGGCACCATTTATGTTTAAAGTTCCGATCTTAAAATTTGTCATATTTATTTTAGAGACCAGAACAAAAAAAAGGAGGAAAATAGCCAAAAGATTTATCTTTGGCAAAATTTTAGGAGTTGACAACTTCATCATCTTTACTCATTTGTTTCTTAAGTTTGTTCACAAGTTTTCTTAAACGATAAACTTCTACATCTTGAAAAGCTCCCTCCTTCATAAGATACCTCACATCATTAACAAATTGTTTGCAATCAGGAAAGTAATCTTCAACTTGCACCCCTTTCATTCCTTTAGTTTCTTGTAGAAACTTGGTGATGTCTTCAACTCTATATAAACAAATCAAGTTTTCATTTTGAGAACTAACAGACAAATTTGAGCACTGGGACATATTTGAATCAGATGAATCTCTATCGCTATCTGATTCCACATTCTCATTAGCACCCTCATCCTTCTTGACTTGTTTATTAGCCTTTCTACAGCTTTTTTTCTTTCTTTTAACTGGGACTTTAAAGACAACTTCTGCTTCATTCTCAAATTCAACATAATTTTCTTCAACACCAATTTCATCAGCATCTACCATGCAAACATTTTCAGAAGATTCAGCCTGTTCATCAGACATCAAACCAATGTCATTAGACTTAGTAACAGTCTCTGTTATTTCAGTTTCAATCTCAGCAGCTACCAGCACAATCGGCTCAGGTTCAGCGGCTTCCAATACAGACGTACCAGCAATACTCGCGTCACTCGCGATCTCAACCGGAGCATCAGCTGACACCTGCTCAGAGTTTGCACTAGCCGCTTTTTTGGGACAATCACGAACAAGATGTCCGATTTTTCCACAACTAAAACATTTAATTGTAGTGTCAGGTGTTGCAAAAACTGTGTAATCGAAACCATAAATTTTAAAATTTAAAACCAGATCGATGTCATCAATTCCGTTATTCAACACCATGAAAACCTGTCTTCTAAACGAAATTAGGTGTTTCACCAGCGGAGACTTGCACCCAAGAGGGATTTTCTTAATAGGGGATACCAATTTACCATAGCGAGATAGCTCTCGCACTAGTACTTCGTCTCTGACAAAGGGAGGTATGTTAGACAGTATAACCCTTTTAGACGGGCTACTCAAAGGCATAACAGGCACGAGTGAACCATTCAACACTACGCCGCTTTGCACAGCATCATTAGCTTTTTCAATTGATTTAAAAAAAATAACAATTGCACTGTTCATTCGCGATGCCGACACAATATTATCATGTCCCACTATCTCTCCCACCCCTAAACAACACTGTTCTACACTGACTTTAGACTCCACTTTCACCCCATGGCGACGAGTTAAGTTTTCAAAACTCATCGTGTTTTAAGTCGTCGTGCTCCCAGCACAATGCTGGTCGCAGACGCAAAAACACGTCTAAAAACCAAGCAGCCGAAACACTTCAACACATAAAACACAAACACAAAAAGATAGAAGATAGAAAAAAGTTTTTAGCATACAGCTACAAACGCACTCACCCACACCGCTCTCCGTTCACACTCCCAGCATGCACTCCGACAGAGAGAGAGAGAGAGAGAGAGAGAGAGAGAGAGAGAGAGAGAGAGAGAAGGCGAACAGTAAAAGGGAGGGGGTACTTATGATCACCAGATGTGAGGCAAAGTCTGGCAAAAAAACAGAGGTGAAGCTTTGAAAGAGAAATAACAAATTAGAATAAAAAAAGAGTAAAGATCAAGTTATTAAAGGTGGAAATAAAGAGAAAAATAAAAAGGACAGAAAAATTATTAAAAGGTGAATGACACAGATAAATTATACAAAGATAAATTATTACAAAATGAAGAGGAGTGTTCATCTGATGATAGAAGGTGGTCACAAAAGAAATTTTATTTTAAATCAAAAGGCAATATTTTGCATGGGTCAAACTGAAACCTTGTGGGGCTGATCATTCCCATCCTTTGACATTCAAGAAAGTGAATAAAAGCTGGCAAGAAAAAAGACAATGAAAAAACTGTGTGTGACAAAGTGTTGGAGGCGCAAAGAGGAGGCAACAACTCTTCAGCTGGACACATCCTATATGAATGGGACTATATGAAGCAGGGAAGGGGGCACTGCACAATGTTCAGAGACATTACAAAAAAGACTGAGGGGAATCCAGAAGGAGACCCACAAAGACAATATTGTTCTTGGAGACAAGAGAAAAATTGGACTATACTTTTGCTTCTTCATACAAGCCTTTGGGTGAAAAGGGAAAGAGTGAAACAGCCGTCGTTCAATGTTTAGTTAGGACCTTATAACTATAGGGACACATACAATCTTTAGGTGAAAATCAGCTAGACAAATTTAAAGGCTGATCAAGAATTTATGATGTTAGGTGTGACTACCTTTTCTGAAATCAAATCAGACTCCTAAAAATCTAATATGGCTTTAAAATGTGGTATATTACAGAGGAAGGAAAGGAAAAGGAAAATAAAATAGATTAAATAAATAAATTAAATAACACCAAAGGATATTATAAAAGGTAAACAAGAAAAAGCTGGGAAAATAGAGAAAAGAAAATAACAAATTATTGTGACAAACTTAGCATGACCATAAGTTAAGCAAATAAATCTAAAGTGTATCTAGTCTACAGTTTGAGAGCAATTAATGACATACAGTAATAGAAGATTGATGTTCCAAACACCACACTTTGCTGACAAATGTTTCTCCATTTGATAAACATTTTTACTGTGTTTTTGATTTGCATAGGAAATAGATACTTGTTTGCATTTACGTATTTTCTTATGAAGGACAACATTATACAGGTTTAGAATTGATGAAACACCATTCCAATATGCTGAAAAGTTTAGTCTGGTTGATTGCTGCTAAAATGTATAGTGATTTGTTGTCATTGAAGTAGGCTCACAGGAGAACAGTTGATTTTGCCAGCATGGGCAAATACATAACAGATGTGGAAGCTAAAAAGGGCCTCAGTGTGTAAGGAAAACCTATTTGATCATACAGAAGTGAAAATATCGCAGTCATAAATACTGTTATCAGAGACGCACATGGGACAAAGAATTGGAATAAAAATGTGATTATTGATTTGTGATAAGAACGAAAATTTAATTTGTAATAAGAATGAAAAATTTGATTTGACTATCATAAGAATGAAGAATTGACTATCATCTACAATCACAAGTGATGGTAGACAAATGGTATATAAAAGAAATCATCCTCAAAGCCATACTTAACAAAGTGTGTGAAAATACTAAACTTAACTGGATTGATGCTTTACCTCTTGCATTAATGAGCATGTAAACTAACAACAGCACACCTTTAAAGCTGCGGTCGGCAACTCTGGAGGATTGAGCCGTTTCCAAATGTTTACAATTTCATGTCCCTCCCCCACTACCGCAGAGCCACCTCCCTTCGAGCTCGTTCTCGTCATTGCGTGTGAACCAGTATTATTGTGAACGCGCCCGGCCCATCTCATCAGCATCGATGAACACTATGGAGTACTCGGAGGTAAACTGCTCTGGCTAATACACACATAGATATCAGTTGCTAACATTATTTATATTCTAAATAAGCTTATGCGATTTGATAGAGTTTTGAAAGCGAGGCACAAGTCTCGGATGAAGAGTATGTCCCCGCGGCCGTTTCTACACTCCAGTGTACGGATCAAGCCAATAGCCATAGCCGCGGAGGTGCTGCTGGAGGTAGCGCTGGACCAGGCAGACGGCGACGATTGAGATATAACCAAGCAAACCTGGACAAGGAGGACGTGGCTCGGGTCAATCTTTTGCGATCGCAAAGAATAGAATTTGAACATGTAAGTATAGTAAAAGCCTTTGACTAATTACTACTATGTGTGTTTTAGAGGTAAATGTCACCTCTATGGGTTTCCCCATAAAGTATTTTTGACTATGCCAAAATGGTATAATTATATATATATAATACCTTTTAGAGGTGACATTTACCTCTAAAACACACATAGTAGTAATTAGTCAAAGACTGACAACTTATATGGTTTAACCCTCCCACTCAAGTGAAACACATAAGCATTTATGTTTTCTCTAAACACATAGCAACATCATACACCGTTTACATTGTCACTTCTCCCTCCATACTGTTATTTTTAGGCTCAAATTCAACGACTGACCCCAGGGCAGGCACAAGAAGTGTTGGAGAGGTGCTTGACACGGTACCCCAGCCTCATATTTGATGTGATGGGCCAATTACCTGCTGCCCCTCACCCTTTTCCTCCAGTCTCTGGGCAACCAACTTGGTGCATCTGCAGCAGGTGCAGAGCAATGGTCACGCTTGTAGAGATGAAATGCTGCAACCAACAGCCCGACATGTGTGTCTCCACATTACCTCAAATGGAGCAATATATTTAGCAGGAGGGGGTGTTGCGCCTGGCCCGAACCATTTGGAATGACCTCCGTGCAGTTGCAGATGTCCCAGAGGAGGGCGAAGATAACCGTCAGTTATCTGTGTAAATGATTACTAATGAAAATGACACCTTAGTATGTAATATGTAAAGACACCTTTAGGACTTATGGAATAAACAAATATAACAAAAGAAACACATTAAGCTGGGTAGTAATTGAGTTCTAACAAGAGTGAAATATAATGATACTTTATTTGACAAAGTGCATAAGTATGCAAGAAACCTTAAAAAAAAATTCTAATTTCTTCTATTTCTGGGGCAATGCATGACCTGTGAAAAAAAAACATACAACTTTAGGAATTAATGTATAATTTAAAAAAAATTTACTGTTAAAGGGATAGTTCACCCCAAAATGAAAATTCTGTCATCATTTACTACCATAACCCTTCACACAGGCCTTTGAGCCCAGAAAATGTTTATAACCAAACCGGTCGTGGACCCCATTTAATTCCATAGTATTCTTTTATCCTACTATGGAAGTGAATGCGGGTCCACGAACGGTTTGGTTATAAAAATGACTCAAAATATCTTCCTTTGTGTTCATCAAAAAATTTAACTTTATACAGGTTTGAAACATGAGATTGAGTAAATGACAGAATTTTCATTTTTGCGTGCACTATCCCTTTAAAACTGATATTTCTTTGAGAAGTCATGCCAGAAATCATGCCAGATGAGGGCTACTAATATACTTAAAGCATTACTACCATCCCTATCCACTCACACCCACTGATCCGAACTGAGTGCCATATAAAACATCAACCACTTACAACACAACACAACCAGACACCATCATTACGATGTGGTCCTTACCATGCACCCGGCTGACTTGAGTGTTCAAGAGTTCCTCTGTTGTTGGAGCAGGCACATCAGGCAACAATCCATATTTTCGGGGATCATCTGGTCTCTTGCTCGACAGCCGTGGCATCCCATGTCCTGATGACACCCGCTTCTTCACGATGGCCCTTTGAATGTCTTCAATGTAACTGTAACAACACAATGTGGTTTATATATAAAAGTCTTGCATTCGCACATGCAACACATATGTACAATTATACCCAGGGGCGACACCAGGCCCTTCTTCAGCTTCAGCCCCCCTAAAATTCAGCCCAGCCCCCCTAAAAATTATTTGATTCATTAATTTGTGATCGCGTCAGTCACCTATAAAAACTCTTTAGAAAAGGCAGCTTGCTGCGTCAAGTTTCGGCTCCTCCCCTGATCTGAGTCAGCATGGATTTAGCGCGTTTTTCAATCCGCAGGGGGGCCGAGCAGAGCGAACACATCAGTAGTACAAGGTGTGTGCAAGGCGGACTGGCGGCTGTTCTGGCCCGCCGTGCAGTCAGCGCAGGTTGACATGTGAAAATAATATGACATGAATGAATGACGGACCTCTTAAAATCTACGAATCAGGCAATCGCGGTGCGAAAATGCCAGCACATGAACTAACGGCGGCAACCCACTGCCTTTTTGGCTTTATCTAACAAATATGCAGCGCAAAGGAGAAGCAGAGAGAGACAGACGCAGCGAGATGCTGCAAAATCAAAGAAATAGTCGCCAAGAAGGGAGCAGGTCAGTCAAGTTACCAGTAAACGCACACATCTATATATTATTATTGCTGATTAACGTTACATGTATTAAAGTCAGGTGCTGGCGTGATGCATTGCTTAATGTACAGTTGCTCTTAACGCATCAAGCAGATAATTTCATGCAGCAAAACAAACACCAGGTGATTGTGAAGTTTATCATTTTATAAAACTTGTTTTTTGTGGAAAAACTGGATCAAAAGTGCAAATCAAGCTTTTTATGGCAGTTTCACCTTATATTTGCAGTTCTTTAAAATAACTTTTTTAAATCTAATAATATAAGTAAAGTATAGGTTATTAAATATGTTTGTTTCATTTAAAATATTAATATTTCAACATTTGAACTCCTTCCTTTTAAAAAGTGTATGCCACATATGTATTTGTCTGTGGTATGGTAGACTGCATTGTGTATTACTAGAAAGTTTTTGATGGTTCACCTACTAGACATAGGCGCTGTTTCCCAGACAGGGCTTAAGTCTAGTTCAAGACTAAAATGCCTGTTTGAGTTTTAGTTCTTAACTAAAAGTAGCTTGCACTAACATATCTTAAAATACATCAGTCACATTGTCTTGTCTCAAGATGCACACCTGTAATATTTTTGTAAGATATGCTTGTAAAAACTACATAAACATCATCATATAACTAAGGCCTAGTCCTGGCTTAATCTAAACCCTGTCCTGAAAACCACATCATACTGCATCTTGACAACTCATTCTTAAGGTAGATCACTTGTTGGTCAGTCCCCTTTTCTATATTTTAGATCTGTATAAATTTGTTCCCATATTAACACATATTACAATAAAACAGTAAAAACAGTAAAATGATGTGTTTGTACTGGAAACGTGTGTTGTGTATTTGCACAGTGAATAATGAATCAGGAAGTCATTGTAAAAAATCTCCATTCCCAACTGAAAATTTTCTTGTCCCATTTATGAAACAGGGAATACAATGGAATAGTGGATTGCAATAAGGTTGGTATACAACCCTACCGTAATAGTAAAATAATATTTTTTTAAATCATACCCTTACTGGGGGCTGAGCCCCCCTAAAAGGAAAATCCTAGAATCGCCCCTGATTATACCAAACCCATCCTGACAATCAATCAAAGTACTTTTACACTAACAAACCACCTATATGCAGCACCAACCTGTAGTCCTTCTTCTCCTTGACAGCATACAAACTCCACGTCCTGGACTTCTTATTGAATTGTTTTTTGTACCTGGTGTTATATAAATGTAAGGCAAAAAGATTGATTAAATGGAATAAAGTAGGCTTTACTTTAGGCTGTGAATTCTTAGATTACAGACCATTATCTGTTACTGCATGCAGTTTACAATACCTTAACTAGGCATCCTCAAACACACTTACATCACTTATACTTACTGTATTGAACCATCAGGTCTTCTCCTCGGCTGCCTGCTGCAATGGCTGTTGTAGTCCAGGGCGGCCAGAAAGATACGGGCTTCATATACTGGAAATGTGAAGCTGTTTCTTTTACTAGCATACATTAACAGGTGATTGTGGAAGGACTCTAACTCTGATGTGGATCTGGAAAAACAATAGCATAAAAAAGCTCAATTATCCTTTACTTGCTTGTATCGAACAACCATCACGCAGTATTATGTCGTCACATCTATGATGCCTGACTGTGGGGATTCTAAGTTGTCTGCAAGACCTTAGACTATACATGTCTTATCTGACTCAATGATCATGACTATATTTCAACAATACCTGAAGCGCAAGTACTTGTGGACCTGTTTAAGCCATCGGCCATTGAGAACAATGTCTGACAAAGCATCATGAGCCACAGATCCCTTCAGAATCCATTCCTTTTCTCGTTCATCTGCCAAGGGACCATGTTGGCAAGCATCAAGAGCCCACACATGCTCACCGGTGACATGGTGCAAAACACCGATCCACATAGACTAATAAAGAAAACACTACTGCATGAATGTAGGATGAATAAAATAATCTTGTAATGAAATATTGAATTTGCAAACACATGAATGACAGAATGTCTGAGCCTAAATTTTGAGATACAGTCACCTTACTCCATATGTAAATAACTACTCACAAAGAAGTCATCGTAGTTATCATTGACCTTGCAGCAGTACCAGAAATGGTTGCAGATGTCCCTCTTCCAATGTAAAAGAATAGAGCAACCCTTTTTCAGACCTACCTTTATAAAAAAAAAATATTATTAAAAACCTTCAGTGGTTTTCATTAAATATGAATAATAATTTATACAGAATGCACTCACTGACTGGATCTTCTTCCCAAGGCACTTTGATCCATGCCACATGTCTAGCGTGTGATGAACTCCACTATCCTTATATTTCCCTCTGCTTGGATCTATAACACAAAATATTAAAGTCAAACAGCAATGCCAATAATTCAATTATTAGATGAGCACAGCTAAATGAGGGTTTACAAGTACTATTTAAGTGCCTATTACGGTAAGCACAGACACATTTATGTATATAACACATTACACACTGTGGCAGAACAATACCCTTATCAAATGCTAACTATGTGGTTGTCATTGATCAAAGTGTTGGAGCAATAGCTATACCACTGAATAAAAATTCAAACTTCCGCTTAGTGAAGTCAATAAGTAAAGGAACATAAATAGACTTACTAAAGAGAGCCGATATCTGAATATGAGCATCCGTGCAGATTTCGGTCAGTTTCACCTCCTGTCGAAGCTTGTCAAAACTTCTTATGAAGCCTTCCTTCTCCATATTCACGGAAATTCTTTTGGTCTCTCGCTTGTCAATGTTTACTACAGAAATGATTTGTTTTGTGTCATTTTCCATTACTGTGTATGTGCAAAATTGAGCACAGAAGCCAGGGCTGTCCATGCGACCATCGGCTGTAAAAATATTAATTACTTATTTAGACATTCTGTAACACAAAGACATCATTGTGAGCAAAGATTACCAAATCATTTAACACAGAGACACTCACCCAGAGCTACAACACTGTCCTTTGACTTAAGCCCTGAGATTATGGTACTTCTGCAGTCATGCCAAAATTTTCTTATAGTGTCAACGCAGTACGCATCCTGCACTCTGAAGAAGGTGGCGCGATCAACAATCTTCATGTTCATGAATTGGAACAGTAGGGAAATTTTGGCAAAATTGTTTCCTGACAATAAAATGTTGGTTGCCAGCATAAAGTCCCCTGCCTGCATTCCAAACTTGAACGTAGGCTGCGAATTCCATTGCCAGACACAGTGCTCATTGGGACATAGAGCAGAACATTATTTTTTTCACTAAATAACAAAAAAGATATAGTTATGGTACTAAAATTAATTAATAATAGTAAAATGTAATCTTAATTATTATATTGTGGTGTTACTCACCCATTGAAGAATGACAGCTGTACCTCTCACTTTACAATCAATCCTGAAAGGTCCAGGAGCCCGACACTCAACAGAAGTCAGTGGGTCCTTGGCTGTGCACAGTGGAATTGGTAATAAGAGGTACTCCGCAAGACGTTTTAAACAGATTAAATATGGCTGCAGGTTCGCCAACAATGTCCCCTTCCTCCACAATCTGAACTTTTTCAAACAATGTGGTCGGTTCTGGTGGTTCGTTATCAGGACAATCGTGGACAGTCTCATCCATGCCTATGGCCTCAAGGTCCTCCAGGCGTATTCCAGTTGTAACGACCCCACTGTTTCTGTAGGAATACAGAAATAATGAGATGGAGTCATTATCATAAAATTCCATTTTGTGGAGGGGGTGGGTTGGGTTTATTACCTTATGCATAATGGAGGCATATAATCCTCATCGTCACTATCATCAGAAAAGCTGTCCTCTATTGTCTCCTCTTCCTCTGAGGGTGAAATGTTTTCTGGATCTTCATACACTGCCCAGTCAATGCTATGAAGAACACCACATAAGTCATTGGAAAAGACACTTAAAATGTTTTACGAAATTAAGAATAGCACACTTACACAGAATTCCTGATGTCATTGAAGACATCTTCATCAATGTCATCTTGAATGTCTAGTGATGACATGCTTAAAAAAAACAGAAACAAACTTGTAACACATTTGTGTAAGGTCAACGAATGGTATGAGGTAAAAATGCTAAAAATACAAACAGTTGTCAGTCATGTCACTAGCCAGTATCATTTGCATAAATAACAAAATTACCTTGCTTCTAAAACTGGAATGGTTTCTGTTGTTTCACCATCACCACTAAAACACTGGGCTTCCTCTACAAAGTCATTTTCTCTGCAGACAAACAGAAAGTGTTTTTTCAACATTCAATCCACATTTATTATGAAGGCATGTAAATATTTTACTTCAACTTTCTAACAAAATGTTTATAGTAACTGTGTTTGAAGAGGTAATAGACATATTCAAAAAATTATTTGGTAACACTTTATTTTACGACCCGCAAAGTACCGGGTAATTAAACCGAATTTACAGCGTACCTATTTGTAACAACAGGGTACCTCTACAGTACGTACTTGTAGGTATAAGGGAATAATATTTTAAGTTTGGGGTAATAAGGGGGTAAGAATATGAAGAATTATAAATTATTTATACTCTAAGTATTTTATAACTACATGGTACCTATTATAATATTACATGGTATGTATGACTTATTCAAGTCTATGGGGAAATTGTGTTTTTTTTTTTATTGTGGATTTTTCATATTGACTACTGAATGTTGTATACAGTCGATGTCTACGAGCCACATCGGCAAATAAATATAAAAGCATATCACTTTTATTTTAGTAGCCTATATTACTTGCTTTTAATAACAAAAGTCCAACTGATTTAATGTGGTTATCTTTTTTTAAGGTAAGTACAATAAAAATAGCAACTTATTCCCTATTTACCAGGAAACTCTAACATTTGCGGACATATTTGAAGTGGTGCTTTGCAATTTATTTACTTTTATTTCAAATTACACAATAATGACCACAAAGCAGCACGCTATTTGTTTGTTTTTTAATAGGTGTTATCATTGGTAGAATAAAACTTTGCAACATGTGTAAACACAAGTATTTTAGCCAAATATAATTTATGCAATGGCAAACCAGAATGAAACAACAGCAGATATCAGCTCCCGCTAAAGCAAAAAACGACTACATGAGTAGGCTACTGCGCAGGTGTAGAGCGCGCGGCCGTCTGCAGGAGGTTTGCTGGAATGCAATCCTGAGGTGAAATTTCTTTAAGAGGTTTTAAAAAGTTTCTATACTGTGGAGTACGGCTGCGAGTGATGTGAGCAGGATCCGCATGCTGGATAAGGTGACTGGTTTTGTTAATACATGACTCATGCATTTCAAACAATGTTTTTCAAGACAGTTTAACAGTAGAAGCTAGCTAGCACATAAATTAGCCTAAAGTTTATAACTGGCTCAGAAAACTCAGTTTTTTGTCAAGTCACAGTGAATAAACATTTACTGAAGGCTTTTATTTATGTTTTTTATATGTAATGCAGAACAGCATTTGTGAGACGACATCAACTCAACATCCGAGTGGACAAGAAAACCAACAGAGGAAGCCAGCCGCAAAAACAATAATAATTGTCATGACTTTTTATTTGAAATAAAAGTTATGTGATAATAAACATTAAGTGTTGGCTTAATTATACTGCCCTACAAAGCGAAAGCGCAGTAACTATGCATTTGGTCAAAATTGAGTTAAGGGTTAAAATGGGCTTTGTGAGGTCTGTTGTGTCTTGTGACAAAGTCTCCTGGTTAAATTTTGTCCCATTTCAGAGAAATATGTGTGCCAAAATTGCAGTAACATGTTTGACTGGCTCGTGTAAAAAATTTAAAGCCATTTTTCTCAGTTTCAGTGTTTGCGTAGATACTGCACTTAGCCTTTGGAGGGCAGTATAGTGTTTTAAAGATGCTTCGAAATAAGTTGTTTTAAAATAAAAATAACAATATTCTGTATGTTTATATTTACCCTATAACATTTATAACAAGAGGTGAACAAAGCACCACTTTAGTTTACAGCCCGCAAATATGAGAGTTACCTGGTAAATACACAGAACAAGCAGGGAATAAGCCCCACTTTAATTTACAGCCCGCAAAGGTAAGAGTTACCTGGTAACTCCTGTATACATATACACATCAAAGAGGTACAAGTTGCTTTTTTTATTGTGCCGTTATATTTTATTTGCCGACGTGGCTTGTAGACATCAACTGTAGGCTATACAATACACTTCATCAGGTAAGTAGCATATATGAAAAAAAAAAACATATTACACATAGACCATATTACCCATAGACGTAAGTCATACATACCACGTAATATCACAATAGGTACCCTGTAGTTATGAAATACTTAGAGAATAAATCATTTATAATTTTCCATATATTCTTACCCCCTTATTACCCCAAACTTAAAGTATTGTTCCCTTATACCTACAAGTACGTACTGTAGAGGTACTCTGTTCGGTTTAATTACGCGGTACATTGCAGGTCGTAATATAAAGTGTTACCAATTATTTTCATGAATACCACTCCACTTTCTTTACCTATCAGAGAATGACTCGCCAGCTATGGTTGAAATAGCAGGCCCGGGATACCGCAGACGTTTTAATGGAGTTGATGTTACCAACGAATCGGCCTGGAAACTTAAAAAGAAAAAACATACAAATTGATGTGTTTGTTCTGCTATGACTCACCAACTTGAAAGTAAATTGCACATAACACAATGTCAACAAAATTATTTCTGACTCATTGAATAAGATAGGACAAGGAAACTGACAGGATTTTAATTGGATCTAGCCTATTCAAATTACATACTGTTACGAAATGCTATTTTGGTATATGCAGCAGACATGGTCATTGCACATATACTACTAACAAAACTAGTATACACATTAACAGTAACTATATAGTACATATCGTAAGAAAGGTAACATTGCTTCTTGCAAAGAGCCTCCAATAATCGCTGCATCTGAACATACAAAGATAACAACGAACCCGAGCCCGACCCCCCCCCCCCCCCAACCAACGCATTTAGAAAAGCATACTTAGATTACTTACATAACACTCAGAAATAACATCAATGGTTGATAAAGCACATTTACCTGTCGAGAAGAAATGTGGCAAGCTCTGCATCCAGCTTGAACCCTTTCAAATCTCGTAGATTCCTCCACCTTTCAAATGCTGGTCCGATATTTATCCTCATTTTATTACGCGCACGGTCGCTTTCTATCTTTGTTGTCTTCTTCTCCTTGGTTTTTCGCTTAGCTCTGGTTGGTAACCGAGGAATCGGAAGTTTGTTAGAGAGCGTTCTATCCGCCATCATGCTGAATTTCATCCAATACACCTGTGTGTGAACTTCAGGCGGGTGCATGTGATAATGAGCACGAGGGGGGAGGGTGCAGGAACTGTGATTGACAGGCAGAGTATACACAGCCCTGCGCTGATTGGACCAGATGAACCGGTCTGCGATGATTGGACCAAATTAAGAGGGAGCGGTGCATTTTTGCAAAACAAATAACAGGCTCTAGGTGGAGGTAGAGGCGCGGGGTTTTTTCTTAAACAGTCTAAATTATGTTGTTCTATCGAAGCATAGTGTTGGTTTCAGTGAATATGATCAAAAAATATGTTAAAAAAAGCTGCCGACCGCAGCTTTAACACTGCATGAAAAGTTCGCCGATCGACCTATGCGTATTGTAAAAACCATCTGGAATTAAGTGTTATATGAAGAAACTAATTGTCTATGTATTGAGCTATTTGTGTACAGTAAATAAAAGGACGAGGAGGAGAGGAGACAACATGCCTCGTTGTAAGAGATGATCTAGCCTATCTGAGGGTCGAAAGGTCGGAGGGGCTGCAGGAGAACGCGGAAGGAGCAAACCTGCCAAAAGGGCCAAACACAGTCAAAGGGGGCTGCAGAGGGATGAGAGCAGCTCTATGCGGAAAGTTCAAATGGGAGGAGCAACAAATGCATCATAGCTCCTAGGATGGCAGTTGGAGAGGAGGAAATTATGCATATGATATGAAAGATGAAACATCAAAACCAAATCAAATCAAAAGCAATTTAAGTATACAGACGGCCGGATGAACAAAGTTTTAAGCATCGAGAGGAAAAGTGGAAAAGAGAAATTGTCAACAGAAATTGAAAAGAACGAAGCTGATTACTACAGAAGATTTGCATGGCCACAGTCAATCAAACTTCTCGACAATGACTGTGGCCTTCAACGAGGCCCAGTGAAAGATCTGTAACAATATCAAAGAAACTTAATCTGAAAGAAAGACTGAAAACATTAAAACTACACAGAGACATTGAACAGAGAACATAAGGTGGACATTTTATGGGAAACATCCCAAAGATAACAAATTATACAAATGGACAATATTTAAAATCAAAGAAATAGGTTTACAAAGTTGCTTTTTATGCTCTAAACTAAATCAGATTTTAATAAGGTAATAACATTTTCAAGTCCACATAAATATGATAGAGGTGATAAATTCAACAAGAATTCTTATGGATTAGAGAAAAAGTTAAGGTCAACCTGTCTGGATAAATATTAAGGTCTTTTTGGGAAATTCTAAGTTGAAAGATATATTTTGTAGGCCACAATTTGGTAATTTTTGTCAATGTTAGTATGTTAACAAAAACATTAACATAGAAAAAGGAAAGATAGAGATTTCAAAATGATACAGTACAAGAAAATGTAAGCCTTAGACTTAGAAAAATTCAATAGGAAATGCTTTATAACAGAAATTTTGAATAAATCAACTACAAAAACTTTAGATCTATTACATAAAAGAGGCTAGCGTAAGGTGTACAAGTGAGAAGAGAAATGGTATTAGAAGAAGACTATAATCAAATCATAGCAACATATACAATGAAGATGTTTGGAGAATTATTTTGGATTTGTAGAAAAAGAAAATGTCGTTATCATTGGGATGGAGAGAAAAGGTATTTAAATATGATGAAGACATGTAAATCAATACAACAGAAGGGAATTTAAAATCCTCATTAAAGGATGATCAGAACAATTAATCATAAAATTATATGTAGATTCTGTCGATTAACCAAATGTGCCAAATTACATTAAGGTATGGGACTAAGCTAAATAAGGAATTTAATAAAGTTTGTCAGAATAAAAATACAAAATAAATAAACTATGTAAAGTACTACAATCAAAAGTAGATTATTAAGGTTAGCAATAAGGCATTAATTTATCTTAGGATAACAACTAGATGCAGCCAGTAGAAATAGATGACAAAATATATATTGAATCAATTTTAGTTAGAGGTTAGCGGGTAAATAAGTTGTAGGTGTCTTTTTAGAAAATCAAATGGAAGTTAAAATATCAGGATGATGGAAAATTTAACTTGAAATTAACAAGAATGTTATGATGATGATGATGATGAATAAGAGGAGGAATAAGATGTACTTGTATTGAAACAAATATTTCTTATTTGTCATGCTTTACTTTTTGTTTTTATTTTTAGTAATTTTTGTTTTATTTGCTTTTTGGGTTTCTTTGCTTTATTTTGTTTACTTTTAACTTTACAATATATTCTACATAACTGGGACAACCAACAACAGGTGGAGAACCAATTACACACACACATTTTTTAAACTGTTTATAAAGAGGGACCTTAAGTTCTTTTACTTTTACATTCAGAGACAAAACAAGAATGAAAAGATGTTTGCTCTTATTGTCCATAGTTCGAAGTGCAGTGGCATAATTTGGTAATTGGTAAGGTACAGTGGCTTTCTTTAGTCACAATATATAGTAATAACTGAGACACTGAGTTATGAAACGGCACTTCGGATTAAAATAAATAAACAGGAAACTGAGGCTAAATAAGCCTCAGAGCGGGGAATGAAGTGGTTTGTTTTAATCCGAATATGGGTATCAAATACTTTACCATTATGTTTATATTTACCATTTTGTTTTTATTGGTTTTATGTTTTTCTATATGGATATAACCAGTTACTTTACCATTATGTTTTTATATCTTTCTATATGAATATAACCAGTTCAGTTAATATACATTGCAGTTTGATTGCAGTTTGTTCAAAAAGTACATGGGGAAGGGTCGCTACATGGTGTGGGTAGGAACAAAGGACCTACAGTCCCGGGAATGAGATCACCATGTTTTTCTATATGATATGAACCATATGTTGCTTCATGTTACAAACCCATGGGAATAGGATTGCGTGCGAAGGCAGACTTAAATACTCTAGTACAGGGGAAAGGTTTTCAGTGAGTCTTGGAGATTTTGCAGGACTGCTCAGCTTTTATTTGCCTGGTTAATAAAAGTCTATCTTTTGAAAATGAAACCTACGGCTTGAGTATTTTATTCTTAAAGAACCCAAGGAGGAAAACCACAACAGGTTCTACATTCTCCCCTCACCAAGAATCGTTATGTCCTCATAACGAAGGAAAATAAAAGGGAAAATATTTGCTTTTGCACAATGATGAAATGTACATCATAGAAACTATCACTCACACACTATCAAATAAAATCTCTAACAATTTTCGTATAGATGCACATTTACTCAGGTAACGAAGTAAAAGACTATCACATATACACATTTGAACCATAATGACTGAATGCTTCAATTTACAGGCTTTACTTTAACTTGACTGTATAAGCACTCAATTTGGAGGGAACATTCATCAACAAATAAACTGTAGAACAATATCTAACAGGATTCATAACTTTTGCTCGAGCATGCACTGGCTCCCATTTTGGAACACCTAGAGTATCATATGTAAACCTCTTAGGCACAACTTTGTCTCTCTGAGGCCTTTTTCCCATTTCAAGTACATTATCAGAGATAGTATTATGTCCCTCACTCTGATCTATACACATCTGATCTTGTACAGAACTGGCAGCATTTGTTTCTTGGTTCACATTTAGCAAATTGTCAGAGATGTTCTCTAATAGCAGTCTTGAACTTGATTCTACAGATTCATCTGTCTCTGCTCTTTGCAAAACACCAATCTCTTCATCAAAGCGTTCCACATGATCATTGACAGGTTCAAAAACCACTGAATCTGAAGTGGTTTCTATTTCTGCAGGTGTTAACTGCCGGGCTTGAGGTTTTGGAAAACACACTCTGTACATTTCAGTCTCACTGTCAGAACTCTCATTATCATTTAGATCAACTCTTTCTGCCTCTTGTATTTCCGGAGCATCCTTCAATTCCTGTTCTTGGAATTTGACCGTGTTCTGCATTCTTTCGTCGTCTCAGAGTCCTCCTCTTGAGTGTCAATACACTGTCAGGAACTTGCCGCTGTGTCAACTCTTGTCCAATAGGAAGAATGTGATTCCTATGCAAAATTTTGACAGGTCCATTTCCACTCTCAGGCTTTAGACGGAACACAGGTAAGTGAGGCATTTGGCTCTGTACAATGTAAGGCTCAGTACTCCATCGATCAGCCAACTTGTGTTTCCCTTGCAGGCCAAGATTTCTGATCAGAACTCGATCGCCAGGTACCAAGTGACAATAATTCAATCTCTGATCATATCTTCTCTAGTTTCCTGCATTTTTCTTCCCAGCACTTTCCTCGGCTAGCTCATAAGCGGACCTAAGTTCTTGTTGCATGATCTTCACAAAACACCTGTAAGACTTTGTAGACGTACCATCACTTGACACACCAAAGCTCAGGTCGATCGGCAATCTAGCCTCTCTTCCAAACATAAGAAAGTAGGGAGAGTATCCTGTGGCTTCGTTTAGGCTACAATTATACACATGCACAAGATGTCCCATGTGCCGGCTCCAATGTGTTTTCTGCCTCACATCCAGGGTCCCCAACATGTCCAAGAGTGTTCGGTTGAACCGTTCAGGTTGCGGATCACCCTGGGGATGGTACGATGTTCTACGGGATTTTTCCACTCCTAAAAGATCAAACAACTCATGGATAAGCTTGCTCTCAAAATCCCGTCCCTGGTCGGAGTGCATACGTTTAGGTAGTCCATAGTGAACAAAATATCTCTCCCAGAGGACTTTTGCAACAGTGGACACCTTCTGGTCCTTAGTTGGGAATGCCTATGCATACCGGGTGTAGTGGTCAGTGATAACAAGGACATTACAGATGTTTCTTGAGTCCGGTTCTATGGATAGAAAATCCATACATACAAGATCCATTGGCCCAGAACTAGACAGATGTGACAAAGGCGCAGCTACCTTTGGCAAAGTCTTCCTTTGAACGCATCTGGCACACGTCTGACAATATTTCTCCACACAGACCTTCATCCTGGGCCAATAAAACCTCTCTTTCACAAACCCGTAAGTCTTGTCAAACCCTAAATGTTCAGAATCATCATGAAGGGATTTGAGAACATCGTCATGGAACTTTTCTGGGAGACACAACTGCTTACGACGAGGTCGACCTTGGACTTGAGTACACCGATACATCAATCCATTTTCCAATACTAAACGCCCCCACTCTCTTAAGATCAAAGGAATGTCCTTATGAGCTTCTTTTTGGACCATAGTCTGATCTCCTCCTTTCAAAGCTTTCCAAATCTCTCCAAGACATGTATCATCCTTCTGAGCCTGCGACAAATCCTCAGAACTCAGATTGGAAATCTTAAACGCATCTAGCTTAACTAAGTTACAGTAGGCTCTGGGAACTGCCTTAGGAGACCCTCCTAGAGAAGCAACAATCCTATTGGCACTTGCAAAACCATTTTACTGGTCTGCTCCTGCTAGCTGACACAAAGATCTCACACAAGAGGATGGGATATTCGTCCACTCCTGCTCCTTCACTCGCCTATGGGGCCGCCGAGACAATGCGTCAGCATCAACATTTTGTCTGCCAGGCCTGTACTTGAGACTGAAATCATATGCTGAGAGGGCCGCCAACCACCGATGTCCAACTGCATCTAGCTTAGCCGTTGTCAAGATGTAGGTGAGTGGATTGTTGTCAGTTTGAACCTCAAATTTAGCTCCATACAAATAATCATGTAGCTTGTCAACAACTGCCCACTTTAATGCCAAGAACTCAAGTTTATGGACTGGGTAGTTCTTCTCAGAAGGTGTCAAACTTCGGCTGATAAAAACCACAGGCCTTAACCCTTGTCCTTGATCTTGGTACAAGACGCCACCCAAACCTTCAAAACAGGCATCAACATGCAGGACGTACGGGAGCTGAGGATTGGCGAAAACCAACAGAGGAGCTTGGGTAAGTCTCACCTTTAACTCATTAAATGCTGTTTCACAGGTGTCAGTCCATCTATTACCAAATGGATCCGAGGCTGTGTACACCACTCGTTCTGGGCAGGATCCTGCTTTTATCTTCTTCAAGCTGACTACAGGCAAGCAACCTTGCAACAGCTGATTTAGAGGGTAGGACATCTTTGAATAGTCTTTTACAAATCTTCTGTAATATCCACAGAAACCCAAAAACGAACGGAGCTCTGACACATTCTGCGGTCGAGGCCAAGTTTTCACAGCTTCGATCTTCGCGGGATCTGTGGAAACACCATCTTGAGACACAATGTGTCCGACATAGCTGACAGAAGTCTGACAAAAGGTACACTTGTCCAAAGAAAGCTTTAATCCTTCACTCTGTAACCGGTCCAACACATTTATTAACCTCTCCTCATGCTCCTCTAAAGTCCTTCCAAACATGATGAGGTCGTCCAAGTAAACCAACACCTCTAGGAGATTCATGTCGCCTACCGTCTTTTCCATGACTCTTTGAAAAGTCGATGGAGCTCCAGAAATTCCCTGTGGCATCCTCTGGAACTGATAAAATCCCACCGGGCAAATGAAAACTGTTTTTTCTTGGTCAGCTTCACTCATGGGAATCTGGTAGTACCCGCTCCTAAGGTCCAATACACTGAGCCACTTGCTCCCATTTAGGCAAGCCAAGGCATCTTCTATTCGTGGAACGGTTTATTGGTCGGGTACTGTACGCCGATTCAAAGTTCTATAATCCACACACATCCTAATGTGACCATTCTTTTTACGGACGACAACAATCGGAGATGCATAGGGACTCCTGGACTCGGTTATGACCCCTGCCTCTTTCAACTTCTCCAGATGTTGCCTGACATCTTCCAAATCAGCTGGAGGAAGCCGTCGTGATGGCTCTCGAAAAGGCTTATCTTTAGTCAGTCGAATGTGATGTTGTGTACTTTTCGAACATCCCACATCAAATTCATCACAAGAAAAAACATTGCTGCTGTTTTCATTCTTCAGTCAGAGGGGAATCTCCAAAGGAAAGGGAATACTGATTCAATCCATCCTGTCCTCTGTTCTCTTGTGACTTGGAGGCTGTAGATACCACATATACTGGAAACACATGAGCAATGGGCATTCCTCTTGTAATCATAACTGGGTGAGAAGAGACATTCAATTCAATTCAATTCAATTTTATTTATATAGCGCTTTTCACAATTGGTGATTGTTTCAAAGCAGCTTTACATTAATAGAAGCAGTGGAAAGCACAGAAAAACGACAGATAGCACAACATAATACACGATAGCACAAGCAGCTAAATTTGATGCGGCTATGAATCAACATTATAAGCGTGCGTATTGCTAATGTAACGTAAAGAAGAGGGTGCTAAGTTAAGCCCAAGAGGGCTGCCTCCCCGGGTTGAAAAACCCCCTAGGAGAAAAAAAAACCCAGGCTCAGCCGGGGAAGTAAAAAAAAGTCATAGGAGGGAAAAACCCTTGGGAGATATATTTATATTGAAACGATTAAGGAGATTAGGCGGAGGTTAAGCGGGTTCTGCCGGTGGTCGTTGGTCATGCATCAGCTGGGCATCACGTTGAAGGTCTGCCGGTGGGTCAGAGATGTGCCGACTTTCACATTTACCGGAACTGGGTCTGTTTGTCTCATTGTCCTCGGAGAGGAGGACGAGACATAAAGAAAGAAAAACAAAACCCAATTAGCGTAGGGGCCATTCATATGTATACACATGTACATATACACAAACATATATCCATATATATCCACACATATCTATATATACATATATACACATATATATACATACACATACACACACATACACATACACATACACATACACATACACATACACATATACATATACACATATACATATATACACACATACATACACACATATATACATATACATACATATACATATATATATATATATACATATATATATATATACATATACACACATACATACATACATATATATACACATACATACACATACATACACACATACACACATATACACATACATACACACACATGTACATATACGTATTGAAGATACAACGTCATCCTAGTGAAAGACTCTGCACAGTTTGGTTTAGGGAGAATGAGAAAAATGCACGGGACGGCGAATGTTTTGGAAATGGGTGCAGTGACACCCTTTTAAGGACTGAAGTCCCGCCCCCGACTAGTGGGCTTAACACCACAAATCTATACCCATCGTGCTTTATTGAAGTCCGGACGAGCAAGGGAGTAAAGGGGAGACGGGGACGTGACTGCGCCAGCCATCTCCCTGATGCCTGTCTGGGCTTCACAGTACTCCCCTACTCGACTCAGAAACCTCAGGAGAAGGGCCGAGCAAGTGAACATAATTCCATACATAGCTTTCAATCACTCCTCTGCGCTTGGCAATTAATGGCCCGATTCGGGGATTTATTGGTGTAGTTTTGAAGTTTTGGCCTTGTATTGTGGTTTGTATGTGCACAGAGTAGCGTTTCTTTTCCTTGTATGTAGCCTTTTCTATTTTATACGTGACCTTTGTTTTTAAAAGTTTATGCCCGGCTCATGGTTTGCTGCACATATGTAAACAAGTAAGGAGAGATTAAACATTTTCTTAAGAATATTTAGCTTAGTTATTTATTAAGTTGTTCAAGCTATCTATTGTGAGATGAGTACCATTAATAAAACAATTATGTGAATGCCTTGTTGAAGAGAAAAGTTTTAAGTCTAGATTTAAAATTATCGACTGTGTCTGATTCTCGGACATCGGTTGGTAAATCATTCCAGAGCTTAGGGGCTAAGTAGGAAAATGACCTTCCACTTTTAGACACTTTTGATAGTCTAGGGATAATCAAGAGACCAGAATTTTGCGACCGTAGTGTGCGTGATGGATTGTATTCTGATAGTAATTCTCTAAGATATGAGGGTGCTAGGCCATTTAAAGCTTTGTAGGTGATTAGTGATATTTTAAATTGTATGCGATATTTAACTGGTAGCCAGTGTAATGATGCCAGAATTGGGCTTATGTGGTCATACTTTTTAGATCGAGTAAGTACCCTTGCGGAAGCGTTTTGAACTAGCTGAAGCTTGTTTACTTGATTTGCATGGCATCCCCCGAGTAGCGAGTTACAATAGTCTATTCTAGAGGTCATAAAAGCATGGATAAGCTTCTCTGCGTCAGATGTAGACAGTATATGGCGTATTTTCGAGATATTTCTAAGATGGAAGAATGCTGTGTGGCAGACGTTGGCGATATGACTATCGAAGGATAAGTTGCTGTCGAACATCACACCTAAGTTCCTAACCGTGGAAGATGGCACCACAGCGCAGCCATCTATGTGCAACTTGTAATCTGACATATTATGTTTGTAGCGATTCGGTTCAATAATAAGTATCTCTGTCTTATTGGAGTTCAGCTTAAGAAAGTTATGTGCCATCCAGTCACTAACATCGCTAAGGCAGTCTGTTAGCTTAGAAAACGTGTGTGTTTCGCTGGGATGTGAGGAGATGTAAAGCTGGGTATCATCCGCATAGCAGTGAAAACTTATGTTATGTTTCCTGATAATGTCTCCTAGAGGTAACATGTATAACGAGAACAGGATAGGACCTAAAACCGATCCCTGCGGTACACCGTATTTAACCAGGGAGTGATATGACTCTTCCTCGTTTACATAAACAAAGTGATAGCGATTGGTTAGATACGACCTAAACCAGGCTAGCGCCTGACCACTGATACCAACATAGTTTTCTAGTCTATTGAGTAAGATTGTATGATCTATTGTGTCAAAGGCTGCACTAAGGTCTAATAATATAAGAATTGAGATTTCACCACTGACTGTAACTCCAATCCTGTGTGACTGGACAACGGTGGCAGATTGCACTTCAGCCGTTACTAGCAGCTCATCAAGAAATCGAGGTTCCTCAGGCTTATCCACTAACATGGCTTTATCGAACAAACCCTTAGGATATTTCAGGGTCCCATAAACCCTAGCACTTTCCCCTGGAGGCAATTTCACTGGTTTTGGGCGAAGATACCAAACAGTCCCCCTGCGGTCATCATCATCATCACACTTTTCACGTGCAATTACTCGTTCATAAGCGTTTCTGATCTCGGGGTGAACAGTCAAAGTGTGAAGGAAATTATTTCCAACCTTGTCTACCAGCCTCTTTACCATTGAAGTGTTTGTTCCCACTAGAATGTTAACATCTCTGTTTTTGACAGGATCGGGACAGACCAACACAAGTGCATCTATGGATTCTGACACTCCTGCCACAGACCCTGGAAACTCCAGCCTCAAAGACATACAGCCATCATATGGGTATCGCTGTGTGCTCAGTCCCCATAGCTCCAAATTTTCTATGGGCGTCAAAGGCAGATGCTTTAAGTGTTTCTCATAGAAAGATCTGTATAGGAGAGTTACCTGCGATCCACTGTCTAACAAAGCCTTAGCAGAGACCCCCTCCACTTTAATAGGAAAAATAGAGCTAGGTCCCACTAGCCCACTAGGCAGAACTGCTGGCTTTACTTTGACTCTCTTGCACTTGGTGGAACGTGTTCCTCCCGGAGCTTCGGTCCGTTCCTTTACCGAGCCCCGGAAAAGTTTCCCGATGGCTGTCTCATTTTTATGAGTCGTTGGTTCACTTTCCTGAGATTTTCCTCACCTGTACAATCACGCTTCATATGCCCATCTTCTCCGCATCTGTAACAGAAGATATTAGCTTTGTTCACTGGTCTAGAAATTGTGCTCTCTGCAGCCGCAGGTAGACTGTGCACAGCAGGATGATCTTGGGTTATAGGTTCTTTTACAGCAGCGGTCAGATGAGACACTTCCTTTTTAAGTCTCCTTATCTCTTTCTTCAGCTTTTCTACTTCTGAATCACCCAAGTTAGTGTTAACAGGCGACCCATCTCTCGAAAGGGACACCACAGAGACAGCTGCATTGGACTGTGCTGAATTCCTCTCTTGTAAAAGAGTTTCTTCCTCTCTCACCTCTTTTATTAACTTGTTAAAAGGAGGAGGGGGAGACAACTTGTGAGTCATTCTCAAGCGCATAGCAACTAGATCACTGGAAAGGGCACCTCTGACTATTTGTTGCATTCGAAGGTGATTCATGTCAGAATATTCAATGCCTTTCTTCCTCAGCATACTATACAACATCCTGTCCAATCTCAGTATGTAGGCCGAGAGCTTCTCTCCTTCGTTCTGGTAAGTGCTGCGAAACTTTAACATCAAATCTGCCGCATCCTCAGTAGTGCCAAACGCAGATTCTAGTGCACTAAGATTGTCACTGAATGTAGCAAATGGGTTACCAGTTTTCTCAAATCTTACAATGTCCGCTGCAGGACCTCTAAGACACTCCACTAGCCTCTGTTTCTTCACATGCTCAATGCACTGCCATTCTTCCAAAGTGTGGGTAGTCTGCTCTACCCAAACCTCATATTCATCTTCTCCAGGAGGAGTTGGGATAGACCCTGAGAAAGGACGCAACTTTCTATATGCGACTCTCTCCTCAGATGAAGCCACGTGACATGTTTGAACAAGAGAGTTTATTGCATCAACGAGCTTAGTGTTAAGATCAGGTGCAGAGGAAACAGAACTTGGAATGTCAGCTAGTGATTTACCCTCTTTTTGGAGAAAAGACATCAGCTTAAACTGAAACTCATCTTCTCTGTTCTGTTTGGGTGCCTCAGCAGCAACATGAACAACTTGTGTGTACCAGGAGCCTACTTCAGGGCCTCCAAGCTCTGCAGGGATAGACGTCTTGGAAACAATATCAGCTGTTTCTACCAAAACAGACTTGTGTTGCTTAGTCTTATCCAAAAGCTGATCCCGCACTTTGCATTTTCCAATTCCCAGTACAGCATCAAGCACCCTATAGACTGTTTTGTCATCACAATCTGCAGGAACATTGTTCAGAATAAGAATTCTGTCAAGCTCAACATATTTCTCTGTGCACCATGCAACAATCTTATTAACATCCATTTTGTCTCACTTGTGTGTCATTAACAATATTTGATCAACAAACAAACAAAAAACAGGCAATGCTGTTAATCATTAACTTTGTTTAGACATTGTTTTGAATTCTATGTACATAAATTGTTCCCAATTTTTTTTTTTAGAACATACAGGGTCACAATTTCTGAAAACAAAATCTGAATAATCTGAGTGATCCCTTGGACGAGCCCCCACAAAATGTAGCCCTCCCACCTGGTAAGTACTCAAAACCACTTTAGTTAGGCCACAATTTCCTAATGTTAAACTTTAACATTAAAACACAGAACCCAGATCTCAGACCTTCACTTAATTGTGTCAGATTTATGTTTTCTATTTCGTAATATACAGTATATTATTCTGTCACCCTTAAATTGGAAATAACAAATCTCAGAGAAGAAAACTCAAAGAGATATATATATAAATCAAATAAACATTTATTTATTTCTTCAACTCTTTTGTTTGTGCGATTTCTTGTTTCCTTCTTTCTTTTTTTTAGTAACCCCAAAAAATGTGGATTAACAGATCAGTTTAACAGATAAACCACAACAATCACAATACCACAACAAAACAACAACCGAACCTTTAAGCAAATTTCAAATTACCCAGCTGGGATTTTCAGTACACAGTTGGCGCGCTAGTTGGAGCTCTTTCAATGCACAAGAGAAACACTTGCAAAATGGAAATCAATACTCATCACTTGCACGCGAGATGACAACAGTATCCGGGAAACATCCTACGATTCCGTTGAATGCACTCCGATTAACTCCTTCCTCTCCGAGATGGAGAGATGAATCCGCGAAGATCCACACAGAACTTGTTGACGATCTCTCCGTGTTGTTAAAACCACAAGCATTCACGAGAGCTCTTAACCCCCAGGGGTCCAAAAACGCGGGGACGTGTTTTGACGTGTTTTCTCCTTATCATAGCAGAATCAACTTAAAATACTCCATCATTAATAATCAAACACTTACGTGTTTGACATCATTTGAAACTCTGAAGGGTCCTCTTAAATTAGTGTACATTCACAATAACAACAGATCTTTGTGTTTTTGTCAAATAAAGAAAATAAACAGGGTGCTCATTCAGACATTTCTGTCTCCGCCAGCTGTCTCTCAAATCACGTTACAAAAATTAGTTGAAACTCCGCGACTACTCGTCACACAAACATAATACATATATCCAAAGAAAGCCTGAAATGTCTACTTTTAAACAAGCTAATTATAATCAAAAACAAATATTTCCTGTTTATATAATCTGCATTGAAGTAAAGAGAGTACCGTTTTTCCTGGCTGAGCTCATTATCTCTAATGCGGTCACGCCCACACGCTGTTGACATGGTAATGAAGAGACGAGCTGTTCAAACCAGCAAAGCGTAACGTTTGATAAGATTTAAAGACTTTAGCGCATGTTTGGATTATAAACTTTATACACACACGTGAGGAATATCTTCATTTATGTCTGGACATTGAGGAAGAGAAGCATTTATCTTTAACGTTACCTAAGAAGAAGAACAATGGAAGACGCAATGGAGAAGGATATATTCCTGAAGAAACTGTAAGTCATTTGTCTTCATTTATATTTGCTATCATGTAATATTTTATGGCTTGTGCAGTTCAGCCTACATAAGCAACCTCAACAGACTGCACGCCTCGGATTGAAAAACGTTCGCATTGTTTACAAACGAGTAACTTACGCGTGATCACGTAAGTTAATGGCGGATTTCATTGTTTGCTGTACAGTGTTAGACACAGTTATTCACTTTCGTATCCTTCATGGCAACTTTGAGTAATGTTGCACTGCTGTGTCTTTTAAGTGTGTGCTGTAAGATTCCATGTTTACATGCTTATTTACAATTGAGTACGCGTGATCACGTAATGGCGGATTTCATTGTTACATGCTGTAGTTACAGTAGACACTTTCGTATCCTTCATGGCAACTTGAGTAATGCTGCACTGGGGGGGTCTGCTGTAATATGATATTGTTTACATGCAACGCATTCCATACATTGCGTTTTACACGCGACACCGTTTTATTATGAGCTCCGCGTTGTTTACACGGAGACTCGCCTTTTTTTGTGACCAAATGGTGGCGCAGCGGTAGTGCGTTAGGCCGCCATGTGGTAGACCCGGGTTCGAAACCCGCCTAGGCCAAGTTTTTTTTATACAGTATATTGAGTTTAGGCGACCACCGTTACAAGTGCTATCATTTACCCATCAGTTATGTATGTAAGGGTATTTCTGTGGACAATTTATGCTAACAGCTGTTCATAACTCTCTTACAGGTCTGCATCCCTCTCATCAGTAAACTATGAAGTGGAAAAACATATTCACACTCTTTGGACATAAAGTTGTATGGTAACATGAGCCACATGAAGTTTACAGCTCTGTTGTTTATCAGTTTCTTATACAAGTTAAAGGAACAGTATGTAAGAAATTTATATCATTTAATCATAAAATGGCCCTGATATGTTACTAGACATTAAGAAATCATTTTCATTTCAAATACTTATATCACTGACAACAGTGGTCCGTCCAGGATATTGTCATTTAAAAAGTGGAGTTGCAGCCCTCAACTGATGTTTATGTTGTCATGTTGTGTATTGGCCACCAGTTGTGTGATTGCAGTACCAGTTTTAGCCACAAGTTTTGTGATTGCAGTACCAGTTTTGGCTACAATGCTACATACTGTTCCTTTAAGTTTTTGAATAGGGTCCTACTGACCTTCATTTCTATTTTGATTATATTGTTAACTTCTTAATAAACCTCAAACAAACATGTTCATTTGTCCTCACATTCTTTACTGTAGTTCCCTCCTCCCTCATTATGCAGCTCATTATGCAGCTCATTATGCGAGCCTTTGTTTGCTAGCTGTCAATCAATCCTTCTCGCATACGGCCCCTCTAAACAAAAAGTGTCGTACAATTTCTAAATCAATATACTGGTTTATGTGAATGAGTAGGCAGGATGATTTTCACATCATTTTAAAGAAAAAACTCTAGACTACTATATTCTGTTTAGGAAAGTCTTGTTAAAACATGTTTAGTATGGGTTTTGTGGACTTATATCAGTGACTTAAAATTTTAGCTTTTTAAAAAAACACGCATAACCCTTTTTCTCTCAAAAATACAAACATGTACATACATGTAGCTCATATAATATTTTAGCCCAGTTTGTGCTGAACACAGTGGTATGAGACACTTGCCATTATTATGTTTTAAAGCAACCGAAAAAAGACCAAATGTAAGAGCATGTCAGAACCTCTGACAGTGTCCCAAAATGGTCGGACCCCAGAGGGTTAAGCACACTAACCTGTACTATATTCAGTGCAATAATGAAATAAACACGCGTGTATAGTCTTCCGGGTTGCAAACAAATACTTCTTAACTATAATACTAGGCGTAAGAAAATAAACGCGAGTATTATTCTTCCGGAACCATTTCTATATTTTAGGCTAATAAACAAATAAACATAACGATCACAAACAGCACAATCTCACGTGGAGTCCTCGTGCGAAGTCTCTCGTCTCGCAACTCACGTGTGATTCAGGTGTGTGTGTGTGAGTGCCGCTCTGCTTTCTTTCCAAGCGATCTCGTGCAGCAAAAGAAAACTGATGTTTCACTCGTTTCTCCGATAAAGCAAACTCACAGTCAACTCACTACAATTTCAGCTGCCACCGGTAATGTCTGTGAACGTAGCTGCAGCAATTTCTATTCACGTTCAACACATTTTTTCCGTCTCTTTCCCACACACCAAAAACGTGGTGCTCTCTTCCTTGAATTCTCTAGCCCCTCCCCTTCAACTCCCAAAGGTCAAAATACACAGTTCTTATTGGTTATACTGAAAACACCATACAATAATCATGGCATATTTTTCCCAACATATATACATTTTACAAATCTGGTAAGTACAGGTATTATGTATAAAAAAACACAAGGTCCATTAACCATTGTTTATCTGTGTGTATATATAGCATTTTAAACTTACATACCAATAATGCAACTCTCTTCTTTCTTATTCACATGAATTCAAAATACTTAATGTACACATTTGTGCAGGGTTCTACATTAGTATTATCTGTGCATCAGTTAAGCATGAATTCATGATTATTAGCGCACCTTTATTGTAAAGTTTTACCAGAGAAGCTAATGTAAATATTACAGTAACCGGCTGGCAACCCTGCGGCCAGTATTTTACGGTAAAATTTACAGGTGTGTTTTTACAGTGTAGGCATCCACATCTCAGAGCACTTTAACTGGGCTGTTTACAGCCAAGCTCAGGTAAAAAATAGCCAGACAGCAGATATACTTTCTGAGACAACTGCCGAAGTTCAAGGTCTCCCCAGCTATCCTGAAAACATTCTTTACAGGAGCTATAGAACGAATTCTCTCAGTGCATCTATGTTTTGTGTGAAAACAGCTCCATTCATTATCGTAAAGTCCTTGGAAAGGGATACACTGGATCACTGGAGCTGTTCTTCCTTCCCTGCAAAACATATACACCTGACATTGCATCAAAGAGCTGTCAAGATTATTAAAGACCCACTACATCCCAACAGCTATCTGTTCAACCTGTTGCCATCAGGCAAAAGGTTTTCTAGTCCGAGGACCAGAACTGAGAGGTTCAAGAGGAGCTTCTTCCTTCAGGCCATCAGTCTACTTAATACATACAGAAGAATCTGGGATAAGTTGTTGTGGTTCATTGCACACTGCACTATATTGTTACTGCTTGCACTTTTAATGTTAATCCTGTGTAACACCTGCAATCTTGTACTGTTATATTTGCATATTATGTATGTTTTTGAAACACCATTGTCATGACCCTGCCAGTCTGTCATAGTTATTCATAGTTGTTCATAGTCATGTAGCAGGATTCTGGTGGTACCCATGTTTTGTGTGGTAACACGTGGCCTTTTGTTTGAGCTGTCTGCTGCTGTGTCTTGTCTCTGACCCCATCCCCTTGTCTCCTGGTTATTTATTTATTATTGGTTAACTCCCCTCACCTGACCTTCTGTCGTTATCTCTTTAAGTTTTCCTATTTAAGGCCCCAGGCTATGTTTACACGTGGGCGGCTATTTTCATAAACGGACATTTCAACCTCGCCGGTTTCAAAAATAATATCGTGCACACAGTTTTCAGAAAAGTGTTTATTTACACATACCCGTGCATATATGCCGTTAAGAGAAACTCAAGCCAATCACCGGCAGCACTGGTGGTGGCGCGGGCTGGGTCTTCATGTTGGAGGGGGGAGTTGTTGCAGTAGGTGACAGATGACGTCAAAGTACCGCGAGAGCGAGTTAAGGAATCACACGTAGAGGTCTGATTTCTAATCGCTCTTGCGGTACTTTGACATCATCCGTCTGTCGGTTTTTGCAGCGCCGCATGAAGTAAAACACGCGTAAAATTGCTGACCTACGAGCACTCGTCTCTGCTCCTCGACAAAATGGAGCAGCTGTATTTGCAAATACAAACACACAAAACGAGTTTGCACGAACATAAATGTGGTCTTGGGGGCGTTCAGAGTTGCGGTCGCATGTGGGCATGGGTCGCGCTTTTGGCGTGGGTGCGAGCTCTGGCGCGTTCTCTGCGGCGTTGCCTGCTTGGGCATCCGTTTGTCTCGCTTTGCATGCGGCCGTGCGGCCGAGGATTTTCGGGATCTCCACTCTGGCCGGAGTTTTTAGAAACAATCGGTTTCAGAGGCGAGTTCTCCGTTTGCGTGTAAATGAGGGGCACAAACGAAGGTAAATCTCTCAGTTTTTAAAAATAACCTTGTACGTGTAAACAGAGCCCCAGTTTGTTCTGTCCTGTGCTGAATCGTTTGATTTGTCTTACACTGTAGTCAAGTCATTTAGTCAAGAAGTCTTGTTCAATTCAATTCAATTTTATTTATATAGCGCTTTTCACAATACTCAATTGTTTCAAAGCAGCTTTACATTAATAGAAGCAGTAAAAGCACAGAAAAACGACAGAAAGCATAACATAATACACAATAGCATAAGCAGTCAAATTTGCTGCGGCTATGACGCGACATTATGAGCGAGCATATTACTAATGTAACGTCTAGAAGAAGAAGCTAAGTTAAGCCCAAGCAAGCTACCTCCCCGGGGTAAAAAAACCCCTAGGAGAAAAAAAACAAAAACCCCGGGTTGTTTAGCCGAGGAAATAAAAATAAAAGTCCTAGGAGGGAAAAACCCTTGGGAGATATACATGTATATACACACATATAAACGGATAAGGAGCTTAAGCGGAGATTAAGCGGAGATTAAGCAGAGATTAAGCGGATATTAAGCGGGTCCTGCCGGTGGTCGTTGGTCAGGCATCAGCTTGGCATCACATTGAAGGACGACCAGTAGATCAGAGGTGTGCCGACTTTCACATCTACCGGAACTGGGTCTGTTTGTCCCATTGTCCTCAGGGTCAATGGGACCCAGGGACGAGACAGGGAGAGAAAAACAAAATCATATTAGCGTAGGGGCCGTTCACATGTAATGCAAGTGTCACACAGTGATGTGGTTTAATCAGCTTAGTTTCAGACAGACTAACTATTGAGGCATAATTGTTTTATCCACAGTTGAGGATTTTGCAAATTGGGGGCCCACTGCGACGGTATATATGGTAACTAAGGGTCACCTTCCGATTTTTAAGAGAAAATGAAACCTGTCGACCCGTTTGACTAAGGCCTGTAACCCCACTGTCGTCGTTAATGCAGGTTCAGTGGCAAACGGGTCTATATTGCATACTATTTACAAGATCACGAAAAAAACGCCAACATCGCAACCTGACCATACGTGTCAACCCGTTTGACTAAGGCTGGAGGCCCCACTGTCGTCGTTAATGCAGGTTCAGTGGCAAACGGGTCTGTATGGCATACTATTCACAAGACACAAGAAAGCGCCAAAATCGCAACCCGACCATACGTGCCAACCCGTTTGACTAAGGCCGGAAGCCCCACTGTCGTCGTTAATGCAGGTTCAGTGGCAAACGGGTCTGTATGGCATACTATTCGCAATAGAAAGAAAGCGCCAAAATCACAACCCAACCATACGTGCCAACCCGTTTGACTAAGGCCAAAAGCCCCACTGTCGTCGTTAATGCAGGTTCAGTGGCAAACGGGTCTGTATGGCATACTATTTGCAATACAAAGAAAGCGCCAAAATCACAACCCAACCATACGTGCCAACCCGTTTGACTAAGGCTGGAGGCCCCACTGTCGTCGTTAATGCAGGTTCAGTGGCAAACGGGTTTGTATGGCATACTATTCACAAGAACACGAAAGTTCCAAAATCGCAATCCGACTATAGGTTAAGATAAGGTTTTTATTTATTTATTTGGTTGGTCTGTGTTATGACCGCGAGTGCTTTGTTCCGTACAGATAACTATTTCGAGTTAAGTACTTTTACTAGACAAATTATGCGAATGCTTTGTTGAAGAGAAAAGTTTTAAGTCTAGATTTAAAATTATCGACTGTGTCTGATTCTCGGACATCGGTTGGTAAATCATTCCAGAGCTTAGGGGCTAAGTAGGAAAATTACCTTCCACTTTTAGACACTTTTGATAGTCTAGGGATAATCAAGAGACCAGAATTTTGCGACCGTAGTGTGCGTGATGGATTGTATTCTGATAGTAATTCTCTAAGATATGAGGGTGCTAGGCCATTTAAAGCTTTGTAGGTGATTAGTGATATTTTAAATTGTATGCGATATTTAACTGGTAGCCAGTGTAAAGATGCCAGAATTGGGCTTATGTGGTCATACTTTTTAGATCGAGTAAGTACCCTTGCGGAAGCGTTTTGAACTAGCTGAAGCTTGTTTACTTGATTTGCATGGCATCCCCCGAGTAGCGAGTTACAATAGTCTATTCTAGAGGTCATAAAAGCATGGATAAGCTTCTCTGCGTCAGATGTAGACAGTATATGACAGTATTTTCGAGATATTTCTAAGATGGAATAATGCTGTGTGGCAGACGTTGGCGATATGACTATCGAAGGATAAGTTGCTGTCGAACATCACACCTAAGTTCCTAACCGTGGAAGATGGCACCACAGTGCAGCCATCTATGTGCAACTTGTAATCTGACATATTATGTTTGTAGCGATTCGGTTCAATAATAAGTATCTCTGTCTTATTGGAGTTCAGCTAAAGAAAGTTATGTGCCATCCAGTCACTAACATCGCTAAGGCAGTCTGTTAGCTTAGAAAACGTGTGTGTTTCGCTGGGATGTGAGGAGATGTAAAGCTGGGTATCATCCGCGTAGCAGTGAAAACTTATGTTATGTTTCCTGATAATGTCTCCTAGAGGTAACATGTATAACGAGAACAGGATAGGACCTAAAACCGAACCCTGCGGTAAACCGTATTTAACCAGGGAGTGATATGACTCTTCCTCGTTTACATAAACAAAGTGATAGCGATTGGTTAGATACGACCTAAACCAGGCTAGCGCCTGACCACTGATACCAACATAGTTTTCTAGTCTATTGAGTAAGATTGTATGATCTATTGTGTCAAAGGCTGCACTAAGGTCTAATAATATAAGAATTGAGATTTCACCACGATCGGATGTTAATAGGAGGTCATTTGTAACTCTAAGCAACGCTGTCTCTGTGCTATGGTGGGGCCTGAATCTTTTCATATGTACTATTATTTGTCAAGAATGTGCGTAACTGGCTTGACACTACCTTTTCTAATATTTTCGAAAGAAAAGGGAGATTTGAGATTGGTCTAAAGTTATTAAGCTCTCCCTGATCAAGCTGCGGTTTTTTAATCAGCGGTTTAATAACTGCTAGTTTGAAAGCTGTTGGAACGTATCCTATTTCTAGCGATGAGTTAAAGATATTTAGAACCGGGGTTGACACTACAGGGAATACCTCTTTAAGCAGTTTTGTGGGAACGGGGTCTAATATACAGGATGATGATTTGGATGATATAACTAGTCTAGAGAGCTCATCTATTGTAGTAGGTTTAAATGAATCAAGATGTTCGTATGGTAGTCTTGTGTTAAGTGAACTAACGGGTAGAGTGGTGGCTGCCTGGGTAGCTACGATGTTTTCCCTTATAGCCGTAATTTTGTTAGAAAAGAAGTTCATGAAGTCGTTACTATTGTGTGGGAGTTTATTAGTGGGTTTCTGTTTGTTCTTTATTTCTAGTCAGTTTTGCAACGGTGCTGAAGAGGAAACGAGGGTTATTATGATTCTCATTTATAAGCTTGCTTAGATAGGTAGATCTGGCGGTTTTAATAGCCTGTCTGTAGTGTTTAACACTATCTTTCCATGCTGCACGCCATACCTCTAACTTTGTGCTTCTATAATTTCTTTCCATTTTCCTAGTTGCCTTTTTGAGTGCTGCGGTGTGATGATCATACCATGGAGCTGGCGGTTTTTCTTTGATTCTCTTTTTTCCAATGGGAGCAACGGCATCCAATGTGTTAGAACAGACATTGTTTAGGTTTTCTATTACAATATCTAGATCGTCACAGTTATCTGCTACATGTTTAATTTGGGACAGGTCTGGAAGAGTGCAAATAAATCTATCTTTAGTGGTGGAAATTATTGTTCTGGCTAATCTGTAGCATGTTGTGGATTGAGTGATCCTATCTAGAAGTACAGTGTATGACACAAGGTAATGGTCAGAAACTGCATCACTCTGAGGTGATATTTTGATGTCATTAATATTGAGCCCGAGTGACAGAATTAAGTCTAATGTGTGCTTACGAGTATGCGTTGGCCCTGTCACGTTTTGTCTAATATTGAGAGAATTTAGAACAACATTTGGTTGTATATTGTAGCTACACCACCCCCTCTCCCCTTTAATCGAGGTTCGTGTTTATAATAATAGTCTTGTGGGGTGGATTCGTTTAAACTAATGTAGTCGTCTGCTTTAAGCCAGGTTTCTGTTAAACAGAGTGCATATAAGTTTTGGTCTGTAACTATTTCATTGACAATAGGTTCTTTATTGGTAAGCGATCTAATGTTAAGAAGGCCGAATTTTAACATTCGAGGTTCATCTGTTAATGTATTGTTTTCTAATTTTATATTAATCAGATTTGTACCAGATGTGGCAAGCGGTGCTCTGTATTTATTTTTTCGGGGAACAGATACAGTTGAAATGTGTTGATATTCTGGTAAGATTGACTCGAAGTGCTGGGATATAAGTGATCTTGACATATCACGGCAGCTAACAGATGGACGGTTAAGCCGATCCGTCTGTTGCCTGACTTGTACCCTGGATAGTCAGACTGTATTCGAAGTAAGACTATTGGTCAGATTTATAGAGAGAATCGCCCTTCCTTCCTGAGATGGATGGAGGCCATCTCTCTTTAGCAGGTCAGGTCTCCCCCGAAAATGCTTTCAATTGTCTATAAACCCTACGTTATGCTAAGGGCACCATTTTGACATCCAGTCGTGAAGAGACAATAATCTACTGTAAGTTTCATCCCCCCGGTAGGCGGGGAGGGGACCAGAGCATATTACATTGTCTGACATTGTTTTAGCAATTTCACATATCTTTTAATATTATCTTTGGTGATCTCCGACTGGCGGAGTCTGGTGTCATTCGTGCCGGCGTGAATAACAATTTTAGAAAACTTACGCTTAGCATTAGCCAGCACTTTAAGTTTTGATCTAATGTCTGAAGACCTGGCTCCCGGTATACAATCGACTATGGTGGCTGGTGCCTCAATGTTCGCGTTCCTAAGTATCGAATCTCCAATGACCAAGGCACTTTTAACAGACGTCTCAGTCGGTGTGTTGCTTAGAATATCAAACCTGTTTGAAATTACCAGGGGGGTCTTGGGTGGTTACCGAAAACGACTTTGCCGCCTGACAGTCACCCAGTTAGTCGGCCCCCTTGACTCAGATGATGGAACCGAGCTATGTGTATTACGTTTAACACTAGGTGCACCCGAAACAGTGTTTGTAGCATTAGCGGTATTAACGTTTGTAGCATTAGCGGTATTAACGTTTGTAGCATTAGCGGTATTAGCATTTGTAGCATTAGCGGTATTGCTGTCATCAACTAGCGTTTGGATGCGCGCTTCTAGTTCTGTAATCTTCTCCGTCAGCCTTACTACTTCAATACACTTAGCACAAGTAAACCCCTCTGTGCTGATGGAAGAAGCTAAACTGTACATGTGGCAAGTAATGCAGGTTACAATAACAAGCGGAGTCTTACCGCTTTCATGTTGGGTGATGGCGTCTTCGCTCACCTGGACGCGGTCCGTGAAGCTACATCGCGAGGGAAGCTCACTCGCAGCACGCCCCGATCGCCTGCGGACGTCTGGAGCCAGTGTGATGTGAGGCACGCTGAATCTGCGACGGCCGGGCAGCGGCTCCTCCACGGCTTCCCGATCGCTTTCATTCTGGGCGATGGCGTCTCCGTTCCCTCGAGCGCGGTCCGTGAAGCTGCACCGCGTAGGGTGTTCGCTTTTTGCACATCTCGGTCGCTTGTGGATGTCTGGAGCCTGGGTGAACTGGGCGCTGTACGTCGCATAGGATCTGCGATAACCGGGTATCAACTGCTCCACAGCTTCCCGCTCAGGTGAGGACAGGTCTGAATAGCATACAGTGGATGAGTCCGCCATTAGATCGGCAAAATGGTAACTAAAACCGGCACCTGTTTGTTGATGCTAGCGGGCTATATGCTAACGGTTGTTTAGCAGTGATAAATCGTTTCACGTGGTAGTACTGCTCAATAGTCGTCACGGTAAAGTATTCTTGAGATAAACGAATATGTTATATTATATAAATAGGAACAAGGTAGTCAGAAAATAGGATTTGGATGATAAACTCGACGGAGCTCTGATGCACGAAGACATAACTACAGACATAACTACAGACATAACAGGGACAGCCTCGCACGGTATATTGTTAAGTCTTTGAAAAATTTCAAAGCATTTTCTTAAAATATGTGTAAATATAAGATTTGTCACCAAAAATCATTCCATTTGCTGAAACACAGAGAAAGTTGTGGCCAAATTAAGACAAAAAAATTGCAAAAATGGCCCCAACAACACATAAGGGTTAATGAAGAAGAGTTGTCATAGTGCCTTGGTTTGGTCTTGTTAATTATTGTTAATGTTTTGTCTTTTGCCCCCACGTGGGCATTTTCTGTTATAAATAAACCCTGTTGAGTTCACCTGCACTTGGTTCCCGTTCCTCCTGGAAATTATGACAACCATATTCATTCATGTCACTTATACTGTATTCATATGCCAGTTTTTAATCCACATCCATTTCATCTCCACATACTTCCATTTGATTTCAGTTATATGTTTATTTTATTTTATATGGTTACTGTTTATCTTCTGTATGTTATTCTTTCTTTACACAGTCCAAAAATAAGCTAAGATGGCCAGACCTGCATTTCACTACAAGTTGTATCCTGCATATAACTGTGTATGTGACAAATAAACAAATAAAAAACAATTTAGCTCCTAACCTATGCTGCAATAGTAACCTTGAGTGGAACAGAACACACATCTATTATACTTTATGACTGTTTGGCTTCAACATGTGAGCGGCCTCTACCTAATAACACCTTGTTTCCCTGTTAACCAAGGACATCTAAGACAAACAGGTTAAATCTAAGCTTGGTTTGATGCTTATCTGATGCTCATTCCACCACTGCTCTACCGGAAGCCCATCCTTATGTGCTAAATTGATGGCTGCTCAGCAATAACTGACCACTTCCTTGTGCTCTTGCAGTGATGTTAAATTCTATAATATAGTATTCACAATAATCTATATAGCAAATGCTTAGTATAAATTATATAATGTTACAGCAGTATGTTGTATTTGCAATCAGTAAGTTAACACTGTCTCCATTTTTTGTTACTGATTTGCTTTTCTGTGTTTTCTTTGTTTTTATTTCATGTGAAGCTGCTTTGGAATATTAAACAATTTTGAAAAGCGCTACATAAATAAAAAAAATCTACTGCTGCCAACTTGCTAATAAAACCTAAAATGTAACTCACAAGTTTAAGGTAAACAAATAATTATAAAATCTAATGCCTAAGAATTAAAATGAGTGTAGTAGGATAAAGAGGATTCTGGAAGAATATTTAGTTCATCAAATTAAAAGGGGTTGTGTGTTTGTCTGAAGGTGTTATGAAATCTGCCCTACAAAGGCAAAAGACCTTAAGTCGCTGGAGTTGTCAGTTCATTTCTTCATTTTTATTTTCTCGAAAAAAAAAAACATAAAATTGACTAAAGATACTTATGCAGATAATAAAAGAGGTCTTGAATGTCTCAAAAATACCAATAAGTAATTTTTGACCAAAAACGAAGTTACTGCCTTTTGCCTTTGTAGGGCAGATATAATGAATGCTTTGCTATATGTCAGCATTTCTGAGTGCACTGCACATTTTAGAAAGTGTTTAAAGGGGACATTTCACGAGGCTTTTTTAAGATGTCAAATAAATGTGTATGTTTTAGCTGAAAATACCATATAGATGATTTATTATAGCATGCTAAAACTACCACTTTGTAGGTGTGAGCAAAAATGTGCCGTTTTGGGTGTCCTTTAAAATACAAATGAGCTGATCTCTGCACCAAATGGCAGTGCTGTGGTTGGATAGTGCAGATTAAGGGTTGTTATTATACCCTTCTGACATCACAGGGGAACCAAATTTCAAGAGAGAAAGTTTTGCAGAGAAAGTTTTGGTAAGCCAAAGTTACTGTGTTGTTCTTTTACAAGTTTTTTTTATGTTGATAGAGGCACTGGGGACCCAATTATAGCACTTAAAAATGGAAAAGTCAGATTTTTGTGATATTTCCCCTTTAGGTTTCTTAGTTGATAGCTTTATCAGAAATCTTGCCACACATGTCAGCACTAATATCTATGTGAGACTGGAAGGGGCACTGCTAAACCGCATCCTGTTTGATTGCACCATTCTTTCTGAACCAACAACATCTGCACATGAATTATCTGACTGTGCTGTTGTTTAAAACCTCATTTAACAAAAACAATTAAGGTATAATGACGAAAATTCTACAGTTTGTATAATTAAATAATATGAAAATATAGACAGCCTAACAAATCATTGTGCATTTTGTGAAGCTATCACAGTATTTCTGCATGCAATGTATATATGGGTGAGTCGCTCTGCTATTGTTTAAACTCAAGTGGGAGAAATGATGGGTTTAAATTTGCACGGCCTAATATAATGTCAGAGTCCACTGCATGTGTTTTTAGTAAACATGCTGCACAATGTTTCCACGTGTTAGAGCTTTCTCTGATATTTCAGAGCAATTGATGAAATAAGCTTATGAAACTTTTACACGCTTGCAAAATAAACAAAAATTAAAGAGCCGGAGTGCAGCTGCTTTAGTTTTATCATTGAAAGCCTAAAGACTGCTCTGAACACCAGGGGTTTGCGCTAAAAGTTAGGTCAGAGGTAAAAAAAAAACATTGTGCTCAGTACATTATACATAAGATAATATGTGGAGAGTTTGCAATCTTTTGTGGCTGCTTCAATACATTCAACCACTCTTGGCATCTGTGTCCATCTCCCTGTGTGTATGTGTGTGTGTGTGTGTGTGCGTGCGTGCGTGTGTGTGTGTGTGTGTTTACATTGTTGCTGTGCAAATTAGCAGTATATATTCACTTAATGAAACTCCCCTTTTATGCAATATTCTCCACACTTTACCCTCCCACCTTACCTCCAGTTAACAATGCCCCTTTTCGCAAAGTTGTTTCAAATTGGAGGTGTGAAAAGGCACCTCCAATTTTCCTATTTTCAAACCATTATTTTTTTTCATAAAAAAACTGTACTGCTGTCTGTGTCAAGTAACCAAATAAACCGCATATGTCATTTGTCACCATCAATAAAACACTTGCTGCCAAACTGCAATAATAAAAAGATTCTTACATAACACTGTGGTTAACATGGCAGGAAATAAGCATTTGTAAAAAACAAATGTGAAGTGATGAAAAAGAAAAAATAGAAGTGTGTTATAGAGGTGTGTTCAAAGTAGCGTCCCACGCTTAAAGGGAAACAAACAGAGGAGAGAGAAAAGAAACGGACAGACTGACAGATAGAGATAGAAATACAATCAAACATAGCTTCACATACACAAATATAGTGTTGAAGACATTGAATCTTAAATGTAAAGACAGAATGTGTAACATTTTAAAAAAGACAACCAGACAAGTTGGTTATCATATTTGAAGATACATTGACTCAATGTGCATGAAAGTTTATATCTGGACTAAAAAAAGTACATTAAAAGGAAGAGGAGACTCGTGAATAACAGTTTAACTGGAGATTTGGAGCTATGATGAACAAAATGACATTGACATCAATCGTCTTCCTGAGCATGTTTGTGCCAAGAACTTATACAAGAGGTTTGTTCAAATACATTTTAATGTGATATACTTCATATCTGTTTGTTTTTGACTGACTGTTTACTAGTGGTGTTGACTCCTTATAAGAACTTGGAGCCGGTTATAGAATTTTAAAAATTAATTTATAGACTTTATTTATTTGTGTAATACAGAGAAACTAACTGAAACAGAAATACTCACTCGAGTGATTAATTTTGTGCGTTCTATTAACCTGTTACTAATGCTGTGTCACTTTTAAGGTGAAGATCAAACAATTCTTGTGGGCCCTAACCTAATACAACAGAGCCCAGCTTCTGTGGCTGACAAAGTGGAGAATAAAATTACAGGTTAGGAAAAAAATATTATTACTTCTTTGTCTTTTTGCTTACTTTAGCTTCAATTAATGTTGTCAATAAATGTCCACCTCATGCGTTTTTTTTACTAGAAATATAAATGTACAGATGTTACTATATTTAAGGTTACTAGTTAAGTAAGGGTCAGCAAGCTTATTGGCTTATATTTCTTATAGATTAAAGACAATAGCCTACATTTATACATTTAATTATAATACAGTGACTAACACAGATGGATGTGTGGATGCAGTACACTGAAAAAAATGATTCATTGAATTTAATCAATTTTTTTAAGGTAAGTGGTTGCAATCAATTTATTTAAGCTACATTTAAACAAAAGTTTTATATTTTATTTTACTTTACTAATCTTTTTTGTTTAAATGTAGCTTAAATAAATTGATTGCAACCACTTACCTTAAAAAAATTGATTAAATTCAATGAATCATTTTTTTCAGTGTAATGTACTATAATGTGAGTAAACACAAAACATAATTATGTAGATCTGAATGCAGAAGTGTGCTTTTACTGCATAAACAAAACACAAAGTGTATTCTTATGTCACAAGTGTTTGACATTTATTATCAGAGTAGCTGTCTACACTGAAAAAAAATAATTCATTGAATTTAATCAATTTTTTTAAGGTAAGTGGTTGCAATCAATTTATTTATGCTACATTTAAACAAAAGTTTTATATTTTATTTTACTTTACTAATCTTTTTGTTTAAATGTAGCTTAAATAAATTGATTGCAACCACTTACCTTAAAATAATTGATTAAATTCAATGAAACATTTTTTTCAGTGTAGAGTTGGTGAAGGAAGTGATGAAAAGACCAGTCTGGCAAGTCAGGGAGAGATAAGTTTAATGAAAAAAATTGACAAAATATGTGTAGATTTTAGTTGACTAAAAATTTTCTATCCATTATTGCAGTTTACAAAGCTCAAACTTTTATGGAGGGAAGCAATGTCACTTTAAAGTGTGACAATACAGAGATCAAATGGAATGAACTCCTTTACATCATCTGGAAAATAAGCTTGCAAAGCAGAAAATGTTGGCTTGGCTTTGCATTACCGAATAAAACTATCCAAAACTCCTGTAATGATGGAAAGATGCTGCTCAACTCTTCAAATGAATTTTCATTATTCATTCCAAATATTTCAAAGAAAGATGAAGGATCTTACTTATGTGACGTATCATATAAAGGTGGTGGCTATAGACAAAACGTAAATATCAATGGTAAGTATGTTATTGTAAAAACTGAAAATAAAAATTTATTTGTGCATTTTTTACAGCCACAATCAACGTATTTGCTTAATTTTTTTTCAAAACTAGCTACTGTAACTGATTGCTAATCTGAGTATTAAAACTAAATAGAGTTAATTTTAATATAGCATAATTTTATGTTCTTAAAAAAATAAAATAAAAAATGATAAATCAGTTTTTGTATTACATTGATATATATGTAAGGAATAATTGACAAATTGAATTATAAGAAAATAATGCACACCATGCTGTTACATTGCGGGTGTGCATTTTTTTTCAAATAATTCAATGGACCGGAGTCAATTATTCCTTATACCCACGGTTGCCACAAACATTGCTCTGGTGGTTATTTGACATTTGACAAGTTAGGTGTGCGGTTTACAGAAAAATAATCAACACCCATGAAACATTTCTCAGCAATAAGAATAAAGCATTCAACAGCCTCGTGGTATAATGACAAATAAATATGAGTGAATTTAAAGCGAATTAATTATACTGATCAAATTTTAAATTCCCTTGTTTTTAGTTAGTAACTTTACCAGTAGGCTGGAGATTAACAATGGTCAGAGAGTTGCCATCTGTCAAGCCAAATATGAAGAATCTGAACCCACTCTTCAATGGGAACCTGCCTTGAACTTTTCATCCAATATCAGTTATGTCAAGATCAGCAATATGTCTTTTATGGAGAGTCGAGTATACTTGCCTAATAATGTTGCCATCAGTAACCTTAAGTGTGTTGCCACGTACCCTCCTAAGTCAGGGAAACAGGATACAATTTATAATCTTACAAATTCAGGTTAGTACAATGGATTTTAAAAGGAAACCCTGAATTTTGTTTTCATTTTCTTAATACCAGCTTTAAATGTAGCTTTTTGTTATATGAAGGTCATAGTAATTTAAAAGACATCAATGAAATCATATATATATATATATATATATATATATATATATATATATATATATATATATATATATATATATATATATATATATATATATATATATATATATATATATATATATATATATATATATATATATATATATATATATGGTGTACAATTTTCTGTATTTCTGATATATCCAATTATTTATATTTTTTCTACATTCAGAAAATGAGCACATTTTAAAACAAAATGCAGAATGAAGTTATTAAAACAACTTGGTTTTGCCTGTGAATAGTTGACATAACTTTTTATACTAATTTTTTTAAATGTTCCGAGACGGGTGTTATGTGGAGTTCTTTAAAGGGTTGGAGGACGTTATTTGGAAGACCTTCACAGAACATTCAGGACATTCCGAGAATGTTAAGGGGACAATATTTTATGCAGAAATTTTACGTTCCTAAAATAATTTCAGAATAACCCCGGTGGTGTTAAGGACATTGCCTAGTAACATTCCCAGAAGGTTCAGAGAGACCCAGAAACCCCAGATGTCAGCCAGAAAAGAGCAACATTTACCATATTTATGCCAGAACCTACCCAGAACTTATTCAGAAGTCCAAGCTGTAACTCAACAAATACATAATATATACTGTGAAATGTATCAGTGAAAAACACTGAAATCAAGCAAAAGCAAAAGTTTAATTGATGCTGACAAAAATAATTTTACTGAGATTACAGGAAAAATAAATAGAATGACAGGATCTGCCAAATAAACTTAAAATAAAATAAAAGCAACAAATAAATAACATTATAAAACGGTTAGTTACAATCCTTGATTCTGATTGGTCAATAGGTGTGCTTTATTCGCAATAAAACACTGCTATGACCGCTTCACCCAACGGTTCTATTTAATATCACTGCGCCCTTAGCAACACCCTTAGCAACACATAAACATATAATGAGACAAAGTCTGAGAACAGTTTGTTGTTTTTATTTGAACTTTCATGTTGTTTTTCGCAGTCAGGGACTATTTTTTCTAGCGGAAGGAATGCTTTTATTAATTTAACTTCATGAAAGTTGCACTAACTCCGCTTCACGTCGTGCCTAACAACGCCCTTCAGCCGTTACTTATTCACGATACAGCACAGCCTCTCGTACCTTATTGCTTACATAAATAAATAAAAAATACAAAAATAACATAGCTACCAGAAACATAATTAAATTGTTTACAATAAAGATGTAAATAAAACAAAACTTTTACAGCTGTAGTGCTTATAATGTAATAACAGAAACCAATATGGTTAAATAACAAAAAAACATGAAATATCAAATTTATGTAATTTACAGATGTGAATAGATATAAACAAAGGTAAAAACAACACAAGGTCACCCGCTCGATAAACATTATCCTTTACTAACTTCAACTCCAGTTCTGGAGCCTGCAGATAAAAGTATACAATACAAATCCAGTTAGAAAATACATTTACATAAAATGCATAATCAAGGACAAAAAACACATACAAAAAAATAGGTTCGCTTTCAAGAGGCAGCAGTATCTATCAAGGACAGAAGTCGAAAATCAAATCTCATTTGTTTACTATTTAAACTATTACGTTTTTTTTTTTAAATAAATTGTATTAAACTCATAATTTTTTACCCAGATTTTTTTATTTTAAAAAATTTCAAATACCGGTAAAAGAGTGAGACACATACAAAAGAAAAATGCATGACTCATACAAAAGCACCTCCAAAAAAATGCTGATTTTTATTTTGTACACAATACCTCATCTGGTTTCTTTGTGGGCTGAGCATTAATTTATTTTTTAAAATAGATTTCTTTAGCATTCTCTTTATGTTGCTTCGCTCACTGGAAGCCTGCTTTAAATGGCAACTGAGAATATAATACTAGCACCAATAACATACCAGAGATAGGCAGCTCGCATTTTTATGGACTTCAGACTCGACTTCAGACTCTAACTGAAATGAGTTCAGACATGATTCGACTAAACATAAAAAACTTGTAAATATTTTAAAATCAACTCGAATCTTTTAACTTGAGTCTTCTACTGATTTTATAAAAAAGGAGTATGTGTGTTTTTTGTTTATGCTGTACCACAGTAAATAGGATCGGACTGGACCCTTATTATAGTAGGGGAGAGTGGGGCAAAGTGAGCCAAGGGGTAAGTTGACCCACCCCCTGTATCTAGACAACCATACAGATTTGTAGCCATGTTACCACAAATCCAGGTGCAACCAACCATCATTTCTATTTGGCTAGGCAGTTTTTTTCCAAAATGGTGGCTGTGGGGTAAAGTGAACCAAATTCTGTGGGGTAAACTCAACCAGCGGTTCAACGTACCCCACCATGAGGCACTGAAACCAATTTGTTTAGTTAAACATTTTTATTTCTGTGTAGTTTCACACAACTATTTGTTCATTTTTAAACATAAAAAAACATATACCAAGTGATTAAAATTTTTATTAATTTCATGCATTTGGCAAAACATTTTACGTTTAAAGGTGCCATAGAATAAAAAAACTGTATTTACCTAGGCATAGATGAATAATAAGAGCTCTGTAAATGGTAATGACCAGGGTTCTAAATTAACTTTTTTGATCACCAGCCAATGTGCATTTTGCACTAGTCAAATTTTTTCTGATGAAAAAGAGAAATTATGAGTGCCACTGAATGCATTTGATAATTTTATTAACATTGTTGGTATGAAAAACACACATAAAGTGATGCTTCTTCCAGCAAGGCTCTCTTCAATACGACCTGTCTTGGCAGTTTTAATTAACGTTAGGCTCTCTGATGACTTCAGGCACTCTCATGGTGCTTTACTGCCTCAACTTTAAAATTATTTGTTCCCACCACAAAATTGTTCGTTTCATTTTTTCTTTCATGTACATGCATATTTTCAACATTATACAATGATAGCAATGATTAATAACTTATTTTTACAAGAATATTTTACAATATTTTAAGAAACCAGTCATTTTATGACTGCTATACTAAAATAATCTCAGTCATATGATATATAGTTACTGCTAACTGTTTATGTAGTGTCCTAGAGTTAAACATTACTAAACTAAATATTAATTTCATATCTGAAAATACAGAACAGTATAACACATAGATGTGTTGATTTTCTCAGCAACAATGCAATTCTATAGACTTGACAAGAGGTTTTCCTGAGATTTTTCTCTAATGTTTGAGACCTGACAGGGTGAGGATGTAGTTTCTCTTACTTACCTCCCTTAAATCTCTCCTTTCTGCTTCCCTTTCCCTGCTTTGCACAAAACATTTCTGATGTCCACAGAAGCCAATAGTGATCGATTCAAAATACGATTAACATGTTTTTATAAGCTAACTCAATAGCGTGGCGCCACCTGGACAAAGACGCGCGGACATGGATTTGTGCGTATATGCGTCAGTGCGCCTGCTGCGTTGCTTTTACAAGCATAGTTGGGTAACTACATTGCATATAAATACATTTTTTCCACTATCAACTTTCTAAAGGAATACACTAGTTAACAGCTAAAATGTTAACTTGAGATTTACACCAGGGCACAAAAGATTTAGACTGGGGCACGTGCTGCCTTCCTTGTGTTTCCTGGTGGACGCGCTCCGTTCGTTTCCACGGTTTCTGGCGCTGGTTTCACTGCAAACTGCGCGCAGCCAATGGGTGTATGAAACATGATCACGTAGCATTACGGTACAGTGTTCATGGGAAATGTAGGAAGTACTGCCAGAGGGATAAATGACCGAGAACTGAGCTTTATGTATCATGCATGCAATGCCTCATGCATCACCGGCCAAACTGGCTAGTAAGTTTTGTTAATTTAGAACCCTGGTAATGACATATCGTAAGCAGTGTTGGGGAAAGTTACTTTTAAAAGTAATGCATTACAATATTAGGTTACTTCCCCAAAAAAGTAACTAATTGCGTTACCTATTTACTTTTCATGGAAGGTAATGCTTACGTTACTTTTAAGTTACTTTTAAGTTACTTTTAAGGTACTTTCTCTTACTTGGCCGAGGCTTGATCTCTTTCAGGCCTTGCAGGTGGCTTTTATGACTGAGAAGTTCTGCATTCAGAAATTGCATATTTCCATCTAAAAATGTCAAGCTCTGGTCTGCCATCTCCTTTCTGACTGAAACCTCTCAGGCGTGCATGCATAGAGTACGTAAATCTACGTTGATAAGTTCAGTTTAACGCAGTACATTGTTTTATTTTTACATCAAATTAATCTAACTTAAAAGTATCTCGCATTACTTTATTTAAAAGTAAATCAAACATTAATAGGTACATTTATAAAATAATTAATTACTTTACTGGTTACTTCAGAAAAGTAATATTATTATGTAATGCACATTACTTGTAATGCGTTACCCCCAACACTGATCATAAGCCTCAAACGCGTTTGTTTCCTCATTTTTATGTAAACCTTGTGCATGCCAAAGACTGCCGGAAAACAGGCCAATCTCAACATAACACCGACTTTGATGTCACAGTCAAGATGTACATCCCAACATTAAATTGCAAAGTTCTTAAAATGCTCAAATCAAAGTTGTGAGAGACTGTCACCATTTTTGCATCACTTAGAAACTGCATTAACATGCCTATGCAATTGTAAAAAATAAATGAAAAATTAGCTGACTCAAATCGAACTTCTGACAAAAGACTCCAGACTTGACTCGGACTCCTGAAAGACTTCAGACTCGACTCAGACTTCAGATGAGAGACCATGAAAGCCGCTTGTTTATGTTGTTACTGCTGAAACCGCCTATAAAGGTAAAACGAAGGTCGCGCGTAGTCAAGTGCAGCAGTCTGAATTTCGCATGACTTCCGGGTACTCTCGTGAGCTGTGGCATTATAGGAAAGGTAGTCCTTTTCATAAAGCGCATTAAACGTGGTTGCTGTTAACTGACTACTGTTTCCAAAATGCATTGCAACATAATACATATTAGTATTATTTACTAGTATTTCTGTTTTTATTAACACAATTTATTGTAAAGTCATAAGTATAAAAACATCTGCTTAAAGAACAACGACATCTAAAAAAAGGACTTAAACTCACCCACATTCTCAAAATACCTATTAAGTCTTTGGGACAGATTTACTTAAACGGGGCAAATTAGCGCAATTCCAAAAAAGTGCCAATGGGAGTGAAAATATTTGCGGGGTTATTTACTAAAAAGGCATAAATTGAATAACACGGGCAACAGATAATTTCCCTAATGACCAATGCAAACTATTAAGAAATTATTTCAGGGTCGCAAATAAGCAGAGCTGATGGGGTGCGGGTGATCTGTGCTTGAGTTCAGCACCACAGACATCGCAGCGAAAAATTCAGGGTGTAAAATTCCAGCTAAAGAAGCAATAGTAAACTGAAAAGAACAAAAAAAGGTTTACAACATGTTTTAGAAAACATCTGGTATTATCTCCTAGTGACTCCTCTTTATTTACTTTAGCAAATAAAAAATAACATGGCTTGGCAAACAGTATTTTTTAATAATATGTTTCCCTGGCAAAAATCATCTGCCTTGTTTCACATGCTCTGATGTAATGCCTTTTCTTTTAAAGGAACACGCCCACATTTTGGGAATTTAGCTTATTCACCGTATCCCCCAGAGTTAGATAAGTCCATACATACCTCTCTCATCTCCGTGCGTGCTGTAACTCTGTCTGACGCAGCCCCCGCTAGCTTAGCTTAGCACAAAGACTGGAAGTGGGTGGCTTTAGCTAGCATACTGCTCCCAATAAGTGACAAAATAACGCGATCATTTTCCTATTTATGTGTTGTGATTTGTATAGTCAAACCGTGTACAAATAACAAGGTGATATGAGACATAGCGATCTTTTAACAGTATACATACTGAGAACTATATTCTCTGAAGACGAAGCACTGCCGCATGGGCGGAGTGATTTGCACAATTCTGACCGAACTCTCTGCTCCTCACCAGGGGCTTCTCGTGTGCTGCAAGCAGATCACTCCGCCCATGCGGCAGTGCTTCGTCTTCAGAGAAGATTTTAAAGGTAAGTAAATATCCTAAATCGGCGCTGCCCGGTTCAGGTAACTAACAACTAGATTACAGTTTTATGACTGCTAAAAATCATATTATGCTTTGCAGTGGCGAACCGTGAGTACTTCAGCTGGGACTTCAAAATATGCAATGAAGTGCAAATGCCTCTCCATGAGCAATTACGCATGGCGCAATAAATGAAAGTCACAAATTTAATGGATAGGTTCTACTTACTACACCGCCTTAATTCTTAAAAACAGGAAAATGGAGACAAGTGAGCATGGGGGAAAAACACCAAAATAAATTGAGAGTAGTTTGTTTTTCGTAAATTTTAAAATTCAGAATATAATACTAGGCTATTCGTATTTCGTTAAATTATACAGTGAACGTGTAAAAATTCTGAGCACGCAAAGTTAAATTACAGAATAGGCATCGTTTGCTTTTAAATGCAGTTTTAAAGTTTAAAATTACTTTAATCTAACTGATAAACACAAATACAGACTCTGCTGCTCTGTAAATTTGCATTTAACAAGCTTAAATTATGTTCTTTAATTTTTGTTTTTTGTAAATATATATTTAGCTGTAGGATAGCTTGTTAATCTTTTTTCATAAGTGGAAATATAGCACCCTGCGTTCTCAGTGCACCTCCTTGTGGCTTATATTTTATAACTGTTATAATATAACCAGGGCTCGCAAAATCCCTAGCCCGAGCCCCGGTGAATGTTTTTGCATTCTCTGAGATTTAGTTAGGTAATTATATTGTATGTAATTTGGCGTCGCCTGTCAGTCATTACTATCCTCAAGTGAAACTGTCAGGAAGTGAAAGTATAATTAAACTCATTATTTTTCTCGTGTTCACGTCTGATATGCGCTGCGCAGCTGCACGCGCATCTCTCGGCTGTGCTCTTCACGAGTACCCGCTTAAGTAATTTCGTTTTTACCTCAGCCCTATCAAACTAGCCACAACGTCAATCACGTTTTCTGCCATTTACCTCAACCACTCTCACCGCAGAGATTCGGGCCATTAGACGGTCTATGATTAGGACTTCTTCTTCTTTGGTGTTTTACGGCAGCTCGCATCCAGTTTGTTGCATGATTAGGACTTCATGAAGGCTTACAATGTTTTGTTTTTTACCCGCCTACTTGAAATCAAAGCGTGATTGGTCGATTTGCCCGTCACTCTCCACACCAAAACACATAGCTTGGCCTTCCTTGGGATTCTTGAAGTCCTAACCAATGAATGAGCCAGTTTACCGGGCCTTAATAGAGACAGACGATTCTGATTGGATATGAACCTGACAGTAAGCTTAACGTTAGAACATAGATGAGAGAAAATATATTACATGTATTAAATTAAATTAAATATAAATTTAAACATGTAAAAACATATTTTTATTGAATACTTTATTATTTATTAGTATTATTATAAAAAATATTTTTATTAATTTTTTTAGGCCTTCTCTGAAGGCGTAGAAGGCCCTGAAGGTTCCCCACTGATGCTTTGTGTGTGCGCTTAATGCAGAGGTCCCCAACCACCAGGTCGCGACCCAGTACCGGGTCGCTGACAAGTTGCCACCGGGTCGCAAGAACGTCCTGAATTTTTTTTTATAATAACTACGTAATAGCTTAAACGGGTATTTTGTACTTTAAGAGCCGACTTGAAATAACATAAATCATTTCCAATTTTGTACAGAGCCGCACTTTCTCTTTTTCGTGGTTACGCTTTATCTCTACCAGCGCAGCGGCGATCACATTGCTGTCAGAGTTTGAGCATACAGTACTTCTAAAACACAATCGATCAAAGAATTGCAGAGGTATGAATTAATGAATCATTTGCAAATGTACGTCGCAAATCATGTAAATACGCAGAGACGTTCAACTGTGGGACATTGCAAATGACTGAAAAGTAATTATTTTATTCTTCTGTAAAACAACTTCAGAATTATCCAGCGATCGTGGCACCATGATCAAAATAAATTCTTTTACTGCAGTAATAATATTTTAACGGCTACACTTTTAATGTAGGTTTTAAAGGAAACTGTGTCAATCATCATTAAAAGCATATGGTATTGTAAACGGGAGTCTCATTGCCTCCGCACCCAACCGCAATTCTTCTTGCATCTCTCCTCCTTCACTGCATTTTTCTTCCGTTCTGTTACTTGGGGCTCGAGCCCGACCAAGATTCGAGCTGCCTTCGAGAACAGCAAGCCAAGTTCGTTTACCGTTAATTATTAAGACTAAATGGGCAGGCAAACTGAAACAATGAAAGTAAAAAAAACTATCCGCCAAAATATGGTTTTACACGTCTATAGAAAATATACTATAAATAAAGCAATTAATAATTTTCCCAATGCATGGTTGTTTGATCTTTCTTCCGTTTAAATTGTTATACATTTTACAAAGGAGGATTTTCAGCACTTTGTTTGAACAGCAACTCACCCCCCCAAACCTCAACCCCCGGTCCGCAAATTTTTTTTAAAGCTGAAACTGGTCCGCGGTGTAAAAAAGGTTGGGGACCCCTGGCTTAATGGAATCCCGAAAGTCTAAGCTTTACAACGATGTGCCGCATGACCGTTTATTTTGAAGATTTAAAGCTTCAAAGTTACAATGACGTTTATGCAGCATCACGTGCAAGAGAGGGGGTGTACCGTGTATGGCACAGTGTTCCTTATCAGGTTAAATACTCTCTGGGAATGTTCTGTTAATGTTCTAGGTTTCCACTTTGTAACATTATATTATGTGGCAAAAAAATACCAGTTTGAAACATCCCCCTACAGTTATATTGGAAACATTTTTATATGACTAACAGAGGACCATTTTGGCAGGTTCTATTAAGTTTCCAAATGTCCTCTTTGTAACGTTTCTATGTGACCACAGAATAACAATCTGGAATGTCCCCCTATAGTCAGTCATAAAAGTTTTTATATGACTAACAGGGGACCATGTGTGAATGTTTTGTTAACCCTGGAGAACCCACAGGTCAAATTTGGCCAATGTTAATTGCTGCTAATAAAAGGGTTCTTGGGTTCTCCAAGGTTAATGTTCCACATGTCCTTTCTGTAACGTTGCTATGTGACCACAGAATAACCAGTGTAGAATCTCCCCCTATAAGGGCATATCAGGAACGTTACGATATTACCAAAAAAGGAACATGTGGGAACATTCTGTTAATGTCCGAAAAGTCCACTGTAACGTTCGTATGTGACCATACAATAACCATAAAAAAGTTCCATAAATGTTCCATAAAAAAGATTCACACTTGCAATATCAACCATTTGTTAGTGAACTCCATAGATCAAGATAGTTTCACAGTGCATAGCAGCAGCATATTCATGTTTCACGTGTAAAAAAGGGTGGTATTTTTCACACAATTTACTTATCTGTCCTAAAAACGGTCTGATGTCTTCCTTGTTCTATGAAGTCCCTCCTTCAGAAATACGTAATGAGTTCTGATTGTGTAGTTTGTTTAGTGTGTTGTGATTTGATAGCAGCTTAGCTTGCCGTTAGCTTAGTTGGCGACTGCATATTCCTGTGGGCGGAGTTTAGTCAGAAAACTGTTTTACTGACATCATTAAAGCAGGAAGTAGTGGGCTGTAGTCCAAACCGGCCTTTCGCTGTAGGCTTTGAAAGGTGAATTCTGTTAAAGAAAATATATTGCCTGGCAGTAAACTTTGAGCTTTATCATTTTACAGGTATTATTTATGCTCTTACAGCAACATTACACACTAACTAGTGTTTAAAAAATGGGATCAGAAAGAACGTGACCTTTAAAAATAGAAAGTTTTAAACAAACGTTAATGTACTTGATTACCAAGTCAAAATGGTCAGTAAAGATCACAGTGAATATAAAACAAGTCATTTATTAAGTAATGAATGACCAAAGAACCTCAGTAATCTCCATATTCTTTTCTTACAGACACCATTGCGGTTTCTTCCATTTGCTTTATTCTTATATCTCTGACTGTGATTTTCATACAATGCAGAAAGCTTAACAGCTTAGCACAGGTAAAGAATTTCAGTGCACTTTAAACAACATTAGTTGTCTACTATTTAACATGTGTACAATGTAATTGTGTACATACATACGTATATATACAGGTATGTGCTAATACATTGTACCTATATTAAAAGTAACTGCTACACTCTATCCCGAAAAAACCTAACACTAACAACCTTGAATAACATAATCCAAAAATACTGGGTTGTTTTAACCCATTGTTAGATCAAATATAAACATTTTCAGGTTTAATTTAACCCAACGGTTGGCCTCATCCCTTTTTAAGCCAAGGCTGGGTTAAAAATTACCCAAAATTTCTTAATTCTTATTTATGACATCAGAATCAGAGTTTGCTCATTTACAAAAATGTCTGTTTACAACATCATAAATGTAAGACTTTGTTACTGCATAAAACTTAAGCATATTTCCATTTTAAGCTCCCTGATGTGGAAGAAGTGGAAACCTGTGTAACTTACTGTATATACAACGAGTCAACTTCATCTATAACTCATCAGTTGAAATCTTCAATGCCTGTGGAAGAGGAAAACGTCTCAGTTATGTATGTAACCATGGTTCACTGAGAAAGAAAATGAGACGCAGCGTCTTGACAAGACAAAATGGGAACACACCAGCAGCGTGCACTCGTGTGAAATCTTTGTACAACTATTCCAAGTTCTTATAGAGATGCAGAGTAATCTCTAAAACTTGAATGTGCCCTAATCAGCAGATGTGAAGGCATACTGTGCACCTCATAAGCCAATAAAACAGCCTCTATTTTCTAATGGATTTGCTAATGGATTGTTTAGGCTTTCGTCCTCCATTTGCAGAGCCTAAACAAATCAATAACTGATTCGATTTTCTCCATGAAGAAGACCTAATAATATATTTCTGCAAAGCCCTAACTGGACATAGCAGGTGAAGTCTTTCTTGGTCAGTTGACTTACGAGGAGGAGTATGGAAGGCCTGTAGAACAAAGGGCCTAGCTGGACATGTAGGAACCTTAGCAACATAACTCGGTCTTAAGTGAAGAATATCTTTAATATTCCCCGGAACAAACTCCAAAACGATGGGGAGACGGAAAGGGCCTGTAAATTGCTTTCTGAAAAGTAATGGCGAGCAAAAACTTCAGCTTAAATTATATATTTTTGTCCAAAGCTGACTGTAAATGTTTGAAGGGAGCTAAAGAAAGCCCTTCTAAAACTACTGCCAAGTCCCAGGCCGGAACTCTAGACATAGATGGAGGCCTCATCCTTAAAGCGTCATGCATGAAACATAAAACCACAGGGGGCTTCCTTAAGGACCCCTCAGATAGAGGTACGTAAAAGGCTGAAATAGCGACAACGTACATTTTTAAAATAGAGGGTTGAAAGACCTGATGAAAACAGTCCTGAAGAAAATCTATAACTGAAGCCACAGGGCAGTTAACTGGATCGATATGTTTATCACTACACCAAAAAGTGAAAACCCTCCATTTTAATTCATAAAGTTTCCTGGTGGAGCGCAAGAGTTTAAAATGGTCTCTACAACATCTGTAGAAAACCCTGGTTAAAAGTTTAATCCCTTATGCCAAACCCATCCCTACTGAAAAATCCAGCTAAGACCAGCATAAGCTGGTGAGCTGGTTTTAGCTGGTCCCCAGCTTGGTTTTAGCTGATTTTGCTGGTGTAGGAAGCTGGTTTTGCTGGTGTAGCAAGCTGGTCTAGGTGTGTTTTGGTCACATTTTAAGCTGGTCTAGCTGGACTTAGCTGGTCATGCTGGAATACCAGCTGGCCCACCAGCATGACCAGCTTTGTCAGGCTGAGAGGCCCAGCGTAAACCACCTTAAACCAGCTAAAACCAGCTACCAGCTTATGCTGGTTTTAGCTGGATTTTTCAGTAGGGATAGTCCACATTCCTGGTTGAGGGTGAAATATCACTTTTATAAAATCCCTACTGAGGGGAACCTTCCAATGTGGGCCTGCCACAAGGGCTAGGAGATCTGAAATTCATGCTCAGATCTGGTAAAACAGGGCTACCAAAATCAGACTGATCCCTTTTAGGCAAACTCTCAGTAACACTCCTGGAAGCAGAGAAATCGGGGGAAAACCATACGGGCATCACCTCGGCCTTGCTTGTACCATAGTTGGTACAATGCTTGTACTATTTCTGGCAATGTGTTTTCTCCTGGGATGCAAACAGGTCCACCTCTGCTTGACCATATATCTTCCAAATCTGCTGAATGGCCTACCACAACCACTTACTAGCCTGTGAGGGACATGTCTGTCGAAATGATTACCCTGCAACATTGCACCCCAAGAGGCAGGACCTTGTTCAGGATCTGAAACTTCTTTCCATACTTTCAGGAAAAGTAGGCATCTGCACGTTAGAGGAACCTAAGCTTATTGTTTATCTTCAGAATCTGCATCATCTCTAAAACCCATTGATTCTTGCAGTGGTACATCTAATATGGTGGGCAAAGCTTACATGGCAGTGGGTCATGCTGGTGTATGCTAGCACTCAATGGGGGTTTTGCAAGTGTACCAGGCCAATCTTGTTAGTAAGTTTGTTAATATAAAAATATGAAGGCATTATGCTGCTAATGCATTAAGATTATACGTGCTGTGCCTATTAAACACACATTTCATTATATGACTTCAAGCTGGTTAGGAATGCGTACACATCCGGGTACTTCCATGCGTTCTCTTTACTTGTGTTCTTGAGTATTGGAACTGGTCTGATTGATGATGACGTATATTAAGAACACCAGAATATAATATTGCATAAGAACACATATTGAGAAATGGCCTTGAAAAAGTTCTACAAATATTTCACATGATTGCATATTGCTGGCATAATCCCAATGTGTCATTTCATGACGCAACATAGAGTTCCCTCAAAATGGAACACACACACACACACACACACACACACACACACACACACACACACACACACACACACACACACACACACACACACACACACCCTTCACGTGATCTGATAGGATTACACAGAAGAGATACATGCTGAACAAGAATTAGGACAGAAAAGGGGCGCCGTTAGCAATTTTGGGCCCTATGAAAAAGTAGGGGGTCGGGCCCCCACCATACCCATTTCGCACCAAACATACAATCCAACCTACTGTAGCTATTCAAAATCTTTTTCTGTAATTTAATAATACAGAACTATTTATTTTGCTATTGTTTTGACCACAGTTATCAGTATTTATAGATACCTAAAATGTCTGCAGCTAAGATAATTTATAGTGCAATGTAAATTTAATTGAAAAATACAGTACATTAATCAAATATTCAGAGAAAATGAAACATTCCTAAAGATTAAAGATAAATGTGACCATGCCTATGAAAACCCAGCTGAGGTACTGTTTTCCACATAAAATCATCCTATACAATATAAAGAACATTTTGTGAAAATATAAACTTGATATCTTTAATATTGACTGAGTAATGTCATGTCAGCGATTGAAATCATAAATTAATGCTTGAAATTAAACTGTAATGCTTTTTATCTCACAATAAGATTTGAGACTGATTTTCACAGGCAGTCTCAGTGACATACTGTACTTGAGCTGTTACACACACCAATAACATTGCAACATTTAAAAATGGCGAACAACAACAATGCATCTTTTCTATACATTCACATTCTGCCTGAAATAAGACTGGGTCAACAATGCTTGACCAAAGCCTGTATTATAATTATTAGCATTATTTATAAGGTGAAGAACAAGTTTCACACACCAGCAGCTTCAGTAAAGCAAAAATAACGACAGATCATTGAAACCGTGAACTCGAGAAAACAGCTATACTGTTATTAAATGATTCTTCAGACTGTTTTTTAATAAACGGGGCTCTAAAATGAAATGAATGACAACTATAGCAGATTACAACATAGATTTCCATTGATTTCTTAAACCTGTTGCAAGGTGAGAAGCTTTACACGGCCCTATAACAGACAAGTTTTTTGATTGGTGTAAATCTTCTTTTTTACACATTAATGTGGCAAAAACTAAAGAGATGAGTATTGATTTCAGAAGGAACTCTTCTGTCCTTCCCCCAGTTGTAATCGTACAGCAGTATAAATACCTCGGGACTGTGATCGACAATAAACTGTGCTTTGAGTCACAAGTTGATGTTGTGTGTAAAAAAAAGCACATCAGCGTATATATTTTCTTCGTAAGCTTCGTAGTTTTAATGTTGATACTGTTTTTATGAAAATGTTTTATTCTTGTTTTATTGAATCAGTTCTTACTTTCTCTTTTATTTGTTGGCACGGGTCACTTTCTACTAAACAGAAAACCCGCATGCAAGGTATTGTGAAGGTTTGCAGCAAAATTGTGGGTACACCATTAGATGACCTAAATTATCTGCATAAGGCCAGATCTTTAAAGGCGGCGCGAGTTATTCTGGCTGACCCGAGTCATCCCTTATGGGGTGAATTTCGGTTGCTACCCTCTGGGCGCAGATATAGTCTGATGAGATGCAAAACAAATAGACTGAGGAAGTCATTCATCCCGTCTGTTATCCCTATTGTTAACAGCATCCTTTAAATTATGTAGTACTGTGGTGATGTTAATTGTTATTTGTGATGTTGATTTATATATTTGTATATGTGTTACTGCGTGTTGTAATCCAAATTGCCCCTCGGGGATAATAAAGTGGCCTTGACCTTAATATACATAACTGGACTAGTTTAGCCTTATGCATTTCAGTTTTATCACAATCAACTCGATTCACGACTGCATAAAAATCCTTCCTTGGCATATTGCGTTACAAAACATTGGAGTGTGTAATCGATCGCATTTCTAGTTTATGTAAATTAGCTTATACGGGCTACGTTAATTAAAACAGCTTATAAGGGCTGACTTCGTGTTAGAATCATAACACAAAACAGGGAACGTAAATCACCTTGTGTTTTTTTTAAACTGGGGTGAACAGAGCAAAGACTTACAGTGGAAAGAAAACTGCATTGTATTGCTCAGCGTCACATGTGTAAACTGCATTTATAGTAAGGAAGCGCACATATGCAGATATCATAGCAAATAGCAGTAAATACACACCTTGCTCTCTTGTGAAGGTCACTCGCACTGTGAGACCGTGGATTGAAGATGGCGCTAAAACGCAGAGTAAAGACGGGGCGGAGCTAAGAGGGCTCATCTTAAGGGGGTTGCATGTGCGGCACAGTCCTTGGCTGGGGCCCTCAAAAGTTCATGGGCACTTAGAATCGTCCTAACTTCCCCCCCCTTACGGCGCCCCTGCATATAATTACACACACAAACAACAATACTAGTGGAAAATCTGTCATTTTAAGAGTGCATCCCAAAAGCAAACCGACTGTGAATGAGGATAAAATCACACTCAATCAAATGATGAAATGTGATGACAAAAAAATCATTTATCATCTTTATTGATGATAATATGTATTAATATGTAGATTTGTAGATTGGTTTTTAGAGTCTGTGTTCATTTAAACAAATATATTTCTTTCTGTTGAGCTTTATATGAATATCTTTTCTTTTACAGTGTTAAATTAAAAACAAATTCAAATGTTTCTGTAAATAAACTTTTTTATAACTTTACATTTTAGTTTTGTGTGTTTTTTGATCTCTATTTTGATCTCTAAATGACTGTTGGAGTTTAATTTCTATGAAGTATCAGATATAATAAAGTATCAGATGTTTTTATGTGAACTACTTTCAACCACCTTTGATTCAAAATAATGCATGTACATGAACAGGTCTTTCCTAATTTAGATAAAACCTTCTTGGGGTTCCCCAAACATTTTGACAGTGAGGCTTTATTCAATCTAAATTTAGATCTTGGAGCTTTGTACTTTGGTACATCTAATCTGCTCAGTGAAGCTGAAAAGCATATTGCTCACTCTAGTGGTAGTGTACCCACTAAACATTGGACGTTGGATAGACGTGCAGATCGTGTCTATATTGTTCGTTCGTTGGTCCATGACCAATTCTGGACATCTATTCGACATCCAAACTTGGTCCACTATTTGGACGTCCAACCATGACCCTACTTGGACGTGATATTTACGGGCAACATTTGACGTGTAAACTGGGTAATTCTTTGGACGTCATTTGGACGTCTATGACAGGCGTATGTCTATATTACATGATTAGGCCTATACATTTTTTTTTATTTACAAATATCAGCATTATTGTACCAACATGATTAATACTTACGAATAGTCTATATTATTTATACAGTACTGTTTTTTTCTGCTTTCTTGAATTATATACAAATTCATCTAAATCTACAATTAAAAATCTGTAATTAAATGCGTAGTTCATACTAACAATTTATATAATATACATTATTAAATATACAAAATTGGTTAGCGAGACTTGCTTGTAACCCAGAGTTCGATGGTTCGAATCCCACAGCCGGCAGGAAATGATTGAAGTGTTCGGTGTTGCAATGGATGTGTGAAGTGCAGAGACAATCATTTCGCTTTTTTCATGTCTTTTTTCCTTACACGGAGGTCCTACGGATGTAAACATTTAGACGTGCAGAAGACGTCGAAAAATAAGACGTCGCCTGGCGTTACAAAACAACCCCTTTTATGTACCGAATTCGGACGTCCAAAAATTACATGAAAAAGACGTCATTCCGACGTCACTTTGCGCAGTAGGTAACCTCACTGACATCCTTGTTAACTATTTAAACTAACATCCTCCATGTAAACTAATAATGTTAAGTGTTTAAAGCACGTAATTATTATATTTTAGTTTTAGATTATTAGCAAGCTATTATCTTAAATCTAAATGAAATCCAAATTTCTAATTTTAATCTGATGACTTTAGGACTCTGAAGTTTAAAATGTGCTAAGAAAGCTCACATAAAATGGCACTAGGTGTCACAAAATGTTTGGCGGAGAGAACCCAAGCGCAGACAAACATAAACTAAACTGAAGGTTTATTTACACACCACAACACAAAAAGACACTGGGAACACGTGGAAGCCACACACAATATGACTCCACGTGTCCCCACACAGAACACAGTACTGCCATGATCTTGCCATATGAAATCAGACCTGAATCTAACACAATTTGTGGTCTCTGGGTCTGACATTTTCTCTGCTGTACATAAACGAGTGGAGTCTAGCAGTCACGTGGAATGAAGTTGCATATGGGCTGCATGCGCAGGTGAGAGCAACTCAATTTTAATTTTCTTTCCAAAACCATAAACAAAACAAAAAGTGTTTACGATGTGATAATCGTATATTGCATGGCATACCGCCATGCCGATATACCATTACAACTAAGATTAAGATGTAATGAGCCTCACAACATAAGAAAACATGATTTTTTAACACTGTTGTCCTCAGACCATTTTAGGAGATTGTCTTATAGTGAATGCAAAACTCTGTTGGTTTACTTGTCTGATATTCCAAAGCTATCATAGAAATGCTTGTCTATTCTGTGTTTGTCTAAAGTATTATTTAATCTTTACTGTTTCTGTATGTTGCAATTTTACACATACATACTGCCCTCCATAAGTATTAGGACAATAGAGGCAAAATTCCTGTGTTTGCTGTGGAATCAAAAAATATCTAAACATTAAAAGGTGAAAATGAGACAAAAGCACAGCATATCTGATTTGCACTATTCCAATTCAATGGAACAACACATTTGTATTTTGATACTTCTATCTAATGTGAGCATATTAAAACCATTGGCTCAGAAGTGTTCAAGTTTAAAGGGTTAGTTTATCCAAAAATGAAAATTATGTCATTAATGACTCACCTTCATGTCATTCAAAACTCGTAAGACCTCAGTTCATCTTCGCAGCACAGTTTAAAATGTTTTAGATTTAGTGTGAGAGCTTTCTGACCTGCCAGTGAAAATGTACGGTACAGTATACTGTCCATGTTGCTTTAACACAGTGGTTCTTAACGTTATTCCTGGAGGCCCACCCCAGCAAACAGGGGACGTCCCCCGGACGTCGCGAACGTCCTCTTAGGTCCGCATAAGGTCCTCAATTGGTCCGCATTGTAACGTGCGCTGGCGGACCTTCCGGGGACGTCCGCATATGGTCCGCTAAATAACGTTCGCTGGCGGACCTTGCGGGGACGTCCGCATATGGTCCGCTAAATAACCTTCGCTGGCGGACCTTCCGGGAACGTCCGCATAAGGTCCGCTAAATAACGTTCGCTGGCGGACATTCCGGGGACGTCCGCACAAGGTCCGCTAAAAAACGTTTTCTGGCGGACCTTTCGGTGACGTCCGCATATGGTCCGCTAGACAACGTTCGCTGGCGGACCTTCCGGGGACGTGAAACCACTCGAAGCTTTTATATAAACCCATACTACACATTTAACCATAAGGCAGAAAGTTACACTTAGAGTTACCCTTTAATGCAACATCAAAGTAAAAATGCTGTATGGCTTTACTAATGAAAATCGTAATTTATAGTATCTAATATTAAGAATTTTTTCTTAATTTATAAACTACTTATGCTAAAAACATGGCCTTTATATCGACCCTTTACTGACTATATTACATAGATTCCATTAAAGCTGCTTACAATTGTACTATAATTTTATTGCATTTAAAGTAAATGAAAGATCTGGCACCTTGTCTTTTTTAGTAAATGATTTTCCCCACTATTCCTAAGACATACCTATGGTCAATAAATCGAAATCACAATGCACATATTCATGTAATAGTTAAAGAATCCACCATTGTGAAGTTACATATCACTCGATTAAATATAAATGAAGTGCAAAGACTTGTTTATTTTTATTAATATGACACATACATTAATATGAGTGTTGTGTGGTTCTTCAAGCGTTGTCTTTCTCATATATGAAGCACTGCATGATAAATAATTGTAAAAATCTATATAAATACATTATATCAAGGAAAAACAAACTTGAATCTACAACTACAGTTCAAATGTAAAACTTTTTGCGAAGTTATTATTGCGAAGGATTCAAAATGCAAGCAAAGCAATGCAAACAGAAATGCAGAATGACAGTCGCTCAATCTGTTGCAAGCAATGACTTTCAAACAGCAAGTGCTAAAGAGGCCAAACACGCAGAATTACAAGTCCAACGCTGAAACTGCTGGAAAAGAACAGTGAAAAAGATACAGGTAAGACATTTACACATTTTTAGGTTTAGTATCAAATTGCAATGGTAACACTTTACAATAAGCTTGTATTTGTTAGCATTTGCTACCATGAACTAACAATAAACAATACTTCTACAATATTTATTAATCTTAGTTCATGTTAATTTCAGCATTTGCTAATCCATATTTAAAATCAAAAAGTTATATATGTTAAATGTGTATTATATTTTGTTGTGGCATCTAGCGGTGAAATTGCAAACAGCAATCAACTTCAATTTCGAAACGCAATGAGATTCTATGGTAGCTGCCACAGGAAAAAAATGTCATCGTCTGAAGCCCATGTTATAGTGCGTGCGTAAGGTCTACACTGTAGGTTATCCCTAGCCTGAGCGTAGCTCTGTGTAGTCTGATTTTTAACAGTGCTTCAGTTCTACGCGGACTACAAGCGCTGTTACTGGTCCATTAGAACCCCTCTCATCAGGTAAAAAACTGCATCATAGCCATTTCCAATTGCGACGGTGAGAACAAAGATAGGTGGAGGAGTGATTTTACTTAAACTGCAACGATTCGCTGTTTATTTACTTCCATCACTGCTGGTCAGTGGCGTTCGTTACTCCTCATCCGAGGGGCGCTAATTCAAAATAAGTGTACGAAGTATCATGTGCCTTTTTCAAAATATGTGTCCTGCGTGTTGAGAGATCCTGTGTGCATCACATGTTTTGTCATAATAAGTGCCTGCTGCACACGCGTCAAAACCGTTTATGATAAAAAAGAGACACTCACGTTCACAAAATACATGCAAGACACTCCCTAAACAGTAAACTCTGATTACGCATGAGATTATGTGAGTGTCTGGCAATCGTGAGTGTCTCTTTTATCATAAACCCTTTAGACGCATCTGCAGCAGGCACTTATTTTCACATGACACGTGATGCACACAGGATCTCTCAAAGTGCAGAACACATATTTTGAAAAAAGAAACCACACACATGACGGGCTACATACATGTTGTGACGAACTTCGAATCGAGTGCCCTCAAAAAAAGAAGTCACCGGCCGCCACTGCTGTTGGTCTTCTCAAAACATACACAACAATCTGCTGTTTCTTCATTTGTGAGTTAAACTGGCCAAGCTGTTTCTGTGGTTACACGCGTGGAAACTGCTTACCAGCGGTCTGCATGTATGTTTGCTATAATGAGCCCTTGAGACAACGTATAGACGAAACACACTCTGTAGAACAGTTTGTCCGTTTTGGGCTACTGTAGAAACATGATGGTGACTTTCATGTATGGTGGACCGCGGTGTTTAGACATAAAAATGGCTCACTCAAATGTATTCATCTGTGAAAGATAAAAATCTCCATATCTCATTAAATATAAATAAATATTAAGATCAAAATGCCGTGTTTACACTGCAAGAAAAAATGTAAACTTTTTTATAAAGTTTTAGGTTGTGATGTGTCAGATAAATTTGCTTACCTAAATCCTTCAAGCCACGAAGTAGGACACTTTTGGCACTTTTCCACTGCATAGTATGACCCAGTTCAGCACAGCTCACTTTTGGGTGAGGAGTAATGGGTTTCGGATGTGAAGTCATGTGCAAAGTTACAAAAATGCAGAGCACACCACCATGCCTATGTCTGCATGGCATTTTTGTAACTTTGCGCATGGCTCCGCATCCAAAACGCACCAAAAATATAGGCGTCATGGCTTAAATGTTCTGTCCGCGGAGTGCAGGTACCGATGACACGGGTGTTTGTACAGAACCTGTCATGTGAGAGAGGTAGTGGAAAATGTAGTTGTGGGTGTCAATTTGATTTTGTGGCTACATTCCATTAAAGGCGGAGTCCATGATGTTTGAAAGCCAATGTTGATATTTGAAATCACCTAAACAAACACGCCCCTACCCCAATAGAATCTGGAACTTCTGTTGATAGACCCGCCCCACACATACGCAACCCGGCATTTGATTTGATTTGATTGGCTATAAGTGTGTTTTGGTAGCCGGACCGTCTCCTTTTCCAACGCGTTTTTCAAACATCGTGGACTCCGCCTTTAATATGCTCTGTTGCTCCATGTTGTGTGTGTGTGTGTGTGTGTGTGTGTGTGTGTTTGTATCGCATTTACGATGATGTTCCGGCAGTAGAGGGGACGCAACTGTAACAATAAGCCTATAATCAGGGGTGCACATAACTTTTTTTGTCCTGGTTCTAAAAGAAGCACCTCGAGAGCTTGCTCTCTTCCATTGGTGAAAAGTGAAGCCGCCAGTGTTGCCGCTGACATCTTGGGTTTTGAGTCTGCGCAGTAGCAATTTCGGGACCAGTCCTGCGCAGTAGTGAGCAGGAAGTAAAGCCGCGAAATCAAGGCCCCGCCCTCACTCTCCCAGAATGTGCATACACAGCTGTCAATCCTGACGTGACACCACCGTTTTTATAGCATTAACTAACTAACTAAAAACAAACTTATTTTAAAAACAAACACTTGAATTTACATCAGCATGATTAAACTTACAGTAAATGACAAAAACCAGCTTCGGAAAAAAGATAATTGAAGTGTAATTAAATTGTTTAGTTGGTCTTGTTAAGTTTAAGACATTAAAAATGTGTTTATGTATATTATAGCTTTATGCTAAATATTGTTTATTATTTCACATGACCTCTTACGGAAGCTAAAAGGTGACTCTTGTTTTGGAGCTTGTGTTGGAGCGGATGTTATCGGTGGATAAATAAAAAGAAAACGTTTTACATACTGAAGTTTATTTTGTATCTAACAGGTCTCAAGTCCCATTGAATAACAAGGGGGAGGCGGGGTTTATGACCTATACTGGGACCAGTCACTGGGGAGTGATCGAGACGTTATGAAATCCCTTATGTTGCATTAAATTAGCTAACTATGTAACAAAATTCCAGCAATGTTGGTACACTGGAATCGTTTCTAATCGCGCATACACACCCTTATGTGCACCCCTGTTTATAATCTCACCCACTCTGAAGCGATACTAAACTGTACTGGAAAAGCAAACGAAAGCGAGCTGAGCTGCATCGTGCCGAGCCAAGTTGTACCCTACATTGGAAAAGCGCCACATCATGACATCAGACCCTGGAACACAGAAAAGCATAAGACAGTAAAAAGCATCAGATGTTCGGTTGTGTTTGAATGCTTTCTCTGAACAATTTCCCCATGAACTATGCATGTAAACAAAATTAACCAAGCTACCTATTCTTTCTTTCCCCTTCTTAAACATCCTGTAAAACCATAGCCAGAAAACTCACCATCTCAGCTTGTTATTAACAATATCCTTATTTGTTCATATAACTATATAACTTGCTATACAAGTCAAATATACAAATATAACTTATTAATAATCTTATTAACAAATATTACCAAATTAAATTATTTTAGCCAGGGAAACTTAACTGGCACTACACTGAAATGTCATATACCGGTATGGTTATAAAAGTATAAATTTTGACTCACAGCTCAATATGGTGGCCTGCAGGTCTTCATTTTTGATGGGATTCAGAAACTGAACTACTGTGTCTTCACAGACAAATAATCCAAAATCAGCCTAAAGGCCACTGACGCGTCTGTTGGAGTCTGTCTGACCAGTGTGAAACCCCTGTTGGCAGTTGTTGGATCAAAGTAAATTAGACTTTAGAATGTGGTTGTCTGTTGGTGTCTGTTGGTATCTGTTGGTGTCTGTTGGAGTTGGTAGTTGTCTGACCAGTGTGAACTGGCCTTAAGAGTGTGGAGTAAACAGCATCAAGCCTCTCTTTAATAGGGAACTCATCTACAAAAACAAACACTTGTTATACTTTTATGAATTATCAAGTTGTACAACACACAGCAATTAGGATTTAGACAAACAAAAAAATCACAGATTTTATTAATTTTATTGTTGTGTCTAATATATATAGAAACAACTTGTGTTGTAAAAGAAAAGATGACAGCATATCTCTTTATCACGTGCCAGTATAGGCCCTGACTGCGCGCGAGAACATTTGAATTATCTGGCACGAGGCCTCACACGTCATACTTCAACTGACACAACGGTCTCGATGGTAGGAATAAGCAAAAGCTCCTTTAAATTTCGTCATTTTTTATACACATCCCGTTTATTTTGTAGTTAATTGTTAGATAAGTTAGTAATTTCGTCAAGTTTTCGTTACAGGGTAAGATTTCGTTACCATATACAGTAAATATTGGTTCAAGAGCGCAGTTTGATAACTCATTCGAGGTTTGTAAATGGTAAATAACTTATTCGAGGTTTGTAGCCATATTTAAGTTACTCGCTTACTTTGTTTCAGTGTTTGAGTAAATGTTATAAAGTAATAATTAATATAAGTTACTGCGCGAGCTCATTACGGCCGTTTCTCAATCCGAAGGCTAACTGGAGGTAGCATTTGTAGGCTGTATACGTCATCAAGACTGTCAGACTTAAGAATATTAACAATTATAAAGCTGTCTATTATTCTTAGTTAATCGTAAATTGTTGTAATATGCGTATGACTTGCGAATGTAATGCTCATTTAACTTAAATAAACCAGGCTTGATGACGTATGCAGCCTGCATATTCGACCTCCGGAGGATGCAGCCTTCCGTTTGAGAAACGGCCTACAAGTGTGAGCGTGCGCGAGATTCTGTCTGAAATTATGCTTTAATAATGGCAAAGCAAAGCATTTTAAGGTATTAATAAAAACGCCTAACTTACCTTTCCAGGGGTTTCTGTTCCTGCAGTCTTTCAGCGGTGCTGGTGCGTATGACGATGCGGACATGAACAGCACACTACAGTATACCGCCACCTACTGTACTGTAGTACAATAACGTGTAGGATTGAATACTGTGCCAAACGCAGTAAAAAAAAAAAGCCATTTAATTCATTGTAAAAACAATGGACATGCCAGTTCAAGTAACTTGTGGGCTAAATCACCAAAATAAGTTTGTAGATGTGGTTCAATTATTTTTAATAACTGTGCAGCATAATGAATCAGCCTGAATGCATGTTGTTTATGAATATATTGTTTAGACTTTATTTTAAACCTTTATCTGGTGTATGGTTAAACCATATGATGGTAGCAATTGAATACAAATCTTAAATTGAATCAAATCTCTTATAATAATACATAAAATCTCTGGGACGGTTGAGGTACATCTGGGTAACATTTAAGCAGCTTAATTTTTTATATTCTTTTATATATTTTGATGTGTATGTATATATATTTACTTTCTTTATTTTGTTTTATCAGCCTTTAAACATCTAAACATGTCCTCCAAAAAGGTTAGTTCAGCACCAGATCAGCTTATCTTATACTGTAATATTGATACTGGTTTGAAAAAAAAGAGATTTTCTCAAACTAAACCAAAGAAACGAAACCAGAAAAACCATTGGAAAACAATTTTAGCCTAAGGTTTGAGAATAAAGCCAATGGTCCTCTATTAAGGCTAACTATGTATATTGCCTTTGTGGACTGCAAGCTGAACTTACAGATTTATATGGACTTTACTTACAGGTTTCCTGTGCTGTTTTGCTCCATTTTACAGAACAAAATAAGGCTGAGGTAGCACCATCCTGGTTAGAGTGAAAGAATGTGGTAAGATTTTATCCATGTTTTATAAAATACAAATAAACATGAACAACATGGTCAGCTTCAGATAAAAAATACAAAATAATCAAACATGCTTGTTTTTATCTGAAGGGTATTGAGACCAAAATAAATAATGTGCCATTCTGGACAAACAGCTGTGGACAATAAATGCAGTCAGAGTAGCCTATTTTCTCACAGTATGCAAAGTAATACCAAACTTCTTTTTAACCTCAACAAATACTGTCAAGCCAAATATACAATGTTTGTATGGTTTTTGCAATTGTGTAGTGATCATATATCACTATTTCTCAGTCTCTTTATTAGGATACAACCAGATACAGGAAATGTGTATGTAGTATTAAAAACAGTATAAAAGTTTAAGCTGAAGTGTCAAGTTTTTAGGGTAAACTCCGCTTCCACTTGAGCAATAGCAGGCAGCTGCAGGATCTCTTAAACCTAAATACAATTAAACCTTCATTTCTAATTCTAATCAAATGACTTCAGTCTCCTCAAAAAAGCTCAAGATGTGTTTTGTGCCAAGAGAGGTCACACTAAATACTGACTGATGTCTGAAGAAGACATTTAGTTCTAAAAAATTGTTTTATTTTTAATTTTGTGTACATATTTCCTGCATTTTCTGTTTGTATCTTAATAAAAAAAAAGTGGAAAAAAAATATGGATGGACATTAAAACTTTGCTAAAACAACAAAGCTGGTGATGGTGACCTAAGACTTTTGCACAGTAATGTATAGTGACCAAGAGTTGGAATGATCAAGAAAAATGCATGCCGTTTATACATATTTTCTTTAAATGCACATTTATTCAAAGTTCAGTAGGACAGTAAATTATCTGAAAGTGAAATCGTTATTGAAGTTGATTTAATTGTCACTGCATTCATTGTTACATGATTTAAAATAGTGGGAATCATTGTGTAAGTTTCTTAATAATATCAAATACTTCTTTTTTGTTGTTGTTGTTTCTGGACCTGAAGATAAGATTTCCAGTTTAAAAGTGAAGAAAATGAATCATTATTAACAGCAATTAGGAGTATTTCTCAGCTGAGAAGCCAGGTGAAACTATAAGGTCACTATGATTTACTTTCATATTATCATTCTTTTTAGATTTTTTTCCCTGTTTTTTTTTTTTTTGTTAGATGAGGAGCAACCAGTAAGAAAAAGCAAAAAGATGTTTTGATGTTGCCTGAGGCACCTTATTGTGAGTACATTTTAATGTTACTAGTCATTTAAATGGTTATACTTCTGTGGAATTAAGAAACAAATTATATTTAATCTCAGTGTACAGTATTTGTAGTATAATGATGATTACTTGATTTTAAATTTATTAATTGTCATATGCTTTGAGTGACTTACAAATGATAGAGCATTCAACATTTTACAACATTTACTACAATACTTACATCATCAATTTTTAAATCTAATTAATTGTTTTTATTGTTTTTTTTTTTTATCTGGAATGTGTTTACAGTTTATGCACAATCACAAATGCAGCACATCAATCAATTTCTTCCAACCAGTGAATCAAGGTACACTATTTTGTTATTTTTTTTATCTTAAATTATTGATATTGATTTTCTTCCAGACAGACTTATTGTTCATTTATTTTGATGGTGTAGTTAGTAATGTTATTCATGTTTCAAAACACCTTCTTTAAAGAAATCTTGGAGTGGAGAATCATTCTGAAAGTAGACCAAATCCAGGACATCATCACAGCAGTGGTCGGAAAAATGCAGCAAGCCAAGCTGACTTTCAAAAGATGGTATGTGCAATAACACACGCAACATTACTAGTCACTGCTGACATTTTACCCATGTTTACTACGGATTGTTTTTGTTTGTAGATTCGTTATCTGTTTCTTCAGAGGGGAGGCAGTTTGGGAGATGGGAATTAGGAGGATGCTACAGTTACACAAGGCAAATTTCAGCATAAGACAACTTATATTATTTTATGTCATAGTAAAATATTTTTATACTCTGTGTGTGTGTGTGTGTGTGTGTGTGTGTGTGTGTGTGTGTGTGTGTCTGTGTGTGTGTGTGTGTGTGTGTGTGTGTGTGTGTGTGTGTGTGTGTGTGTGTGTGTGTGACCTATGCTCTCTCTGAGATGTGTATGTTCACTTTGTAGCTGGTCAGGGTGGAAGACCAGCTGACGTACCAGATTTGCCAGGTTGAAGGACCAGCTAAGACAGCCAACCAACTTAGTCAAGGTGGTATATGCTGGTGGGTCAGCTGGTCTTCCCGCCTGACCAGCTACAAAGTGGCCAAAACCTCTGTAAAACAATCCTGCTACACCAGCCTGACCAGCTGAAACCATACTGGGAGTATTCATATTCATATCGATTTGCATTTACACATAAAATAGGTAACATACAGTACTGTGCAAAAGTCTTAGGCCACCATCACCGGCTTTGTTGTTTTAGCAAAATTTTAATGTCCATCCATATTTGTTTTTCACTCTTTTTGTTGGGATACAGACAGAAAATACAGGAAATATGTACACAAAATTAAAAACAAAACAATTTTCAGAACTAAATGTCTTCTTCAGGCATCAGTCAGTATTTAGTATGACTTCTCTTGGCACGAAACACATCTTGAGCTTTTTTGAGGAGACTGAAGTCATTCGATTAGAATTAGAAAGGATTTACTTTTATTTATGTGTAAGAGATCCTGCAGTTGCCTGCTATTGCTCAAGTTGAAGGGGAGTTTACCCTTAATACTTGAAACTTCAGCTTAAACTTTTATACTGTTTTTAATACGACATACACATTTCCTGTATGTTCTGGTTGTATTCTAATAAAGAGACTGAGAAATAAATATATGATCACTACACAATTGCAAAAACAACAAATCTAATGGTAGCATGCAGACTTTTGCACAGTACTGTATGTATGTCCACATTTAGCCACCTTTAATTTGAGTGAACTGTAACAGCAACTATAATGCCATAAACATTAAATACTAAGGTAATAAGAGAGTTGTGCATGCTTTCTAGTTTTAGCACAGAATTCTGTCTCCCTTATCTTTTAAATGTTTGCTACAGATTTTTTGCAAGACATTTTAAACATATCGGGGCGGTTTCCTGAACAGGGATTAGACTAGCCCTAGACTAAAAAAACTGTCCAACCTAAAAACAACTTGTACTGACATATCTTAAAATACATCAGTGCCCTTTGTTTTACATCAAAATGCACACAAGTAATGTTTTTAGTAAAGCATGTTTGTTAAAACTAGTTATATTTTTATAATTACTAGTTTAAGCTCCTTGTCTGGGAAACCACCCCAATAAATAATAACTACTTAACTTTTGAATGTGTTCGTTTCGTTGTTTTAGGTTAGAAGACCACGGAAATATTTGACATCGGAGTCCAGCAGACAGCCAGAGACACGCACACACACGCAGCTGAAGCGCGTGACGCGTACGGGAGATCCGGCACGCGCACGGGAACTTGCGCACGCTCACACAAACACGGAGCACAGGATAATTACAACTGTTTAATTTAAATAAAAGAACTTTGTGGTATACAATGTTTAGCGTGTCTGATTTCATTGGTTAGCAAGGAAATAAAACGACGTGCTGAGGACTTTAGGCGAACGTCCCCTAAAAGTCCCGAAAGTCCGCTGACCGTCCTGCGAACGTCCTAGCAAAAGTCCGGAGGACGTCCTCGCGGAAGTCCGCTCGACGTAACGGGAACCATACACGATGACGTTACGGGGACGTTCGCCTAAAGTGCTTAGCATGTTATTTAGCTTACAAAAAAGGTCCCAATGACGTCCCCTAAAAGTCAATAAAGTCCCCAAAACGTCATTTTGAACGTCCGGAAGACGTTTTTGCGGACGTTCGCAGGACGTCAAAAGAACCCTACACGATAACGTCCGGGGGACGTTCGCAGATGCCATTTAGGGGACGTCCTGGGGACCTTTTTTTGTTAGCTGGGACTGCCCTGCACATTTTCTATGTCTCTTTTATCTGAAAGACTCAGTTCAGTTCATGGAGAGCTCTTCTAATGAGCTGATTATTTGAATCAGGTGTGTTAAATAAGGGAGACATACAAAATGTGCAGGGCAGTGGGCCTCCAGGAATAACGTTAAGAACCACTGATGTCACATGGACTACTTTGATGATGTTTTTATTACCTTTCTGGACATGGACAGTATACCGTACATACATTTTCAATGGAGGGTAAGAAAGCTCTCGGACTAAATCTAAAACATCTTAAACTGTGTTGTGTTCCAAGATGAATGGAGGTCAAACGGGTTTTGAAGGACATGAGCCTTTAATGATATAAATTTCATTTATGGATGAACTAACCCTTTAAGAAGAGTTTACAAATAAAAAGCATAGAATGTGTAGTATCAGTTTGATCCAATTCTTCTGAGTCTTGCATTTTGTGACAACACACATAAGTCAGCATTTAAAGGGATAGTTCACTTTAAAATGAAAATTTTGTTATAATTTACTCATCCTCATGTTCTAAACTTGTATGAATTTCTTTTTTCTGATGAACACAAACGAAGATATTTTGATAAATGCACAGCATTGAGTGACCATTGACTTCCATAGTAGGAAAAAAATATTTTGGAAGTATTGTGATAAATGTTAAAGAAAATATTTTGAAAATGATGACAAGCACACAGTTGACGGTATCCATTAAATTCCATCATATTTTTTATTCCTACTATGGTAGTCTATAGTCACTTACTGCTGTGTGTTTACCATCATTTCTCAAAATAATCTTCTTTTCTGTTCATCAGAACAAAGAAACTCATACAGGTTTAGCACAACATGAGGATGAGTAAATGATGACAGAATTTTCATTTTAAAGTCTATCCCTTTAAGGTTGTTGTTTGTTGGTAAAGCATGTAGGGCTGTGTGCTGAAACTAGTGATAAGTGTGCTGGTATGGGAGTTTATCTGTAAAAACTGGAACTCTATTAAACAAATTGTGAAATGGCATAGTAAATTGATTGGGGAGCCATTACTTTACTGTATACCAGGCAGGTACAGCAAATAGGTGTTTCAATTTCATGAGACAGGCATCACACCTTGTATTGAGTTTCAGTATCTCCTATCTAATTGACGGTTTAGAGTACCGCACTCACTGCACAACAAAATGATTTAAGAACAGCTTTGTCCAAGTAGTAATTGATTATATGAACAATGTTTAGACATTGTGTAGGGGTTCATTTTTATTTAGTTTTATTTATTTATTTATTTTATGCTATTATTTTATGATGTTTTTCTTTTTTTTGTGTAGTTTCTTATTGTCTATTATATGAGGAACTGTGGGAACTTGTTCACTGAAACTATACCTACGGGTACAAAATAACAAAACTTGAACTTTATGATGTCTTTTCTTATTGGCTGATTGTGTTAATACACATCTGACCTGAATGCAAGTGCACTGCCACAATTTCTGCTTTGATTTTTTTATAATGTCCTGGTATATAGCCCTACAATTTAAAAAGTGTGTAATTTCTCTTATCACATGACTTTATGTAAATAACAAATAATATATGTATGTATGTATGTTTCTCATAATCTGTAGTATGTAACTTTCTTCTCAACATATTTTTTTAATGCCATGCCTTGGATTCCCTTTTCCTGTAATTTTTTATGTTTGTTTTATTCTATACAATTATTTTATATCAATCCCAGTGTGACCTACAGTGTGGTTGTGATTCCTTCTCCTATACACACATTATCTTGAATCCTGTACAAAGTAAGTGTCTCCGTTTTATGCCAAAGCATGCCAGATATTATTTGTAGCTTATAAAAATATAAAACTGTCATGTTCTTATTTCCTGTTTTTGTTCTTTTAAATGTTTATATATATATATATATATATATATATATATATATATATATATATATATATATATATATATATATATATATATATATATATATATATATATATATATATATATAAAAGTATTATATTATTATTCATTGTCTTTATACTAAAAAACACATATTTTGTGTGTTGTACATCATGATGTCCTTTTAATATCAGTTACCTTTTTACTTTTAAAGGGCATTGAGTTCATCATGGTCAGCCTGGCGTGATGCTTCTATATCATGACATCATAATGGCCACTCTTAAGTCACCGCTTGTGGAACATCACCAGTCGTTGTGTCCCAGTTGAATTTTGCTCTTGACACTGCTGGATTTTTCCTCCAAAAGGTATTTGTCTTTTATTAAATTTCTATTATAGTTTCATGGGTTTTAGCTCTGATTTTGGTGTGCTTGTTTGTAGAATTTTTGCTTGCAGATAAAGAGAAAATGGGACAAAAATAATCAATATACAAGTTTAGTATTTAGCTGTTTCTCTAATGAAAGAAAAAATGTAGTGATTTAAACTGTAGTCAACTAATTGTGCCTCTAAATAAGATGCATTTGTATTTGTTTTTCCTTCTGTGAAAGTCAGTGTCAACTGTGTGCTTACCATCATTTATCTAAATATCTTCTTTTGTGTTCCACAGAATAAAGAAACACACACAGTACAGGTTCAGAACAACATGAAGGTGAGTAAATGATGACAGATTTTTCATTTTTTGAGGTGAACTATCCCTCTAAGTAATAATTACAGCAAAATCAGTTTTAAACAATTCTCATATTGAGGCACTAAATGGCAGCACAAACACAATAAAACCACTAATTGATGTTAAAGTTTTCTCAGTCACTTTGGAGCATTTCTCAGATCAGAAATACTTTTTCAAAACACTTTATTGACCCTCCACATCATGAAGTCACAACACAAAAGCAAATTCTATAGTTTTGAACAAATTGCAAATGCTTTGACACAATCATGCAGTTGTTGCAGTTCGGTTGTCAGCTATAATGCACACTTTTTGATATTTATTCAAATACTAACTATTAAATGCTATTCAACATAGAAACATGTACAATATAATTTTAAAGATGGTCCCCAAATTAACAAACATTGACATCCCACTTTGATTTATTATTTACTTTGATTATTGTCTATTGTGGGCAATTATTTGGTATTGTGGTAACTGCGAAGACCCCAAATCACGTGCATCAACACTCCACTTCAAAATACACTAAATAATAGGGAGAGAAATAAAATTATATCATGAGATTTAGATTATGTCAGGATAATGAGAAAACAACTTTTTGTTATGCTGAGATGATGAGAAATTAAGTGGTAACCACGAGAAAAGAAGCAAGCAAAGATAATAATATGTTATTTATTATTAAACTTGTACAAACCCTGGCTTTATTCAATCTAAATTAAGATCTTGGAGCTTTGTACTTTGGTTTTATCTCATCTGCTCTGAAGCCGAATCTTCTCTGTAAAGCATATTGCTCACTCTAGTGGTAGTGTAACCTCACTGACATCCTTGTTAACTATTTAACCTAGCATCCATCCATGGAAACTAACTTTGTAAAGTGTAAAGCACTTCATCAAAATTATTTTAGTTTTAAATGGTACAGGTAGATTATATTTAACATTATTATTAGCATTATTTATTTAGTACATGTCTTTTAAGACATGTGCAAAAGTTTTAGGCCATAACAAAGTAAAAAAAAAAAAACAGAATAAAATTATAATCTAAAGTGTCAAATATTTCGTGTGATTTCCCCTTACACTTGACTTGAGCATATTAATAAACAATAAAACCTTTTATCGAACTCAAAAAAGTTGAAGTTGTGTCAAAATTAGAAAAAAAAACAGAAAGTAACATACATTTTTTGTGTGTTTTTAGATATGTGTTTTTTAGACTTAATCGTATTTTAATTAATTACGAAACGTGTATTTTATTTTAAAATTACCGTCTCGTGTTTCTATGGCATTCGCGAATTAATGACTCGTTGGAGTCAACTCGTTACAAAGTATTGGAAATAAACGAGTCTTTTGAGTCGATTCTTCATAGAGTAAATGGGCCAAACGTTCAAAATCGATTCGCGAATCAGTTTAAATGAATTCTTTAGTTCGCTGCAAAAACTGAATCGTCTAATGCGGTTAAAAAAATAAAGCTGCATCGCATCTCCCATTTGAACAAAATAAGGAATAAGCTATTTCTCTTTAGATATGGCCTACGTATAATCAACTTAAAAATTACTTGTAATATAAATCACTTAAATGGGCTTGTTTTAAGAGAACGAGACGGGGAGAGAGTGTGAGAGAACGCGCGCGCGCGAGAGAGAGAGAGCGGTTACCAGGGTTACCATGTAAACAAAGCAGAAGCGGCGATTACAAACAGCGCTTTATCGGGCATGAGATTAGACGGAAAGAAAATGCAACCAAGACTTTTCTCAAGACAGTTCGAACGTATTTGCTCCTTTTGCAGTCATGCTTCGTCCACATTTCTTACAAACTGGATATCCATCTTCAAGGATAACTTCGCGTTCGTTTTTCGGATAAAAGTTAGAATTTGTGGTCTCTGGCTCTGACATTTCTCTGCTGTACATAATCGAGTGGAGTCTAGCGGTCACGTGGAATGAAGTTGCATATGGGCTGCAGCGCAGGTGAGAGCAACTTAATTTTCTTTCCAAAACCATAAACAAGTGTTTACGATGTGATTGTCTTAATATAGTGAATGCAAAACTCTGTCGGTTTACTTGTCTGATATTCCAAATATCATAGAAATGCTTGTCTATTCTGTGTTTGTCTAAAGTATTATTTAATCTGTACTGTTTCTGTATGTTGCAATTTTACACATACATACTGCCCTCCATAAGTATTAGGACAATACTGGCAAAATTCCTGTTTGCTGTGGAATCAAGAAATATATCTAAACATTAAAAGGTGAAAATGAGACAAAAGCACAGCATATCTGATTTAACATGCATTGCACACTATTCCAACTCAATGGAACAAGACATTTTGATACTTCTATCTAATGTGAGCATATTAAAACCATTGGCTCAGAAGTGTTCAAGTTTAAAGGGTTATTTTAACAAAAAATGAAAATTATGTCATTAATGATTCACCCTCATGTCGTTCGAAACCCGGAAGACCTCCGTTCATCTTGGTAACATTTTAAAATGTTTTAGATTTAGTGTGAGAGCTTTCTGACCCTCCATTGAAAATGTACTGTATGCTGTCCATGTCCAGAAAGGTAATTTGTTGAAGCAAAAATAACAAAAATTACGACTTTTTCAGCATTGTCTTCTCTTCCGGGTGACGGGTCTGTTGTGAATCCGTGTTCACCACACTGCCGTGACGCTGCTGACGTACGACGCTGCTGCCGTGTTATCTGGTGCGCCCGAGCTTCGTTTACAGTCTAAGGGGCGATTTATGGTCGTGCGTAGGTCCTACGGCGTAGCAGCGACGGCGTAGGTTCCGCGTCGGTTTTCATTTATACTTGTGCGTCGCCGTCCGCGTCGACGTGCAAACACACGCGAAACCGCTGGTTGGCAGTAATCACGCGTGTAACCACAGTAGCAGCAGAAGTCGTCACAGAAGAAGAAGCTAAGCAAGTAAACCCACAAACGAAGAAGAAATAGCAACTTGTTGTGTATAATTTGAGAAGACCAGCAATGATGGAAGTAAATAAACAGCGACTTATGTTTCAGTTTGAGTTAAATCACTCCTCAACTTGGCTCGTCTTTGTTTTCACCGTCTCAAACGGAAATACCTATGACGCAGTTTTTTTACCTGACGGGAGGGGTTCTGGTGGACCAATCACAGCGCTTACGGTCCGCGTAGAGCCGACGCGCTGTTAGAAAATTTGTGAGGTGCGCGTCAGGCTACGCAGAGCTACGCACAGGCTACGGATAGCCTGCGCCGTAGCTGCGCCGTAGGAGCTACGCACGACTATAAATCGCCCTTGAGGGAGACACACACTGTATTCAAACTATTCTACATTGTTGGTATTTTGGTATTGCTATATATTTTTAAAATGGTGCATAAGTGTGCATGTCGCGGATGTCCTAATCCCTCAGATTGTAAACGAAGCTCGGGTGGAACAGATAACACGTTAGCAGCATTGTACTGCCTTTCTGGACATGGACAGTATACCGTACATACATTTTCAACGGAGGGTTAGAAAGCTCTTGGACTAAATCTAAAACATCTTAAACTGTGTTGTGTTCCAAAGATGAATGGAGGTCAAACAGGTTTTAAACGACATGAGCCTTTAATGATATATTTGATATAATATTAATGAGATATGAGCCTTGCATTTTGTGACAACACACATAAGTCAGCATTTAAGGTTGTTCTTTGTTGGTAAAGCATGTAGGGCTATGTGCTGAAACTAGTGATAAGCCAATAAATCGCAGAGAACAATATATCGTCAGTTTTTTTATCGGCCAGTAAATTTCTCTTTTACTTACATTTGATATTTGTAATGTAAAGCCAAAGTCTGACAGACAGTAAAATGACCAATCATTATTCACATTTTAACATGACATTATGTTGTGTCACATAAAACAGAGTTCAACACATTTAATCAAACAAAACCGTGAGACGTCAGATCCACATTGCTTATGTAAATGTGTTTTAAGTACGTTAAAGGGTATACTCTAAAGGGTTAATGTTTTCTGTTTGTCTCTACTGTAATAACATTTGTGTTTTATCGTCCAATTGGCCATGCATGCGTTCTTAATATTGGTATCGGCATTGGCCATAAAAAAAACATACCGGTGGAGCACTAGTTGAAATATAATCAAATGTGACTGACATTCTGTACTTTTAATATTCATCTTACCATTTTCTGGTAGACTTCCACATAGAATCAATAACAACTCAGCGCGTCAGGTCCCAATCACACTGTTGGGGCTTATTTCTGCGATAACAACCTGCTGCCTATACATTATCTCTTACTTATCTGCTAAAGTAAAATTACTTTAAACATTAAACTACTTTTACATTTAAACCCCACATCTTCGCTAGTATTTACAGCTGCCAGTGTGTAGAATGACGCTTAGAAATGATATTGTTGTTCGCGACGACGCAAGGAATTGTGGGTTTTTTGCAGCTGTGAAGGATACATCTCATGCATCCTCCAAATTCATGTAAGAGAAGATTGCATTCAAAGGTGCATCCAGACTGTCCTACTCACTTTTCTGTAAGACAGCCTTGATGATGTATGCATCCTTCGAATGCGACCTCCAGAGGACATTACTGAAACGAGACACAAGCTGCATCCCAATTCGCCTAGTACTTAAATACTATACCCTAATAGTACTGTTTTTGTTGTTCCGGCGTATCTATTGCACGAGAATCACACTGCGTGTCATTTGTACGCTTTTTGGTGAGAATGGGTTGGTTGAAACTAGTGATAAGCCAATAAATCGCAGAGAACGATATATCGTACGATTTTTTGATTTTTTTTGTTTTATATTATCGGCCAGTAAATTTCTCTATTACTTAAATTTGATATTTGTAATGTAAAGCAAATGTCTGACAGACAGTAAAATTACAACATGACATTATGTGTTAAACACTGAATTCAACACATTTAATCAAACAAAACCGTGAGATGTCAGATCCAGATTAATTATGTCTTGTAAATGTGTTACTTTAAAGGGTATATTTATAAATGTTATGCATAACAAATGTTTTCTGTTTTTCTCTTATGTACTGTAATAACATTTGTGTTTTATCGTCCAATTGGCCATGCATGCTTTCTTAATAATGGTATTGTCATTGGCCATAAAAAAAAACATACCGGTGGAGCACTAGTTGAAACACAATCAAATGTTAATAAAATGTGACATTCTGTACTTTTGATATTCATCTTACCATTTTCTGGTATCCACAGCAAACAGAGAAATGTTTTCTTTACTGTCCTGATACTTATGGAGGATGCTGTATATACTGTATACCCTTACACCAGTAGACTTCCACATAGAATCAATAACAACTCTGCTGCGCGTCAGGTCCCAATCACACTGTTGGGGCTTATTTCTGCGATAACAACCTGTTTCCTATACATTATCTCTTACTTATCTGCTAAAGTAAAATTACTTTAAACATTAAACTACTTTTACATTTAAACACCACATCTTCGCTAGTATTTACAGCTGCCAGTGTGTAGAATGACGCTGAGAAATGATGTTGTTGTTCGCGACGGCGCAAGGAATTGTGGGGTTTTTGCAGTGGCGAAGGATACACCTCATGCATCCTCCAAATTCATGTAAAAGAAGATTGCATTCAAAGGTGCATCCAGACTGTCCTACTTACTTTTCTGTAAGACACCCTTGATGATGTATGCATCCTTCGAATGCGACCTCCAGAGGACACTACTGAAACGAGACACAAGCTGCATCCCAATTCGTCTAGTACTTAAATACTATACCCTAATGGTACTGTTTTTGTTGTTCTGCTCTCAACAGTATGTACTTTCACATTACAGAGTATGCACACAATGGGACATGCTAACGCGAAACGGAAGTGACGCCGCTGTTGCCTAGACACTATGACTTTTTCTGAGATATGACAGATATAATACTTTAAGCTTTAAGTACATGTGGGAGCCGATACTTCGTTACTTTAACTTAAGAAAAAAGTGTAGTCTAGTGTACTTTAACTTTTACCAGGGTATTTTTAAACATGAGTATCTTTACTTCTACTTGAGGAAAGGATGTGTGTTTACTTTTCCCATCACTGGATAAAACACAGTTTTATTTTTTTAGCATGCTTACATTGAACCAGCACTGTCATTTACTTTGGTGTGCTGGTATGGGAATTTATCTGTAAAAAACTGGAACTCTATTTACCAAATTGTGAAATCCCTAGTAAGTTGATTAGGGAGCCATTACTTACCCCTGCTTTACTGTATACCAGGCGGGTACAGCGAAAGGGTGTTTCAACTTCAGCAGACAGGCATCACCCCCTGTATAATGAGTTTCAGTATCTCCTATCTAATTGACGGTTTAGAGTACCGCACTCACTGCACAACAAAATGATTTAAGAACAGCTTTGCCCCAGTAGTGATTGATTATATAACAATGTTTAGACATTGTAAAGGGGTTCATTTTAATTTAAGTTTTATTTATTTATTTACTTTATGTTATTATTTTATGATGTTTTTCTTTTTAGTGTTGTTTCCTATTGTCTATTATATGAGGAACTGTGGGAACTTGTTCACTGAAACTATACCTACGGGTACAAAATAACAAAACTTGAACTTTATGATGTCTTTTCTTATTGGCTGATTGTGTTAATACACATCTGACCTGAATGCCCCATACAAGCACACTGCCACAATATCTGCTTTGATTTTTTTATAATGTCCTGGTATATAGCCATACAATTTAAAAAGTGTGTAATTTCACTTATCACGTACACACATTATCTTGAATCCTGTACACAGTAAGTGTCTCCCTTTTATCCCAAAGTTTCTGCCAGATATTATTTATAAAAATATAAAACTGTCATTTTCTTATTTTCTGTTTTTGTTCTTTTAAATGTTTTATTTATAAGAAACAGTCATGTGGGCACCACAGGCACATGCTATTTATGCTAAAAAACAAATATTTTGTGTGTTGTACATCATGATGTCCTTTTAATATTAGTTACCTTTTCACTTTTAAAGGGCATTGAGTTCATCATGGTCAGCCTGGTGTGATGCTTCTATATTGTGACATCATAATGGCCACTCTTAAGTCACCGCCTGTGGAACAGCAGCAGTCGTTTATGTGTTCCAGTTGAATTTTGCTCTTGACACTGCTGGATTTCTCATCCAAAAGGTATTTGTCTTTAATTGAATGTTCATTGTAGTTTTGTGGGTTTTAGCTCTGATTTTGATGTGCCTTTTTGTAGAATTTTTGTTTGCAGAAAAAGAAGAAATAGGACAAAAATAATCAATATACAAGTTTGTTATTTAGCTGTTTCTCTAATGAAAGAAGAAATGTAGTGATTTTAACTGTAGTCAACGAATTGTGTCTCTAAATAAGATGCATTTGTATTTGTTATAACTACAGCAAAATCAGTTTCAAACAATTCTCATATTGAGTCACTAGATGGCAGCAGAGACACAATAAACCACTAATTGATGTTACAGTTTTTCTCAGTCACTTCAGAGCATTTCTCAGATCAGAAATACTTTTTCAAAACACTTGTTTTAAGCTCCACATCATGAAGTCACTACATAACAGCAAGCTCTCATTATTTTGGACAAATTGCAAATGCTTTGATACAATCATGCAGTTGTTTATGTACAATGGACCCTTCACAAAGCCCCGCCTCTCTTCTATGTCCGACAAGCTTACAATTTCAGCCATGGCACTCTTAACGTCAATTTGTGCACTCCCTGTGGAAATATTGGCTAATTTCTAGGAAAATGAAAACAAAATTAAGATTGAAAATATTGCTTACAAGTCACAGAAGTTTTGAGATACTTTCCTGTGGTGTGGCTTTGAGGTAAAACACCAGAGAGTCTTCTTGTGCGAATCTGTTTTATTTGGTTAAGTCTTTATTGTTGTACAGTGACAGCTGAGATCAAACAGTATGACATGGCTTTTTAGCTGAGATCATGTTTGTACAGAGTGACAACAAACAAATATCACAAAAGAATATTTAAAATCACATAGTGTTAACTATGTTTAACTCTTCTTTGTGGTTTGAATGTCGGACAGAGTGGCGAATAATGTCGGTGACGCATAATTTTCAGTGTTATGATTGGTCAAGTTGCCTCGCCTGGCAATCAAACTTCAGTGGAGGGTCAATTTTCTGCTGTTTGCTTCATTTTCAATTGCTTAAGTAATTTGTATCAAAATATATTATTTATAATGGTGTCTATTAAATATAGTTTTACACCTCAAAACCTTTAGAAATTAGCATAGCATAAGTCATGACCAGGCCCAAATGAAATCCACGCCCGTCATTTAATGCCCGTCATCCCGATATAATGCCCGCCATTGACGAGCACACATATCCCGCGCTTGCGTGTGTTTGGGAACAATAGCAGTCATTGGCTGTGTTTAATGCACAAAATTGTGTCAATCCGACTGAATTTAATGCGATTGCAGGTTACGACAGTATAGTTTACATGTACCATAAACATTGCAAATCTGATTTAAGTGTTGGTTTACATGTACATTCTATATAATTCGAACCAAACCTCTCCGCAGGCGCACAGCTAGGGTTGCCAGATTTGCATATCAAAACCAAATTTGAAGTCCACAAAAGCAGTGGACTTTGCAACACAATGCACAGCATCACTCATCGAGTTCATGCTTTATCTCTGGATAAATGTACAAAATCAAAGTTGAGTTGGAGAAAGTTGTTTTTGATAACTTTTCGGATATAGGCAAAGAAAACACTTTTCAAAAGGCACAATGCTTTTTAATGCTTCTGAAAGACATGAACGCTTCAGAATGTACAGCGCGTGACCCCATAAATTTAAAGCTCACGTAACACACACTGTTTCTGCATTTTTGATGTTAATCTGGAGTACCTATAGAGTAATATTACATCCTTTATATCTCAGAAGAGTCTTTAGTTTAATCAGATTTATAAAAGAAAGATTAGCTTTACCGAATCTTTCCGATAACGTACGAAAAAATGAAGAAGGAGGAGTTACTACCGCGGGTGGAGTGAGTACGAGTCATGCAACACTATACAACACTTATAACTTATGATTCACTACATGTTCGTGTCATTTATATAATATGCACGGCACGCGCATATTTACAACATAAGACAGAAGTCTTATTTACCGCATGCAACTCGTGACCCGGTTGGGAAAATCCCGTGCATCAAACACACACGCAAAACTCCGCTGCTACCCCGGATAATAAACTATATCCATTGTTTTCATAAGGCTGGATTTCTTCTCCTTACATCCAAAAACACACTTATTCTTTTGTGCCATTGTTGAGTTTTGAAATTAAACAAAGCTGTCGCGTGATGTGAATGTTTGTAAGTTCTAGCGTCTCCCGCTGACTGACGGGTGGGCGGGGTTTGCCGGGGGAAGTGCCCAGAAGTAATACGTATAGAAAACCCCTGAAACGTCAGTTGGAACTGTAATCGAAAAAAACTTTCCGAAACTTGTATGAACCCTGGCAAAGTGCATTCGGCACAGAAATACTCTGTAACATGTCCAACTGCTTTTTTGACACTTTGCCTACATTTAGCATGAGGAAACAACTCTATACATGAATATCAGCTGACGCCACTCAATTGTCTTCTGCCATTTTGAGGACCTGAAGTGGTCGCAAAAGAACTAGAAGCTATGCCTTCAATATGCTGTTAGCATCAAAATCGCTATTTTAACAACACTAAGAAGGCTCAACACAACATGATATTTTGCTCGAAGTATCGCCTGTGTCTCTGCACGTGAGCTCGAGCATTGAGAACATTGTTTGTGAACACAGAGTTAACTAAAAAGAAGGTTTTGAACAACTGACTTTGGATGATTTGGCGTCCGCTCGCCGCCTTCTTCCCAGTCAAGATGTATCGATCTCCAATTGCGACGTAAGGAGGGAGGAGAGTAAAGATTGATATCTCCTAAAGCAAAGTTCCATAAAAATGCACGGATAATTCGATGTTTTGTCGCAAGTAAAAAAAAAATTGACCTTCTAGTTGAAAAAGGAGCCTCATATGAGATTCATTCATTCGCATTCGGAAATCGATTATTTACGTCTGGCAGAGATGACAAGCAGACACCATAACAGCCAAAGTCAGTTGTACAAAACCTTTCTTTTTAGTAAACTCTGTGTACACAAACAATGTTTTCAATGCTTGCGTTCATGTGTAGAGATCCAGGTGATACTTCGAGCAAAGCTTCATGTTGTGTCGTGCCTTCTTATGTTGTAAAATAGTGGTAGTTCGGTAGCAGCGGACAGCGGCTGGAAGAACGCATCAGGGATGGAGTAGGCATCACACCCTAACCAAGATATATTTGTTTAAAGTAGCGTTTATTTTCATGATAGTCTAGATGCGACATGTTGTCTTTCGTAGCCCTTTACTGTATCCGTAAGAATCATAGACAGTAAAAGATAAGAAATCCGTAAATCGTAGCAAGGTGCTTGTCAATAGCCTACTGGTACTCGGTAGGTCCTCAAGATGGCGGCATGACGTAAAAGGTCACATGACTGAAATCCATCTATAACTGTGTTAATAGGGATGCTCATATCAGTTAATTTTCCCGAACCGACAACCGTAGCTTCTAAACCGAACATTAACCGTTAACTGATAAGATTTTAATATGAAATTGTCATTCAGTAAAAATACAGTTGACGGTTGTCTGTGAACTAGTAAAAACAAAAGATTTAATTTGAACGTGCAAACAGCAGCGACAGATCAACAACAGAACCAGGATTCATACATTATCAGATATTCACGCAATATATTCACCTTATTAAAAAGCACGTGATCAGTCCAGAGGATTAATATCCAAAAAGGGCAGATTGTCGCCGTTTCATCTACCACAGTGGTCATTTCTAAAGCAGGATGCTTTTCAGAAAGTTTTGTTTTTGCGTCGTCTTTCTCCGTTTGTGCAAAAAGAGAGATGTTTATGGAACAGAGCATGTGAGCGGAGCGGGAGCGGAGTGGTAATATTTCCATCAGAGCGCAGAGCGCATTTCCGAAGTTTCCGCTCCGCTCGCTCAATACGCAGCACTGCTCGCTCGTCCCAGTATGCCCTTTGGTAATTTGATAGTTCGAGAACCTATAGCAATAAGTTATGGAGTTCAAATATTGTTTTAATGAAGTCGCCAGCCTTATATAGAAATGAAAGAAATGAAACTAAGATGACAGTTTAAATGTAGCGTCTTCTGCATCTAGATGCAGTTTTAAAGATGAAAATTACTTTAATCTAACTGCAGAGCCGGCACCAGACCATAACTAACAGGGGGGCACTTGGCATCCAACGGAGGGGCACGCAATAGCAACAATAACTTGCAAAAACAAGACATTAAAACACAGCAACCACACATTCATACAACTGGTACAGACTGTCAGCTCATTTCCCGTATTAAGGGCAAAAGACCACAAACTATGCGCAAAACTATTGAACTTCGACCGTGGCGTGAGCGCAAGCTGCTCCGCTGCGCTCGCGCTTTGCTCGACGCAACAACAAACCGCCCTCGTGCGGCGCAAGCCATTGAAATGAATGGGTTTCATAGTGCAGTGCACACCGCGTCCTAGCTTTAAAAAAGCCGCTTTACCATAATCACGTCGTAGCCTAATGCTGTTAATGGTCTACAGCCACACTCCCCATTTAAGCTTACGTAATTTAAAACAACGCTAACTTACCTTTAAAATAGCTGAAGACGGCGTGTACGAACATTAAACTTCCTTAAAACTGTGTCCTGTAGATTTGTAAATTCCACCTCGACCTCTATCTCTGAGGTTGAGCCAGTCTGTGTTTGCATGAAGATGAAGCAGGCGGTGCTGGTTCGTTCTAAATGTTATAATATCCATATTTTACACGATCCATACAATGCCGCTAAAAAACAGGTTGCTAGTATCAAGTCACAAATATTCTATATAAGTTACACGTGTGAGATGCGGCAATACATCCAATCAGAGAAACTGGTCTATTTTAATTAAAGAAAACATATATCAACTATATTTTCCTCATTTGATTACATTACAAGTCATGAAACATTCAATGTTTAATTTATTTTAATTATTCTTGATATATATTAAATTAATAAAAAACTTTGTGGGGGGGTCACAACAACCTGTTTGGGGGGGCACTGCCCGCGAATGCCCCCCCATGACGCCGGCCTGTCTAACTGATCAACACAAATACAAAGCGCCATAATATAACTGATTGCTTACCAGCATTAAAACCACTTAAAATAAAAACCTGTATAGTTCTCCGCTCCGTGGATGAGAAAGCTTCAGCCAAAAACGCCGGTGCCTTTAGTATTAACTGACTGAACACTTGACTCTTCCATGGACATTTAGAATATTAATTTTTTTCATCAACAGCATGCGATGAACATATTTTCGACCAAGTAACACTCGGGATAAAATGTAAGTTGTTTTAGATAGCATTTAAGCTTTTGAAATGTTGACAAATCAGTCTGACTAAAATGATCTATCCAGATGAATTTAGCCAAAATAATGATTTATTCGTTTTCATACTATATTAGATACACGTTAATTTAGCTACTAATATACTATTGAAAATGCCATAAATAAATACTCATGGCCTTCTGTATTGCATTCGTTTTGTACATTTACAGGTTCATAAATACTGTCTAATTTTAATTTCTTTAAGACACAGCTGTGTTCTGTATTTACTGATGCACTGTAAATTTGCACTTTGCACTTGAAATTGTTCTTCAATTTATTTTAGTTTTTTCAAATAATATATTTATATAATAGTATAGTTCGTTGGGGAACGAATTATTATAATATTTCGTAATTACTTATTACATTTATTATTACTTAAAATTGTGAATTAGTAAAACGTGGATGTCGTGGAAACAATTTGTTAATTTGAATTATATCCGGAGCACCGTATCAGTTAAACTAGGTCTAATAGCCAACACACAACTGTACATAACTGCGATTTATCAGCTAATACTTTAATTAAATGCAATTATCCAAGAACGTCAGTACAGAAAACAATTAGGCTTACAAAACTTTTTTTTATGTCGGAGCGGGATCTGAATGGGAATTGGTTTATTTGCTAGCGTGAGCGGAAAGTTAACGGAGCGCTTGCTTGGGCGGTGAGCGACTGAGTGGAGCGCTTGAACAGTAGAGCGGAATATTTAGAGGAGCTTCGCTCACATGTTATGGTCCGTCTCCGTTCAGCTTCCAAACACGCATACAAATGATCAGACCGTCAGGGCAGCAATCATTTGTGTCATTTACAGGACATTCACAAATTAAAGATAGAAAAGTGGCGAAATGTCTGTCGGCTCATGACGACACGCACCATGTATTAATAAATATTTTTTTATTTTAACTGATAATGTTAATCGGTCATACATTCTTACCTTCGGTTAACGGTTAAACGGTCAATGTGAGCATCCCTATGTGTTAATACGTCAGAATGCTTGAAATACCATTGAACCCCCCCCCCCCCTTTAATAATCTGTGTTGCCATTGTTTTGCTATTGCATGTTTCTGTGATGAGAACCGTGTGATACATAATATAAGACATAAACTTGAGCACAATTTTTCTGCACACTTGCACAGTGTATTTTTGCATCCTATTGAAAAAGAGATTAAATAAAACTTACCGGGATGTCCAGCAGGAGAAAATTTTAAGTTGAGATTTGACATTTTTTACATTCTATAGTGAAATTTTATAGTTTTGTTATTTTGTATTTGTAATGTAAAATATGTTTTCTTCCATATCGCAATGTGTGTCACTTTTACAGAACAAGGTGTACATGTGAATTCTATAATGACTGAAATCTCTTGTAAGCAATATTTGTAACTTCATACTGTTGGAATTGATAAAGTGCAGCCATGTTCATTTACAATCAAAACTGTAGCCATAAAGTTCAGATCAGAAAATCCTGACAACTATAATTTTGTACTCTTGTTATATTGACAACATGGCAAACATTTTGATGGTCTTGTTGGCATTTTGATGAGATTTTCTGCATGTTCACAGAGAGATTAACTAGTTTCATGCATTTACAGGAATGAGATACTGACTGTTGAGGTTTGTTTGACTATCATTATAAAGTGCAGATAAGTACAGGTAAGTGTTGTCCAGGTAAGTGGTCTTGAAAATATGGGCAGTTTTATAGTCGTACAAGTAATTTATGAATGGTAAAAATAAACAACAAGCATTAGTGCAAACACACACCGAAGCCCTTGTGAGACCCATTAATAGTTAAAGTTTATTAGTTTGATTAAAAACTGGTTACAGTTTACAGTTTAGGGTAAATAAAAAATATTCAGCCCTTGAAAGGGAGAGTTACAACAGTGAGTTTAAAGTGCTTGAGCATCACGGGATTCATGTTACCTTCAGATAGTTTCGGAAAATTGCAGGCCACTCAAATACACACAATTAGAGGCAAAGAACTTCAATTTTTGGATCAATAAATGCATTGATAATACATTGACAATATCTATATAACACACTGATATGTTTATGTAGTAGCTTTTTTATGTAGACTCATCAATGGTTTAAAAATAGCAAATATTGGAGGATTAGTGTGGTTAACTAATGGCACCTTGTTACTTTATTTACACTCTCACTAACTTTAAAGCTTTAAAATCTATCACATTGTCTGAGTATGTATAACGTTTGTGCATTTTATAATTAAATAAAAAAAATGTACAGTTTTAATTTAGGTAATTCTCAGCAGAAACACAATGCTTGAAACACCCCAACCCATATATTTTTGCTTATGTACTCTATATTTATATTAGTAGGATGTATTTCATCCTTTATTTCTAATAACACTATAATGATGGATTAATAGAATAGAATTTGCAACTGGTAGGTTGTTTGTGGTTTGTTTATGTGTTGCTATCTTTAGAAGAAGAAAGAAGAAAGAACTTTATTCAATTCAGTTCAATTTCAGATATAGATAGAGGAATGTCAGATACAATCAGATATAGATAGAGGAATGTCAGATACAATTAGATATAGATAGAGGAATGTCAGATACAATCAGATATAGATAGAGGAATGTCAGATACAATCAGATATAGATAGAGGAATGTCAGATACAATCAGATATAGATAGAGGAATGTCAGATACAATTAGATATAGATAGAGGAATGTCAGATACAATCAGATATAGATAGAGGAATGTCAGATACAATCAGATATAGATAGAGGAATGTCAGATACAATCAGATATAGATAGAGGAAAGTCACATACAATCAGATATAGATAGAGGAATGTCAGATACAATCAGATATAGATAGAGGAATGTCAGATACAGTCAGATATCGATAGAGGGATGTCAGATACAATCAGATATAAATAGAGGGATGTCAGATACAATCAGATATAGATAGAGGAATGTCATTTGTTGGAGAGAATAATCCTGTTTCTTAATTATCTGTTCTGTTGTCAGACATAAACGAGTAGACTATAAAGTAGTGAGTAAACACAATCCAGTAACACCTTGTGTTTAATCCAACCAGCTATTCCTTTAACTCTGCTGAAATCCTGATATATAAAGTCGATTTATAATTGTCTGACAAAATCATACATTTACATTGAAACCTTACTGCTGTTGCTTTTCTCATCATGTCTTGTTGTGTTATGAGCTTTTTTTATTTCAAATGTGAGTTTTATTGTATGTCGCATACAGGGCTTGACAATAACTTTTTTGCTCACCAGCCAAACTGGCTAGTTGTTTTCCAAAGTTACTACCCACTTAGCATTTTCACTGGCCACAATTTTGTTGCTGGTAAAATAAATTTTATATGATTAAACTTGACTTTGGCATCCTAAAATGACTTTAATTTGAGTAATTGTACTCGATTTAGCTAGATTAGATGCAGATTGACTTTCAAATGCAGACTGACCACCCAAGTTAATGTCATATATAATCAGATATAGATAGAGGAATGTCATATACAATCAGGTATAGATAGAGGAATGACATACAATCAGATATAGATAGAGGAATGTCAGATACAATCAAGTATAGATAGAGGGATGTCAGATACAGTTAGATATAGATAGAGGAATGTAATTTACAATCAGATAGAGGAATGTCAGATACAATCAGATATAGATAGATAAATGTCAGATACAATCAGATATAGATAGAGGAATGTCAGATACAGCTAGATATAGATAGAGGAATGTCAGATACAATCAGATATAGAAAGAGGAATGTCAGATACTGTCTGATATAGATAGAGGGATGTCAGATAAAATCAGATATAGATAGAGGGCTGTCAGATACAATCAGATATAGATAGAGGGATGTCAGATACAATCAGATATAGAGGGATGTCAGATACAATCAGATATAGAGGGATGTCAGATACAATCAGATATAGATAGAGGAATGCCATATACAATCAGATATAGATAGAGGAATGTCATACAATCAGATATAGATAGAGGAATGTCAGATACAATCAGATATAGATAGATGAGTGTCAGATACAACCAGATATAAATAGATGAGTGTCAGATACAACCAGATATAAATAGATGAGTGTCAGATATAATCAGATGTAGATAGAGGGATGTCAGATACATTCAGATAAAGATAGAGGGATGTCAGATACAATCAGATATAAATAGAGGGATGTCAGATACAGTCAGATATAGATAAAGGGATGTCAGATACAATCAATTATAAATAGAGGAATGTCATACAATCAGATATAGATAGAGGAATGCCAGATACAATCAGATATAGATAGAGGGATGTCAGATACAATCAGATATAGATAGAGGGCTGTCAGATACAATCAGATATAGATAGAGGGGTGTCAGATACAATCAGATATAGATAGAGGGGTGGCAGATACAATCAGGTGTAGATAGAGGGATGTCAGATACAATCAGATATAGATAGATGAGTGTCATACACAATCAGATATAGATAGAGGGGTGTCAGATAAAATCAGGTATAGATAGAGGAATGTCAGATACAATCAGATATAGATAGAGGGGTGGCAGATACAATCAGATGTAGATAGAGGGATGTCAGATACAATCAGATGTAGATAGAGGAATGTCAGATAAAATCAGATATAGATAGAGGGATGTCAGATACAATCAGAGATAGATAGATGAGTGTCATATACAATCAGATATAGATAGAGGGGTGTCAGATAAAATCAGGTATAGATAGAGGAATGTCAGATACAATCAGATATAGATAGAGGAATGTCAGATACAATCAGATATAGATAGAGGGGTGGCAGATACAATCAGATATAGATAGAGGGATGTCAGATACAATCAGATATAGATAGAGGGATGTCAGATACAATCAGATATAGATAGAGGGGTGTCAGATACAATCAGATATAGATAGAGGGGTGTCAGATACAATCAGATATAGATAGAGGGATGTCAGATACAATCAGATATAGATAGAGGGGTGTCAGATACAATCAGATGTAGATAGAGGGATGTCAGATACAATCAGATATAGATAGAGGAATGTCAGATAAAATCAGATATAGATAGAGGGATGTCAGATACAGTCGTCAGGTATAGATAGAGGAATGTCAGATAAGATCAGATATAGATAGAGGAATGTCAGATACAATCAGATATAGATAGAGGGGTGTCAGATACAATCAGATATAGATAGAGGGATGTCAGATACAATCAGATATAGATAGAGGGATGTCAGATACAATCAGATATAGATAGAGGGGTGTCAGATACAATCAGATGTAAATAGAGGGATGTCAGATACAATCAGATATAGATAGAGGAATGTCAGATAAAATCAGATATAGATAGAGGAATGTCAGATACAGTCGTCAGGTATAGATAGAGGAGGAATGTCAGATAAAATCAGGTATAGATAGAGGAATGTCAGATACAATCAGATATAGATAGAGGGATGTCAGATACAATCAGATATAGATAGAGGGGTGTCAGATACAATCAGATATAGATAGAGTGATGTCAGATAAAATCAGGTATAGATAGAGGAATGTCAGATACAATCAGATATAGATAGAGGAATGTCAGATCAAATCAGATATAGATAGAGGAATGTCAAATACAGTCGTCAGGTATAGATAGAGGAATGTCAGATAAAATCAAGTATAGATAGAGGAATGTCAGATACAATCAGATATAGATAGAGGAATGTCAGATACAATCAGATATAGATAGAGGAATGTCAGATACAATCAGATATAGATATAGGGGTGTCAGATACAATCAGATAGAGATAGAGGGATGTCAGATACAATCAAATAGAGATAGAGGGATGTCAGATACAGTCAGGACTAGATAGAGGGATGTCAGATATAGTCGTCAGGTATAGATAGAAGAATGTCAGATAAAATCAGGTATAGATAGAGGAATGTCAGATACAATCAGATATAGATAGAGGAATGTCAGATCAAATCAGATATAGATAGAGGAATGTCAGATACAATCAGATATAGATAGAGGGATGTCAGATACAATCAGATATAGATAGAGGAATGTCAGATACAGTCAAATATCGACAGAGGAATGCCAGATACAATCAGATATAGATAGAGGGATGTCAGATCAAATCAGGTATAGATAGAGGAATGTCAGATACAATCAGATATAGATAGAGGGGTGTCAGATACATCCAAATATAGATAGATGAGTGTCATATACAATCAGATATAGATAGAGGGGTGTCAGATACAATCAGATAGGATAGAGGGATGTCAGATACAATCAAATATAGATACAGGGATGTCAGATACAGTCAGGTATAGATAGAGGGATGTCAGATACAATCAAATATAGATAGAGGGATGTCAGATACAATCAGATATAAATAGAGGGATGTCAGATATAATCAGATATAGATATAAGAATGTCAGATACTATCAGATATAGATGGAGTGATGTCAGATACAATCAGATATAGATAGAGGGATGTCAGATACAATCAGATATAGAGGGATGTCAGATACAATCAGATATAGATAGAGGGGTGTCAGATACAGTCAGATATAGATAGAGGAATGTCAGATACAATCAGATATAGATAGAGGGATGTCAGATACAATCAAATATAGATAGAGGGATGTCAGATACAATCAGATATAAATAGAGGGATGTCAGATATAATCAGATATAGATATAAGAATGTCAGATACTATCAGATATAGATAGAGTGATGTCAGATACAATCAAATATAGATAGAGGGATGTCAGATATAATCAGATATAAATAGAGGGATGTCAGATACTGTATAATCAGATATAGATATAGGAATGTCAGATACTATCAGATATAGATGGAGTGATGTCAGATACAATCAGATATAGAGGGATGTCAGATACAATCAGATATAGATAGAGGGGTGTCAGATACAGTCAGATATAGATAGAGGGGTGTCAGATACAGTCAGATATAGATAGAGGAATGTCAGATACAATCAGATATCGATAGAGGAATGTCAGATACAATCAGATATAGATAGAAGAATGTCAGATAGAATCAGATATATATAGAGGGATGTCAGATACAATCAGATATAGATAGAGGGATGTCAGATACAGTCAGATATAGATAGAGGAATGTCAGATACAATCAGATATAGATAGAGGAATGTCAGATACAATCAGATATAGATAGAGGGATGTCAGATACAATCAGATATAAATAGAGGGATGTCAGATACACTTATGTATAGATAGAGGAATGTCAGATACAATCAGGTATAGATAGAGGAATGTCAGATACAATCAGATATAGATAGAGGGGTGTCAGATACAATCAGATATAGATAGAGGGATGTCAGATACAATCAAATATAGATAGAGGGATGTCAGATACAGTCAGGTATAGATAGAGGGATGTCAGATACAGTCAGGTATAGATAGAGGAATGTCAGATACAATCAGATATAGATAGAGAGGTCTCAGATACAATCAGATATAGATAGAGAGGTGTCAGATACTGTCAGATATAGATAGAGGGCTGTCAGATACAATCAGATATAGATATAGGAATGTCAGATACAATCAGATATAGATAGAGGGATGTCAGATACAATCAGATATAGAGGGATGTCAGATACAATCAGATATAGATAGAGAAATGTCAGATACAATCAGATGTAGATAGAGGGATGTCAGATACAATCAGATATAGAGGGATGTCAGATACAATCAGATATAGATAGAGAAATGTCAGATACAATCAGATGTAGATAGAGGAATGTCAGATAAAATCTGATATAGATAGAGGAGTGTCAGATACAGTCAGATATAGATAAATATGTCAGATATAGATAGAGGAATGTCATATACAACCAGATATCGATAGAGGAATGTCAGATACAATCAGATATAGATAGAGGAATGTCAGATAGAATCAGATATAGATAGAGGGATGTCAGATACAATCAAATATAGATAGAGGGATGTCAGATACAATCAGATATAAATAGAGGGATGTCAGATACACTTATGTATAGATAGAGGAATGTCAGATACAATCAGATATAGATAGACGGGTGTCAGATACAATCAGATATAGATAGAGGGATGTCAGATACAATCAAATATAGATAGAGGGATGTCAGATACAATCAGATATAGATAGAGGGATGTCAGATACAGTCAGGTATAGATAGAGGAATGTCAGATACAGTCAGATATAGATAGAGGAATGTCAGATACAATCAGATATAGATAGAGGAATGTCAGATACAATCAGATATAGATATAGGAATGTCAGATACAATCAGATATAGATAGAGGGATGTCAGATACAATCAGATATAAATAGACGGATGTCAGATACACTTATGTATAGATAGAGGAATGTCAGATACAATCAGGTATAGATAGAGGAATGTCAGATATAGATAGAGGGGTGTCAGATACAATCAGATATAGATAGAGGGATGTCAGATACAATCAAATTTAGATAGAGGGATGTCAGATACAGTCAGGTATAGATAGAGGGATGTCAGATACAGTCAGGTATAGATAGAGGGATGTCAGATACAGTCGTCAGGTATAGATAGAGGGATGTCAGATAAAATCAGGTATAGATAGCGGAATGTCAGATACAATCAGATTTAGATAGAGGGATGTCAGATACAATCAGATGTAGATAGAGGGATGTCAGATCCAGTCGTCAGGTATAGATAGAGGAATGTCAGATACAATCAGATATAGATAGAGGGATGTCAGATACAGTCAGGTATAGATAGAGGGATGTCAGATACAGTCGTCAGGTATAGATAGAGGGATGTCAGATAAAATCAGGTATAGATAGCGGAATGTCAGATACAATCAGATTTAGATAGAGGGATGTCAGATACAATCAGATGTAGATAGAGGAATGTCAGATCCAGTCGTCAGGTATAGATAGAGGAATGTCAGATACAATCAGATATAGATAGAGGGATGTCAGATCAAATCAGATATAGATAGAGGAATGTCAGATCCAGTCGTCAGGTATAGATAGAGGAATGTCAGATACAATCAGATATAGATAGAGGGGTGTCAGATACAATCAGATATAGATAGAGGGATGTCAGATACAATCAAATATAGATAGAGGGATGTCAGATACAGTCAGGTATAGATAGAGGGATGTCAGATACAGTCGTCAGGTATAGATAGAGGAATGTCAGATAAAATCAGGTATAGATAGCGGAATGTCAGATACAATCAGATTTAGATAGAGGAATGTCAGACAAAATCAGATATAGATATAGGAATGTCAGATACAATCTGATATAGATATAGGAATGTCATATACAATCAGATATAGATAGAGGGATGTCAGATACAATCAGATATAAATAGACGGATGTCAGATACACTTATGTATAGATAGAGGAATGTCAGATACAATCAGATATAGATAGAGGGATGTCAGATACAATCAGATATAGATAGAGGGGTGTCAGATACAATCAGATATAGATAGAGGGATGTCAGATACAATCAGATATAGATAGAGGGATGTCAGATACAATCAGATATAGATAGAGGGGTGTCAGATACAATCAGATGTAGATAGAGGGATGTCAGATACAATCAGATATAGATAGAGGGATGTCAGATACAATCAGATATAGATAGAGGAATGTCAGATAAAATCAGATATAGATAGAGGAATGTCAGATACAGTCGTCAGGTATAGATAGAGGAGGAATGTCAGATAAAATCAGGTATAGATAGAGGAATGTCAGATACAATCAGATATAGATAGAGGGATGTCAGATACAATCAGATATAGATAGAGGGGTGTCAGATACAATCAGATATAGATAGAGGAATGTCAGATACAGTCGTCAGGTATAGATAGAGGAATGTCAGATAAAATCAGGTATAGTTAGAGGAATGTCAGATACAATCAGATATAGATAGAAGGATGTCAGATACAGTCAGGACTAGATAGAGGGATGTCAGATACAGTCGTCAGGTATAGATAGAAGAATGTCAGATAAAATCAGGTATAGATAGAGGAATGTCAGATACAATCAGATATAGATAGAAGGATGTCAGATACAGTCAGGACTAGATAGAGGGATGTCAGATACAGTCGTCAGGTATAGATAGAAGAATGTCAGATAAAATCAGGTATAGATAGAGGAATGTCAGATACAATCAGATATAGATAGAGGGATGTCAGATACAGTCAAATATCGACAGAGGAATGCCAGATACAATCAGATATAGATAGAGGGATGTCAGATACAATCAGATATAGATAGAGGGGTGTCAGTTACAATCAGATGTAGATAGAGGGATGTCAGATACAATCAGATATAGATAGAGGAATGTCAGATCAAATCAGATATAGATAGAGGAATGTCAGATACAGTCGCCAGGTATAGATAGAGGAATGTCAGATAAAATCAGGTATAGATAGAGGAATGTCAGATACAATCAGATATAGATAGAGGGATGTCAGATACAATCAAATATAGATAGAGGGATGTCAGATACAGTCAGGACTAGATAGAGGGATGTCAGATACAGTCGTCAGGTATAGATAGAGGAATGTCAGATAAAATCAGGTATAGATAGAGGAATGTCAGATACAATCAGATATAGATAGAGGGATGTCAGATACAATCAAATATCGATAGAGGAATGCCAGATACAATCAGATATAGATAGAGGGATGTCAGATACAGTCAGATATAGATAGAGGGATGTCAGATCAAATCAGATATAGATAGAGGGATGTCAGATACAATCAGATATAGATAGAGGGGTGTCAGATACAACCAGATATAGATAGATGAGTGTCATATACAATCAGATATAGATAGAGGGGTGTCAGATACAATCAGATAGGATAGAGGGATGTCAGATACAATCAAATATAGATACAGGGATGTCAGATACAATCAGATATAAATAGAGGGATGTCAGATATAATCAGATATAGATAGAGGGATGTCAGATACAGTCGTCAGGTATAGATAGAGGAATGTCAGATGAAATCAGGTATAGATAGAGGAATGTCAGATACAATCAGATATAGATAGAGGGATGTCAGATACAATCAGATATAGATAGAGGGATGTCAGATACAATCAAATATAGATAGAGGGTTGTCAGATACAGTCAGGTATAGATAGAGGGATGTCAGATACAGTCGTCAGGTATAGATAGAGGAATGTCATATAAAATAAGGTATAGATAGCGGAATGTCAGATAAAATCAGATTTAGATAGAGGGATGTCAGATACAATCAGAAGTAGATAGAGGAATGTCAGATACAGTCGTCAGGTATAGATAGAGGAATGTCAGATAAAATCAGGTATAGATAGAGGAATGTCAGATACAATCAGATATAGATAGAGGGATGTCAGATACAATCAGATATAGATAGAGGGGTGTCAGATACAATCAGATATAGATAGAGGGATGTCAGATACAATCAGATATAGATAGAGGGATGTCAGATACAATCAGATATAGATAGAGGGGTGTCAGATACAATCAGATATAGATAGAGGAATGTCAGATACAGTCGTCAGGTATAGATAAAGGAATGTCAGATAAAATCAGGTATAGATAGAGGAATGTCAGATACAATCAGATATAGATAGAGGGGTGTCAGATACAATCAGATATAGATAGAAGGATGTCAGATACAGTCAGGACTAGATAGAGGGATGTCAGATACAGTCGTCAGGTATAGATAGAAGAATGTCAGATAAAATCAGGTATAGATAGAGGAATGTCAGATACAATCAGATATAGATAGAGGGATGTCAGATACAGTCAAATATCGACAGAGGAATGCCAGATACAATCAGATATAGATAGAGGGATGTCAGATACAATCAGATATAGATAGAGGGGTGTCAGTTACAATCAGATGTAGATAGAGGGATGTCAGATACAATCAGATATAGATAGAGGAGTGTCAGATCAAATCAGATATAGATAGAGGAATGTCAGATACAATCAGATATAGATAGAGTAAAGTCAGATCAAATCAGGTATAGATAGAGGAATGTCAGATACAATCAGATATAGATAGAGGGGTGTCAGATACAACCAGATATAGATAGATAAGTGTCATATACAATCAGATATAAATAGAGAGATGTCAGATACAATCAGATATAGATAGAGGGATGTCAGATACAGTCAAATATCGATAGAGGAATGCCAGATACAATCAGATATAGATAGAGGGATGTCACATACAGTCAGATATAGATAGAGGGATGTCAGATCAAATCAGATATAGATAGAGGGATGTCAGATACAATCAGATATAGATAGAGGGGTGTCAGATACAACCAGATATAGATAGATGAGTGTCATATACAATCAGATATAGATAGAGGGGTGTCAGATACAATCAGATAGGATAGAGGGATGTCAGATACAATCAAATATAGATACAGGGATGTCAGATACAATCAGATATAAATAGAGGGATGTCATATATAATCAGATATAGATATAAGAATGTCAGATACAATCAGATATAGATAGAGGGATGTCAGATACAATCAGATATAGAGGGATGTCAGATACAATCAGATATAGAGGGATGTCAGATACAATCAGATATAGATAGAGGGGTGTCAGATACAGTCAGATATAGATAGAGGAATGTCAGATACCGTCAGATATCGATAGAGGAATGTCAGATAAAATCAGATATAGATAGAGGAATGTCAGATAGAATCAGTTATAGATAGAGGGATTTCAGATACAATCAGATATAGATAGAGGGATGTCAGATACAGTCAGGTATAGATAGAGGAATGTCAGATACAGTCAGATATAGATAGAGGAATGTCAGATACAATCAGATATAGATATAGGAATGTCAGATACAATCAGATATAAATAGAGGGATGTCAGATACACTTATGTATAGATAGAGGAATGTCAGATACAATCAGGTATAGATAGAGGAATGTCAGATACAATCAGATATAGATAGAGGGGTGTCAGATACAATCAGATATAGATAGAGGGATGTCAGATACAATCAAATATAGATAGAGGGATGTCAGATACAGTCAGGTATAGATAGAGGGATGTCAGATACAGTCAGGTATAGATAGAGGAATGTCAGATACAATCAGATATAGATAGAGGGGTCTCAGATACAATCAGATATAGATAGAGAGGTGTCAGATACTGTCAGATATAGATAGAGGGCTGTCAGATACAATCAGATATAGATAGAGAGGTGTCAGATACTGTCAGATATAGATAGAGGGCTGTCAGATACAATCAGATATAGATATAGGAATGTCAGATACAATCAGATATAGATAGAGGGATGTCAGATACAATCAGATATAGAGGGATGTCAGATACAATCAGATATAGATAGAGAAATGTCAGATACAATCAGATGTAGATAGAGGGATGTCAGATACAGTCAGGTATATATAGAGGAATGTCAGATAAAATCAGATATAGATAGAGGGGTGTCAGATACAGTCAGATATAGATAAATATGTCAGATATAGATAGAGGAATGTCATATACAACCAGATATCGATAGAGGAATGTCAAATAGAATCAGATATAGATAGAGGAATGTCAGATACAATCAGATATAGATAGAGGGATGTCAGATAAAATCAGATTTAGATAGAGGAATGTCAGATACAGTCGTCAGATATAGATCGAGGAATGTCAGATAAAATCAGGTATAGATAGAGGAATGTCGGATACAATCAGATATAGATAGAGGGATGTCAGATCAAATCAGATATAGATAGAGGAATGTCAGATCCAGTCGTCAGGTATAGATAGAGGAATGTCAGATAAAATCAGATATAGATAGAGGGGTGTCAGATACAATCAGATATAGATAGAGGAATGTCAGATACAATCAGATATAGATAGAGGGATGTCAGATACAATCAGATATAAATAGAGAGATGTCAGATACAATCAGATAGGATAGAGGGATGTCAGATACAATCAAATATAGATACAGGGATGTCAGATACAGTCAGGTATAGATAGAGGGATGTCAGATACAGTCGTCAGGTATAGATAGAGGAATGTCAGATAAAATCAGATATAGATAGAGGGGTGTCAGATACAATCAGATATAGATAGAGGGATGTCAGATACAATCAGATATAGATAGAGGGATGTCAGATACAATCAGATATAGATAGGTGGGTGTCAGATACAATCAGATATAGATAGAGGGATGTCAGATACAATCAGATATAGATAGAGGGATGTCAGATACAATCAGATATAGATAGAGGGGTGTCAGATACAATCAGATGTAGATAGAGGGATGTCAGATACAATCAGATATAGATAGAGGAATGTCAGATAAAATCAGATATAGATAGAGGAATGTCAGATACAGTCGTCAGGTATAGATAGAGGAATGTCAGATAAAATCAGGTATAGATAGAGGAATGTCAGATACAATCAGATATAGATAGAGGGATGTCAGATACAATCAGATATAGATAGAGGGGTGTCAGATACAATCAGATATAGATAGAGGGATGTCAGATAAAATCAGATATAGATAGAGGGGTGTCAGATACAATCAGATATAGATAGAGGAATGTCAGATACAGTCGTCAGGTATAGATAGAGGAGGAATGTCAGATAAAATCAGGTATAGATAGAGAAATGTCAGATACAATCAGATATAGATAGAGGGGTGTCAGATACAATCAGATATAGATAGAAGGATGTCAGATACAGTCAGGACTAGATAGAGGGATGTCAGATACAGTCGCCAGGTATAGATAGAAGAATGTCAGATAAAATCAGTTATAGATAGAGGAATGTCAGATACAATCAGATATAGATAGAGGGATGTCAGATACAGTCAAATATCGACAGAGGAATGCCAGATACAATCAGATATAGATAGAGGGATGTCAGATACAATCAGATATAGATAGAGGGGTGTCAGTTACAATCAGATGTAGATAGAGGGATGTCAGATACAATCAGATATAGATAGAGGAATGTCAGATCAAATCAGATATAGATAGAGGAATGTCAGATACAGTCCCCAGGTATAGATAGAGGAATGTCAGATAAAATCAGGTATAGATAGAGGAATGTCAGATACAATCAGATATAGATAAAGGGATGTCAGATACAATCAGATATAGATAGAGGGGTGTCAGATACAATCAGATATAGATAGAGGGATGTCAGATACAATCAAATATAGATAGAGGGATGTCAGATACAGTCAGGACTAGATAGAGGGATGTCAGATACAGTCGTCAGGTATAGATAGAGGAATGTCAGATCAAATCAGGTATAGATAGAGGAATGTCAGATACAATCAGATATAGATAGAGGGGTGTCAGATACAACCAGATATAGATAGATAAGTGTCATATACAATCAGATATAAATAGAGAGATGTCAGATACAATCAGATATAGATAGAGGGATGTCAGATACAGTCAAATATCGATAGAGGAATGCCAGATACAATCAGATATAGATAGAGGGATGTCAGATACAGTCAGATATAGATAGAGGGATGTCAGATCAAATCAGATATAGATAGAGGGATGTCAGATACAATCAGATATAGATAGAGGGGTGTCAGATACAACCAGATATAGATAGATGAGTGTCATATACAATCAGATATAGATAGAGGGGTGTCAGATACAATCAGATAGGATAGAGGGATGTCAGATACAATCAAATATAGATACAGGGATGTCAGATACAATCAGATATAAATAGAGGGATGTCAGATATAATCAGATATAGATATAAGAATGTCAGATACAATCAGATATAGATAGAGGGATGTCAGATACAATTAGATATAGAGGGATGTCAGATACAATCAGATATAGAGGGATGTCAGATACAATCAGATATAGATAGAGGGGTGTCAGATACAGTCAGATATAGATAGAGAAATGTCAGATACAATCAGATATCGATAGAGGAATGTCAGATAAAATCAGATATAGATAGAGGAATGTCAGATAGAATCAGATATAGATAGAGGGATGTCAGATACAATCAGATATAGATAGAGGGATGTCAGATACAGTCAGGTATAGATAGAGGAATGTCAGATACAGTCAGATATAGATAGAGGAATGTCAGATACAATCAGATATAGATATAGGAATGTCAGATACAATCAGATATAGATATAGGAATGTCATATACAATCAGAAATAGATAGAGGGATGTCAGATACAATCAGATATAGATAGAGGGATGTCAGATACACTTATGTATAGATAGAGGAATGTCAGATACAATCAGGTATAGATAGAGGAATGTCAGATACAATCAGATATAGATAGAGGGGTGTCAGATACAATCAGATATAGATAGAGGGATGTCAGATACAATCAAATATAGATAGAGGGATGTCAGATACAGTCAGGTATAGATAGAGGGATGTCAGATACAGTCAGGTATAGATAGAGGAATGTCAGATACAATCAGATATAGATAGAGGGGTCTCAGATACAATCAGATATAGATAGAGAGGTGTCAGATACTGTCAGATATAGATAGAGGGCTGTCAGATACAATCAGATATAGATAGAGAGGTGTCAGATACTGTCAGATATAGATAGAGGGCTGTCAGATACAATCAGATATAGATATAGGAATGTCAGATACAATCAGATATAGATAGAGGGATGTCAGATACAATCAGATATAGAGGGATGTCAGATACAATCAGATATAGATAGAGAAATGTCAGATACAATCAGATGTAGATAGAGGGATGTCAGATACAGTCAGGTATATATAGAGGAATGTCAGATAAAATCAGATATAGATAGAGGGGTGTCAGATACAGTCAGATATAGATAAATATGTCAGATATAGATAGAGGAATGTCACATACAACCAGATATCGATAGAGGAATGTCAAATAGAATCAGATATAGATAGAGGGATGTCAGATACAATCAGATATAGATAGAGGGATGTCAGATAAAATCAGATATAGATATAGGAATGTCAGATACAATCAGATATAGATAGAGGGATGTCAGATACAATCAGATATAGAGGGATGTCAGATACAATCAGATATAGATAGAGAAATGTCAGATACAATCAGATGTAGATAGAGGGATGTCAGATACAGTCAGGTATATATAGAGGAATGTCAGATAAAATCAGATATAGATAGAGGGGTGTCAGATACAGTCAGATATAGATAAATATGTCAGATATAGATAGAGGAATGTCACATACAACCAGATATCGATAGAGGAATGTCAAATAGAATCAGATATAGATAGAGGGATGTCAGATACAATCAGATATAGATAGAGGGATGTCAGATAAAATCAGATTTAGATAGAGGAATGTCAGATACAGTCGTCAGATATAGATAGAGGAATGTCAGATAAAATCAGGTATAGATAGAGGAATGTCGGATACAATCAGATATAGATAGAGGGATGTCAGATCAAATCAGATATAGATAGAGGAATGTCAGATCCAGTCGTCAGGTATAGATAGAGGAATGTCGGATACAATCAGGTATAGATAGAGGAATGTCAGATCCAGTCGTCAGATGTAGATAGAGGAATGTCGGATACAATCAGGTATAGATAGAGGAATGTCAGATAAAATCAGATATAGATAGAGGGGTGTCAGATACAATCAGATATAGATAGAGGAATGTCAGATACAATCAGATATAGATAGAGGGATGTCAGATACAATCAGATATAAATAGAGAGATGTCAGATACAATCAGATATAGATAGAGGGATGTCAGATACAGTCAGATATAGATAGAGGGATGTCAGATCAAATCAGATATATATAGAGGGATGTCAGATACAATCAGATATAGATAGAGGGGTGTCAGATACAATCAGATATAGATAGAGGAATGTCAGATACAATCAGATATAGATAGAGGGATGTCAGATACAATCAGATATAAATAGAGAGATGTCAGATACAATCAGATATAGATAGAGGGATGTCAGATACAGTCAGATATAGATAGAGGGATGTCAGATCAAATCAGATATATATAGAGGGATGTCAGATACAATCAGATATATATAGAGGGATGTCAGATACAATCAGATAGGATAGAGGGATGTCAGATACAATCAAATATAGATACAGGGATGTCAGATACAGTCAGGTATAGATAGAGGGATGTCAGATACAGTCGTCAGGTATAGATAGAGGAATGTCAGATAAAATCAGATATAGATAGAGGAATGTCAGATACAATCAGATATAGATAGAGGGATGTCAGATACAATCAGATATAGATAAAGGGATGTCAGATACAACCAAATATAGATAGAGAGATGTCAGATACAATCAAATATAGATAGAGGGATGTCAGATACAGTCAGGTATAGATAGAGGGATGTCAGATACAGTCAGGTATAGATAGAGGAATGTCAGATACAATCAGATATAGATATAGGAATGTCATATACAATCAGATATAGATAGAGGGATGTCAGATACAATCAGATATAGATAGAGGAATGTCAGATACAATCAGATATAGATATAGGAATGTCATATACAATCAGATATAGATAGAGGGATGTCAGATACAATCAGATATAGATAGAGGAATGTCAGATACAATCAGATATAGATATAGGAATGTCATATACAATCAGATATAGATAGAGGGATGTCAGATACAATCAGATATAGATAGAGGGATGTCAGATACACTTATGTATAGATAGAGGAATGTCAGATACAATCAGGTATAGATAGAGGAATGTCAGATACAATCAGATATAGATAGAGGGGTGTCAGATACAATCAGATATAGATAGAGGGGTGTCAGATACAATCAGATATAGATAGAGGGATGTCAGATACAATCAGATGTAGATAGAGGAATGTCAGATACAGTCGTCAGGTATAGATACAGGAATGTCAGATACAATCAGGTATAGATAGAGGAATGTCAGATACAATCAGATATAGATAGAGGGATGTCAGATCAAATCAGATATAGATAGAGGAATTTCAGATCCAGTCGTCAGGTATAGATAGAGGAATGTCAGATCCAGTCGTCAGATGTAGATAGAGGGATGTCAGATACAGTCAGGTATAGATAGAGGGATGTCAGATACAGTCAGGTATAGATAGAGGGATGTCAGATACAATCAGATATAAATAGAGGGATGTCAGATACACTTATGTATAGATAGAGGAATGTCAGATACAATCAGGTATAGATAGAGGAATGTCAGATAAAATCAGATATAGATAGAGGACTGTCAGATACAGTCGTCAGGTATAGATAGAGGAATGTCAGATAAAATCAGGTATAGATAGAGGAATGTCAGATACAATCAGATATAGATAGAGGAATGTCAGATAAAATCAGATATAGATAGAGGAATGTCAGATAGAATCAGATATAGATAGAGGAATGTCAGAATCAGATATAGATAGAGGGATGTCAGATACAATCAGATATAGATAGAGGAATGTCAGATAAAATCAGATATAGATAGAGGAATGTCAGATAGAATCAGATATAGATAGAGGAATGTCAGAATCAGATATAGATAGAGGAATGTCAGATACAATCAGATATAGATAGAGGAATGTCAGATAAAATCAGATATAGATAGAGGAATGTCAGATACAGTCTGCAGGTATAGATAGAGGAATGTCAGATACAATCAGATATAGATAGAGGAATGTCAGATACAATCAGATATAGATAGAGGAATGTCAGATACAATCAGATATAGATAGAGGAATGTCAGATACAGTCTTCAGGTATAGATAGAGGAATGTCAGATAAAATCAGGTATAGATAGAGCAATGTCAGATACAATTAGATATAGACAGAGGAATGTCAGATACAATCAGATATAGATAGAGGAATGTCAGATACAATCAGATATAGATAGAGGAATGTCAGATACAATCAGATATAGATAGAGGAATGTCAGATCCAGTCGTCAGGTATAGATAGAGGAATGTCAGATAAAATCAGGTATAGATAGAGGAATGTCAGATAAAATCAGATATAGATAGAGGAATGTCAGATACAGTAGTCAGGTATAGATAGAGGAATGTCAGATACAATCAGATATAGATAGAGGGGTGTCAGATACAGTCAGGTATAGATAGAGGAATGTCAGATACAATCAGATATAGATAGAGGAATGTCAGATAAAATCAGATATAGATAGAGGAATGTCAGATACAGTCGTCAGGTATAGATAGAGGAATGTCAGATAAAATCAGGTATAGATAGAGGAATGTCAGATACAATCAGATATAGATAGAGGAATGTCAGATCCAGTCGTCAGGTATAGATAGAGGAATGTCAGATAAAATCAGGTATAGATAGAGGAATGTCAGATAAAATCAGATATAGATAGAGGAATGTCAGATACAATCAGATGTAGATAGAGAAATGTCAGATAAACTCAGGTAAAGATAGAGGAATGTCAGATACAATAAGATATAGATAGAGGGATGTCAGATACAATCAGATATAGATAGAGGAATGTCAGATAAAATCAGATATAGATAGAGGGGTGTCAGATACAGTCAGATATAGATAGAGGGATGTCAGATCAAATCAGATATAGATAGAGGAATTTCAGATAAAATCAGATATAGATAGAGGGGTGTCAGATCAAATCAGATATAGATAGAGGAATGTCAGATCCAGTCGTCAGGTATAGATAGAGGAATGTCAGATAAAATCAGGTATAGATAGAGGAATGTCAGATAAAATCAGATATAAATAGAGAGATGTCAGATACAGTCAGATATAGATAGAGGAATGTCAGATAAAATCAGGTATAGATAGAGGAATGTCAGATACAATCAGATATAGATAGAGGGGTGTCAGATACAATCAGATGTAGATAGAGGAATGTCAGATAAAATCAGATATAGATAGAGGAATGTCAGATACAGTCGTCAGGTATAGATAGAGGAATGTCAGATACAGTCGTCAGGTATAGATAGAGGAATGTCAGATAAAATCAGGTATAGATAGAGGAATGTCAGATACAATCAGATATAGATAGAGGGATGTCAGATACAATCAGATATAGATAGAGGAATGTCAGATACAATCAGATATAGATAAAGGGGTGTCAGATACAATCAGATATAGATAGAGGGATGTCAGATACAGTCAGGTATAGATAGAGGAATGTCAGATAAAATCAGATATAGATAGAGGAATGTCAGATCCAGTCGTCAGGTATAGATAGAGGAATGTCAGATAAAATCAGGTATAGATAGAGGAATGTCAGATACAATCAGATATAGATAGAGGGATGTCAGATCAAATCAGATATAGATAGAGGAATGTCAGATCCAGTCGTCAGGTATAGATAGAGGAATGTCAGATAAAATCAGGTATAGATAGAGGAATGTCAGATACAATCAGATATAGATAGAGGGATGTCAGATACAATCAGATATAGATAGAGGAATGTCAGATACAATCAGATATAGATAAAGGGGTGTCAGATACAATCAGATATAGATAGAGGAATGTCAGATCCAGTCGTCAGGTATAGATAGAGGAATGTCAGATAAAATCAGGTATAGATAGAGGAATGTCAGATACAATCAGATATAGATAGAGGGGTGTCAGATACAATCAGATGTAGATAGAGGAATTTCAGATAAAATCAGATATAGATTTAGGGATGTCAGATACAATCAAATATAGATAGAGGGATGTCAGATACAATCAGATATAGATAGAGAAATGTCAGATACAATCAGATGTAGATAGAGGAATGAATGTCAGATCCAGTCGTCAGGTATAGATAGAGGAATGTCAGATAAAATCAGGTATAGATAGAGGAATGTCAGATACAATCAGATAAAGATAGAGGAATGAATGTCAGATCCAGTCGTCAGGTATAGATAGAGGAATGTCAGATAAAATCAGGTATAGATAGAGGAATGTCAGATACAATCAGATATAGATAGAGGGGTGTCAGATACAATCAGATGTAGATAGAGGGATGTCAGATACAATCAGATATAGATAGAGGAATGTCAGATAAAATCAGATATAGATTTAAGGATGTCAGATACAATCAAATATAGATAGAGGGATGTCAGATACAGTCAGGTATAGATAGAGGAATGTCAGATACAGTCAAATATAGATAGAGGAATGTCAGATAAAATCAGGTATAGATAGCGGAATGTCAGATACAATCAGATATAGATAGAGGGATGTCAGATAAAATCAAATATAGATAGAGGGATGTCAGATACAATCAGATATAGATAGAGGGGTGTCAGATACAATCAGATGTAGATAGAGGGATGTCAGATACAATCAGATATAGATAGAGGGATGTCAGATACAATAAGATATAGATAGAGGGATGTCAGATCAAATCAGATATAGATAGAGGAATTTCAGATAAAATCAGATATAGATAGAGGGGTGTCAGATACAGTCAGATATAGATAGAGGGATGTCAGATCAAATCAGATATAGATAGAGGAATGTCAGATCCAGTCGTCAGGTATAGATAGAGGAATGTCAGATAAAATCAGGTATAGATAGAGGAATGTCAGATACAATCAGATATAGGTAGAGGGGTGTCAGATACAATCAGATGTAGATAGAGGAATGTCAGATAAAATCAGATATAGATAGAGGAATGTCAGATACAGTCGTCAGATATAGATAGAGAAATGTCAGATACAATCAGATGTAGATAGAGGGATGTCAGATACAATCAGGTATAGATAGAGGAATGTCAGATAAAATCAGGTATAGATAGAGGAATGTCAGATACAATCAGATATAGATAGAGGGGTGTCAGATACAGTCAGGTATAGATAGAGGAATGTCAGATAAAATCAGGTATAGATAGAGGGATGTCAGATACAATCAGATATAGATAGAGGAATGTCAGATACAATCAGATATAGATAAAGGGGTGTCAGATACAATCAGATATAGATAGAGGGATGTCAGATACAATCAGATATAGATAGAGGAATGTCAGATACAATCAGATATAGATAAAGGGGTGTCAGATACAATCAGATATAGATAGAGGAATGTCAGATAAAATCAGATATAGATAGAGGGGTTTCAGATACAATCAGATATAGATAGAGGGTTGTCAGATCAAATCAGATATAGATAGAGGAATGTCAGATCCAGTCGTCAGGTATAGATAGAGGAATGTCAGATAAAATCAGGTATAGATAGAGGAATGTCAGATACAATCAGATATAGATAGAGGGATGTCAGATAAAATCAGGTATAGATAGAGGAATGTCAGATTCAATCAGATATAGATAGAGGGGTGTCAGATAAAATCAGGTAAAGATAGAGGAATGTCAGATACAATAAGATATAGATAGAGGAATGTCAGATAAAATCAGGTAAAGATAGAGGAATGTCAGATACAATAAGATATAGAAAGAGGGATGTCAGATCCAGTCGTCAGGTATAGATAGAGGAATGTCAGATAAAATCAGGTATAGATAGAGGAATGTCAGATACAATCAGATATAGATAGAGGGGTGTCAGATACAGTCAGGTATAGATAGAGGAATGTCAGATAAAATCAGATATAGATAGAGGGGTGTCAGATACCGTCAGATATAGATAGAGGGATGTCAGATCAAATCAGATATAGATAGAGGAATTTCAGATAAAATCAGATATAGATAGAGGGGTGTCAGATACAGTCAGATATAGATAGAGGGATGTCAGATCAAATCAGATATAGATAGAGGAATGTCAGATCCAGTCGTCAGGTATAGATAGAGGAATGTCAGATAAAATCAGGTATAGATAGAGGAATGTCAGATACAATCAGATATAGATAGAGGGGTGTCAGATACAATCAGATGTAGATAGAGGAATGTCAGATAAAATCAGATATAGATAGAGGAATGTCAGATACAGTCGTCAGATATAGATAGAGAAATGTCAGATACAATCAGATGTAGATAGAGGAATGTCAGATAAAATCAGGTATAGATAGAGGAATGTCAGATACAATCAGATATAGATAGAGGGGTGTCAGATACAGTCAGGTATAGATAGAGGAATGTCAGATAAAATCAGGTATAGATAGAGGGATGTCAGATACAATCAGATATAGATAGAGGAATGTCAGATACAATCAGATATAGATAAAGGGGTGTCAGATACAATCAGATATAGATAGAGGGATGTCAGATACAATCAGATATAGATAGAGGAATGTCAGATACAATCAGATATAGATAAAGGGGTGTCAGATACAATCAGATATAGATAGAGGAATGTCAGATAAAATCAGATATAGATAGAGGGGTTTCAGATACAATCAGATATAGATAGAGGGTTGTCAGATCAAATCAGATATAGATAGAGGAATGTCAGATCCAGTCGTCAGGTATAGATAGAGGAATGTCAGATAAAATCAGGTATAGATAGAGGAATGTCAGATACAATCAGATATAGATAGAGGGATGTCAGATAAAATCAGGTATAGATAGAGGAATGTCAGATTCAATCAGATATAGATAGAGGGGTGTCAGATAAAATCAGGTAAAGATAGAGGAATGTCAGATAAAATCAGATATAGATAGAGGAATGTCAGATAAAATCAGGTAAAGATAGAGGAATGTCAGATACAATAAGATATAGAAAGAGGGATGTCAGATCCAGTCGTCAGGTATAGATAGAGGAATGTCAGATAAAATCAGGTATAGATAGAGGAATGTCAGATACAATCAGATATAGATAGAGGAATGTCAGATAAAATCAGATATAGATAGAGGGGTGTCAGATACAGTCAGATATAGATAGAGGGATGTCAGATCAAATCAGATATAGATAGAGGAATGTCAGATCCAGTCGTCAGGTATAGATAGAGGAATGTCAGATAAAATCAGGTATAGATAGAGGAATGTCAGATACAATCAGATATAGATAGAGGGGTGTCAGATACAGTCAGGTATAGATAGAGGAATGTCAGATAAAATCAGATATAGATAGAGGGGTGTCAGATACCGTCAGATATAGATAGAGGGATGTCAGATCAAATCAGATATAGATAGAGGAATGTCAGATCCAGTCGTCAGGTATAGATAGAGGAATGTCAGATAAAATCAGGTATAGATAGAGGAATGTCAGATAAAATCAGATATAGATAGAGGGGTGTCAGATACAGTCAGGTATAGATAGAGGAATGTCAGATAAAATCAGGTATAGATAGAGGAATGTCAGATACAATCAGATGTAGATAGAGGAATGTCAGATAAAATCAGATATAGATAGAGGAATGTCAGATACAGTCGTCAGGTATAGATAGAGGAATGTCAGATAAAATCAGGTATAGATAGAGGAATGTCAGATACAATCAGATATAGAAAGAGGAATGTCAGATCCAGTCGTCAGGTATAGATAGAGGAATGTCAGATAAAATCAGATATAGATAGAGGAATGTCAGATAAAATCAGATATAGATAGAGGAATGTCAGATACAGTCGTCAGGTATAGATAGAGGAATGTCAGATAAAATCAGGTATAGATAGAGGAATGTCAGATACAATCAGATATAGAAAGAGGAATGTCAGATCCAGTCGTCAGGTATAGATAGAGGAATGTCAGATAAAATCAGGTATAGATAGAGGAATGTCAGATAAAATCAGATATAGATAGAGGAATGTCAGATACAGTCAGGTATAGATAGAGGAATGTCAGATAAAATCAGATATAGATAGAGGAATGTCAGATAAAATCAGATATAGATAGAGGAATGTCAGATACAGTCGTCAGGTATAGATAGAGGAATGTCAGATAAAATCAGGTATAGATAGAGGAATGTCAGATACAATCAGATATAGAAAGAGGAATGTCAGATCCAGTCGTCAGGTATAGATAGAGGAATGTCAGATAAAATCAGGTATAGATAGAGTGTTACAGCCACTGCCATAACATAAAGAGGGATGACACGAAGGCTCATTTAAATTAGGGGAATTTATTAAAATAATATCAAAAATAATAACAATGTAGGAGAAATTAGTCAGGAACAAAAATTGGGGAAACACACAAGAGCAAATTCCGTGTCCGGACGGCCGCTCAACCTCCGCCCCTGGAATGCGAGATCTGAGGTCGCTATATAGCACTTCTGATGGCCCACAGGTGTACACAATCTGGTTAAACAGAAACAAAAAAACACGTTCCTGCCCCCTAGAGGGCAGACAACTACATGCATACACATTACATGTAACACCTTCATCCCCAAAAGTAACCCATCACCAAGAAAAATGCTTCTGCATCTAAACCAAGTTTCCAACAAGAAAAAAAAACACCTTACCCACAGGTCTATCCCATCCGGGACAGTGCATCAGCCACCACGTTGTCTCGGCCTCTGACATGTTTAATGTCGAGGTCATATGGCTGCAGATATAAACTCCAGCGCATAAGACGCTGATTAAAATTGCGCATAGTATTCAAAAAGGTAAGTGGATTATGATCACAATACACGACGATTGATTGGCAGCTGGACAAATACACCTCAAAGTGTTGAATCGCTAACACCAACGCCAAAGCCTCCTTTTCAATAGTAGAATACTTCCGCTGCGCAAAGTTAAACTTTTTGGAGAAGTAACAGACTGGGTGTTCCACGTCGTCAGCACCCCTCTGCTGGAGGACAGCTCCCGAACCGACATCGCTAGCATCCACCACCACGCTGAACTTACGTAAATGGTCAGGTGCTGCCAACACTGGAGATGAAATCAACAAAGATTTAACATTTTCAAATGCACTCTGGCATGCCTCAGACCACTCAAACCGAACTTTAGGACTCAGCAAATCAGTTAGCGAAGAAACCACAGTTGCAAAATTTCTGCAAAACGATCGGTAATAACCGACCATTCCCAGGAAGCGTCTCAATTGCTTACGGTCTGTCGGAGGTGGAAAATCACAAATAGCCGCAACCTTTGCCATCACCAGGCGTACTTGACCCCTGCCAATCACTTTTCCCAAGTACACAATGGTGGCTTTACCAAATTCACATTTACTCAAGTTAACTGTGAGTTTCGCGTCAGCCAACCGACGAAAAACTTGGCGAAGTAAACTCATGTGTTCATCCCACGAGGGACTGTATAAGACCAAATCGTCTAAATAAGCTTCACATCCCGATATACCAGTCAAAACAATATTGACCAGCCGCTGAAAGGTACTTGGTGCATTTTTCATGCCGAAGGCCATAACCCTGTAGTTCAGAAAGGCATCTGGAGTAACAAATGCCGAAATTTCCTTAGCACGTTCCGTTAACGGCACCTGCCAGTATCCTTTCAACAGGTCAAGTTTCGAAACGTAGACAGCCGAACCAACGCGATCGACGCAGTCATCTACCCTAGGTAAAGGATAACAGTCAGTTTTCGTGACAGCATTTACACGTCGGTAGTCAGTGCAAAATCGAAAAGTACCGTCCGATTTATTCACCAGCAAACATGGCGAGCTCCATGAACTGGAGCTAGGCTCAGCGATGTCATTTTCCAGCATATAGTCCACTTCCTTTTGCAAATGCATTCTTTTAGACGGATTAACACGATATGGATGCTGTTTTATAGGTGGAGTACAACCCACATCGATATCATGTTCAACAAGTGTCGTCTGACCGGGAATGTCTTTAAACAGCACTGAGAACGCATTCACTAATTCCATGACATCAGCTTTTTCAGCTGGAGACAAATGCGGTAACTGACTGAATAATGTTAAGAGCATCTCTGAATTTTTCAATCTACCCTCAACTATACACCTAGAAGGTCCTTCGTCTGCTTCATCCACCTGTTCAGATACAAAGAGCCCAACCACAGAAATTTTAGACTCTGAAACACCAGGTAAATCACTTTTTGGAGTTTCAACGTTATCATTCCTGTCATGATAGGCCTTAATCATATTTACATGACAGACTCTCGATTTTTGTCGACGATCCGGAGTAAGGATGACATAATCTCGATCTGATAACTTCTTTTTAATAACATAAGGGCCAGTATAACGAGCTTGCAGTGACCCACCGGGCACCGGTAAAAACACCAAAACTTTGTCACCTGCACTGAAACTCCGCTCTCTGGCTTTCTTGTCAAACCAGGTTTTCATCTTCTCCTGCACCTTCTCAATGTTTTGCTTGGCTAATTCACGAACCCGTTGTAAACGTGTATAGAATTGTGAAACATACTCTGGAAGCGTGCTGCTTTTTGAATCGGAGAGCCATTTCTCTTTTAACACAGTTAAAGGACCACGCGGGTTGTGTCCAAAAACCAGTTCTGCGGGGCTAAACCCCAGTGATTCTTGTACGACTTCGCGCGAAGCAAAAAGCAACCAAGGAATTCCTTCCTCCCAATCCCTCTTAAGCTCAAAACAGTAAGATCGCAGCATAGACTTTAACGTCTGGTGAAATCTCTCCAGTGCACCCTGACTCTCAGGATGATAGGCAGTGGAGAGATTATGCTTGATACCAAGCCGTTTAAGCACTTGTGAAAACGTACGGGACGTAAAGTTCGTTCCCTGATCACTTTGCATTAGTTTCGGTAAACCAAAAACTGAAAAAAACTTAATGAGTGCCCTAGTGATGGCTCTCGTAGTGATGGAGCGCAAAGGGACTGCTTCAGGAAAACGCGTAGTCGCACACATAATAGTTAACAGGTATTTATACCCCAACTTTGAACGTGGAAAAGGACCAACGCAGTCAATTATTACATGCTCAAAAGGCTCCGAAACCATAGGAATTGGAAAAAGCGGTGCAGGCGGAATAATTTGATTAGGCTTTCCCACCATTTGGCAAACATGACAAGTCCGACAAAAATGTGAAACGTCTTTTTTAAGACCGGGCCAATAAAAATTTCTCAAAATCCGGTCATACGTTTTCAGGACACCTAGATGGCCAGCCAGACCGTTATGTGCAACCTTTAAAATCATGTCACGATAACCTACTGGTACTACAATTTGAGTGACTGTATTCCAGTCATCAGGAGATTTAGGACACACCCATTTTCTCAACAAGATCTCATTCTTGAGAAAATATGCTTGGGGCGCACTCATGTGCTCCTGCTCCGGTTGAACTAATTCAAACAACGGGGCAAGAGTTACATCTGATTTCTGCGCCACTATTAATTTATCGGGACACAGGGATAAATCAACACGATCTTCACCAGCAGTCTTTTCAGCACTCGCAGGATTCAAACTCGTTTTTTCCTGCAAAGAAACGGATAGCAGTTTAGTTAGATCAGGATTTGCAAAAAACGTGTCAGATAAATCCACTTCTGCTGACGCGGAACAATCAACAGACTTTGCCATAGAACGAGTAACTGCACACGCAGTGAAAACATCAGGATACTTAAGCGCACAGTCATCAGTGCTAGCAACGAGCGGTACAGAGACGACTTCGGGTGGTACACTAACACAGCTCCACACACTACTTCCAGCTAAATCATTCCCTAATATGAATGTTACATCGGGAACTGGAAGAGATGAGCGAACACCCACTACCACATCACCCGTCACCAGTTCAGACTGCAAATGAATTTTATGTAACGGAACCTCCATTACTCCCATTTCAATACCCCGCACTAAAGCAGCACTACCCGTGGCAGTCTCTTCAGACAACGGCAGCACGTCATTCAGGATAAATGAAAGACTAGCACCCGTATCCCGAAGAATACGAACGGACACAGGCTTAGCCAAGCTGGGAATTAACACTGTCCCATTATGCAGAAAAGGTCCATAACCAGTTTTATTAAGACGAGCATTGCAATCAGACTCGGACGTTATGTAGGCATTTTTCGGAGAGGAATCAACTGAGATCAAGCCAACAGATTCAGTAAGCCTATTTGATTTCTTTTTAAGAACTGGGCAGTTTGCAATTAAATGACCAGCGGTCTTACAATAAAAACAAACCCTATCACCAGTCACAACTGTAGGCTTACTATTGAAAGATTTACGAGGCGACATAACGGGTGGATCAAGAGGAGCTTTATCTCGCGGTTTCTCCTTGAATATGACTTTGTGTGTTAAAACAAAGTCATCGGCCAAAGTAGCGGCCTTATAAAGCGTATCTGCTTTTTGCTCATTTATATAAGTAGCGAGAGCTGAAGGTACACAACTTTTAAATTCTTCCATAAGAATTAATTGTCTAACCTGCTCTCTACTCTCGGCTTTCTGAGATGCGCACCACCGATCAAACAAGATTTCCTTTTCACGCGCAAACTCAACATAGGTCTGATTTGTAAGTTTCGCGTAATGTCTAAAACGCTGTCTATATGCCTCCGGAACTAACTCGTAGGCTTTTAATATAGCAGCTTTAACGATCTTATAGTCAGTAGAATCTTCCATAGACAGTGAAGCATATACCTCCTGCGCCTTACCGGTGATTGCGCATTGCAAGAGCAACGACCAGACATTTTCAGGCCACTTTAAGGAAGTTGCAACCCTCTCAAAATGACAGAAGTATTTTTCAACATCCTTTTCGCAAAACGGAGGAACCATCCTCCTGTTTCGACCGACATCAAAATCATCAGAGGCACCGCGAGCTGCCTTAGAATTAAACTCCAATTCCATCCGTTTAATAGCAAACTGATGTTCAAGTTCACGCTTTCGCAGCTCTAATCTAGTGTTTTCTAAGGCTAATTCCTTTTCCTTAATTGCCAGTTCTCTTAATCGAATACTATTTTCAGTTACAGAAGGCTCACTCACTTCCTCCGCAACACTAGCATTTACCAACGACATTTGTAAAATGCCCAAATCAACCAAACCTGCCCGAAGAAATCTCTGCAAATTTTCTTTCAAAGTTTTATATCTAGGAGCAACCTCAATTTTATAAAACTCCGCAATTTGCAATAACTGCTCTTTTGTACAAGATAACAGCAGTTCATCAGATGGAGACTCCCGAAATACATCGACTACGGAAGGCATTCCCAACACTCTTACTCACAAAAACGACAAAATAATGGCTTCAAAATTAAACCATTAAATTGTTTACACAAACCCCTAAAATTTTCCCTGACTAACTAAACGAACAAACTATATTTGGTCGCTACACGAAATTCACAAATTGTGAGAATTACGAACGAAATTTCCGTGTGAAATAACCATAAGCGATCCCCAACACAAACGTATTTACCCTATTTACATTAAGCTAAATTCCCTAGTCTTCAGTGGCGTTAGGGGCTCGAGGCGGCTTTAAACGCTGAAATCATGAACACCTGTGCACTGATCCCATTAACAAGATCAGCTGCAGGTGAACTGAAGCGTGCCCCCACTCCGAATAACCACTAAAAATAACAAAGGCAAAATAACAAAGTGGCAGGTCCAAAACCTACCCGACGACTAAAATAATAGGGTAAATACTTACATGGGATCTCAGTAGTCATTCACAACCGGAAAACAAAAAAAAATCCGAACTATTCACGAAGACACTGCTACACTTTTCCTCCCACACTGAACAATCGAATAATATAGGTTGGACGAGCCCCCAATTATGTTACAGCCACTGCCATAACATAAAGAGGGATGACACGAAGGCTCATTTAAATTAGGGGAATTTATTAAAATAATATCAAAAATAATAACAATGTAGGAGAAATTAGTCAGGAACAAAAATTGGGGAAACACACAAGAGCAAATTCCGTGTCCGGACGGCCGCTCAACCTCCGCCCCTGGAATGCGAGATCTGAGGTCGCTATATAGCACTTCTGGGGCCTATACCATGAAGCTGGTTTAGTTGGTTAGCCAGCTTTGTTTAAGATTAGTTTGTGCAAATCCTGGGTTTTGGGTACCATGAAAATAGCTTTTACCAACAAGGCCTGCACATTGGCTTGGTTTTGTCAACCTGAAACTAATCCTGTAACCCTGAGTTTGTTTAACCATTTTCATGGTACGGGCCCCTGATGGCCCACAGGTGTACACAATTTGGTTAAACAGAAACAAAAAAACACGTTCCTGCCCCCTAGAGGGCAGACAACTACATGCATACACATTACATGTAACATAGAGGAATGTCAGATACAATCAGATGTAGATAGAGGGATGTCAGATACAATCAGATATAGATAGAGGAATGTCAGATACAATCAGATGTAGATAGAGGGATGTCAGATACAATCAGATATAGATAGAGGAATGTCAGATAAAATCAGATATAGATAGAGGGGTGTCAGATACAATCAGATATAGATAGAGGGTTGTCAGATCAAATCAGATATAGATAGAGGAATGTCAGATCCAGTCGTCAGGTATAGATAGAGGAATGTCAGATAAAATCAGGTATAGATAGAGGAATGTCAGATACAATCAGATATAGATAGAGGGATGTCAGATACAATCAGATATAGATAGAGGAATGTCAGATACAATCAGATATAGATAAAGGGGTGTCAGATACAATCAGATATAGATAGAGGGATGTCAGATACAATCAGATATAGATAGAGGAATGTCAGATAAAATCAGATATAGATAGAGGAATGTCAGATACAGTCGTCAGGTATAGATAGAGGAATGTCAGATAAAAGCAGGTATAGATAGAGGAATGTCAGATACAATCAGATATAGATAGAGGGATGTCAGATACAATCAGATATAGATAGAGGGATGTCAGATACAATCAAATATAGATAGAGGGATGTCAGATACAGTCAGGTATAGATAGAGGGATGTCAGATACAGTCGTCAGGTATAGATAGAGGAATGTCAGATAAAATCAGGTATAGATAGAGGAATGTCAGATACAATCAGATATAGATAGAGGGATGTCAGATACAATCAGATATAGATAGAGGGATGTCAGATACAATCAAATATAGATAGAGGGATGTCAGATACAATCAGATATAGATAGAGGGATGTCAGATACAGTCAGATATAGATAGAGGGATGTCAGATACAATCAGATATAAATAGAGAGATGTCAGATACAATCAGATATAGATAGAGGGATGTCAGATACAGTCAGATATAGATAGAGGGATGTCAGATACAATCAGATATAAATAGAGAGATGTCAGATACAATCAGATATAGATAGAGGGATGTCAGATACAATCAAATATAAATAGAGAGATGTCAGATACAATCAGATATAGATAGAGGGGTCTCAGATACAATCAGATATAGATAGAGAGGTGTCAGATACTGTCAGATATAGATAGAGGGCTGTCAGATACAATCAGATATAGATATAGGAATGTCAGATACAATCAGATATAGAGGGATGTCAGATACAATCAGATATAGATAGAGAAATGTCAGATACAATCAGATGTAGATAGAGGGATGTCAGATACAGTCAGGTATAGATAGAGGAATGTCAGATAAAATCAGGTATAGATAGAGGAATGTCAGATACAATCAGATATAGATAGAGGAATGAATGTCAGATCCAGTCGTCAGGTATAGATAGAGGAATGTCAGATACAATCAGATATAGATAGAGGAATGTCAGATAAAATCAGATATAGATAGAGGGATGTCAGATACAATCAGATATAGATTTAGGGATGTCAGATACAATCAAATATAGATAGAGGGATGTCAGATACAGTCAGGTATAGATAGAGGAATGTCAGATACAGTCGTCAGGTATAGATAGAGGAATGTCAGATAAAATCAGGTATAGACAGCGGAATGTCAGATACAATCAGATATAGATAGAGGGATGTCAGATACAGTCAAATATCGAAAGAGGAATGCCAGGTACAATCAGATATAAAAAGAGAGATGTCAGATACAATCAGATATAGATAGAGAGATGTCAGATACAGTCAGATATAGATAGAGGGATGTCAGATCAAATCAGATATATATAGAGGGATGTCAGATACAACCAGATATAGATAGATGAGTGTCATATACAATCAGATATAGATAGAGGGGTGTCAGATACAATCAGATAGGATAGAGGGATGTCAGATACAATCAAATATAGATAGAAGAATGTCAGATAAAATCAAATATAGATAGAGGAATGTCAGATACAGTCGTCAGGTATAGATAGAGGAATGTCAGATACAATCAGGTATAGATAGAGGAATGTCATATACAACCATATATAGATAGAGGGGTGTCAGATACAATCAGATGTAGATAGAGGGATGTCAGATACAATCAGATATAGATAGAGGAATGTCAGATAAAATCAAATATAGATAGAGGAATGTCAGATACAGTCGTAAGGTATAGATAGAGGAATGTCAGATAAAATCAGGTATAGATAGAGGAATGTCAGATATAATCAGATATAGATAGAGGGATGTCAGATACAGTCAAATATCGAAAGAGGAATACCAGATACAATCAGATATAGATAGAGGGATGTCAGATACAATCAGATATAAATAGAGAGATGTCAGATACAATCAGATATAGATAGAGGGATGTCAAATATAGATAGAGGGATGTCAGATCAAATCAGATATATATAGAGGGATGTCAGATACATTCAGATATAGATAGAGGGGTGTCAGATACAACCAGATATAGATAGATGAGTGTCATATACAATCAGATATAGATATAGGAATGTCAGATACAATCAGATATAGAGGTATGTCAGATACAATCAGATATAGATAGAGAAATGTCAGATACAATCAGATGTAGATAGAGGGATGTCAGATACAATCAGATAGGATAGAGGGATGTCAGATACAATCAAATATAGATACAGGGATGTCAGATACAGTCAGGTATAGATAGAGGGGTGTCAGATACAATCAGATGTAGATAGAGGGATGTCAGATACAATCAGATATAGATAGAGGAATGTCAGATAAAATCAGATATAGATAGAGGAATGTCAGATACAGTCGTCAGGTATAGATAGAGGAATGTCGGATAAAATCAGGTATAGATAGAGGAATGTCAGATACAATCAGATATAGAAAGAGGAATGTCAGATCCAGTCGTCAGGTATAGATAGAGGAATGTCAGATAAAATCAGGTATAGATAGAGGAATGTCAGATACAATCAGATATAGATAGAGGGATGTCAGATACAATCAGATATAGATAGAGAAATGTCAGATACAATCAGATGTAGATAGAGGGATGTCAGATACAGTCAGTTATAGATAGAGGAATGTCAGATAAAATCAGATATAGATAGAGGGGTGTCAGATACAATCAGATATAGATAGAGGGATGTCAGATACAATCAGATATAGATAGAGGAATGTCAGATACAATCAGATATAGATAAAGGGGTGTCAGATACAATCAGATATAGATAGAGGGATGTCAGATACAATCAGATATAGATAGAGGAATGTCAGATAAAATCAGATATAGATAGAGGAATGTCAGATACAGTCGTCAGATATAGATAGAGGAATGTCAGATAAAAGCAGGTATAGATAGAGGGATGTCAGATACAGTCGTCAGGTATAGATAGAGGAATGTCAGATAAAATCAGGTATAGATAGAGGAATGTCAGATACAATCAGATATAGATGGGCCATTCTACCGAATTGGTGCAAATTGACACTTCAAAACTTCTTGAAAAAAGTGTGTTTTTTCCTGCAAGCTTTGTAGTCATAAACATAGTAGAACATCTAAGGAACATTAATCTACTGATTGGACACTTTAGTTTCCTAGCATGTTTTTATACAGTTTCGAAATGTTTTCTCTCTCCCAAAATTTGTCACTACCGAAACACAACAACATTTGATATAAAAATTAGGTTTTTAATAGCCTATTCTGATTTTCTTTACATTAACCTTCTAAATATATTTTTTTACATTTTTTTAAAGACAGTGTCATGGGTATATTGGTTAGAAATATTATTTTAACAAAACTATAAGAGTGGTTCATCAAATTAAATGCATTTTGAAAGCAATATTTCTCTGTAATTGCCATACATGCACTGATACAGTTTTCAAATTCAAGGATTCATTAGTTAAAATTTTTATCTAACTAAATAAAATTATGTCATCTTTTCTGATAACAAAACCTATTTTATTTTTCCAGAACATTATTTGTTTCGGTCGTGACTTCAAATGTTCGGTAGTGACGACCATATTGGGTTGTCCATATTTTGTGTAAAAAAAGTAATTAGTTAGTCAAAAATGGCTGGCATTATGCAGTCAAAACATACAGCACAAAGAATATCTAACGCAACACCACATAAAAGCACTTTGCACTGAAATTACGCTGAAGAGATGGCGGATAGTTCAGACCTTGAAGGGATGCAAGATGCTGTGTTGATTTTCACATCTCTTGAGAAAAAGATGACAATGTATGTCCATATAAAACTTCAAGCCCACAGTATAAACTACAGAATTTGGTGTGTGTGCACCCATGTCCATCTGTAATGTTGGTGTACACATGTGTGCCTGTTTTTCCATTACACATTCTAACTTCTCTAAACCTCCTTAACTGATTCTCTTGTTGCTGAGTTTGACTTTTTTGAGTTTGAAATAAACTTAATTATTTATTTGATTTGAGGTAGGTTGAATACATTTTCATATAAAAGAACTAGTGATAGACCGATATATCGGCCGGTTTTTATGAGTTTTATGTGTATTGGCATTGGCCGATTTGTGGCTGCTGTGTTCACAGAGTTTTTTCGGCATTATTTACACACAGAAATATAGTTTTTTAAGTTCAATAAATGTTACTTTTTTAAATTGAGACTTATAAAAATGACACGATGATGCCAAATGTTACAAGTAAACTAATTGAGCAAAATAAGTATCGGCTCAAGTAAATAGGCTCTCTCAGTCTGTCCGCTTTACTTTCATCTTTCCGTCTATGCATGTTGGTGATTCCTCTCTCTCTGTAGCTATCTCTACAAATTAACCTAAGATATTTACATTTACATTATTAGTGTGAGCCTGCCCTGTCTACACTTAACAATGACATGTCAATTTACAATGATACTGATAAGTGCTATCTGTTATGTCATTTATATAAAGCAATCAGTCAAAGTCCCGCTAAATTAGCGCAGAACGTTTTCCTAGAGACCAGAGGTAGAATCATATAGCCTTCATTTATATCAATAATGAGTCAAGCTACTACTGTATGAATTAATTATATTAATCTGGCCTAGTTCATTTTATCTTAGTTTGTAGTCCTAGTCAAATCACGTACAACATTACAGAAATATGACTAACAAATTATTTGTACTGAAAAATAATATATGTGCACTTGAAAGTTTCTATTTATTTATTAAAATAAAGAAATAAGTGTCATTTTGTCACTACCGAAACAATCACGTCACAACCGAAATGTCAACAAATGTTTCGGTTGTGACTGTTTCGGTAGTGACGATTTAAGCTAACTTTGATCCTACTGCTAAGATGCTAATCAGTACGTAGTTAACTAGCACAGTTCTCAACATTGAAACATGAGTAAAACCTAAATGACCAGTAGAAAAAATAAAAAAAACTGAATTAATCATTGAAAACGTGTGATCGGTAGTGACATTCATAAATGTCACACACTGACTTCCAAACTTTTGATCACATTTACTTCAAAACCATGGGACTGATCTTATCACCATGTCACCACAAGGGAGAGAGACACAGACAAAGTTTCTGGTTCAAAATGGAGGGCAGTGGCTTAAAGCATTATTATATTATTGACCAAACTATGCAATGTTTCGGTAGTGACGTGAAAATGCGGGACAGTGTTTTTTTACATGATTTTACATGATTTTTTACTGAAAATATTCAATAAATATATTTTTGGTTTTAATTAACAAAAGTATTCAAAATGATACTTCCTAAAACAATGATAAAAAAAATTACAAAAATTATTTCATATTTTTTTTCCTATGGTGAAATTCAGACCTTGGGGTTTGGGACAACCACCTCTCAATTGAAAGCACCATATAAATGATGATATTTTATATATAAAGCCTGCCGCTACCTCAAATATTACTTTGGGTTTTGATTGGTATTTGCTTATATTTTTTTATTATCAAACATTTTCCTACATTAATGCTTTTTAAATTAGTTTTTTGGTTCCGGGACAGCAATTTGCACGAATTTGGTAGAATGGCCCAGATAGAGGGATGTCAGATACAATCAGATATAGATGGAGGGATGTCAGATACAATCAGATATAAATAGAGAGATGTCAGATACAATCAGATATAGATAGAGGGATGTCAGATACAGTCAGATATAGATAGAGGGATGTCAGATCAAATCAGATATAGATAGAGGGGTCTCAGATACAATCAGATATAGATAGAGAGGTGTCAGATACTGTCAGATATAGATAGAGGGCTGTCAGATACAATCAGATATAGATATAGGAATGTCAGATACAATCAGATATAGAGGGATGTCAGATACAATCAGATATAGATAGAGGAATGAATGTCAGATCCAGTCGTCAGGTATAGATAGAGGAATGTCAGATAAAATCAGGTATAGATAGAGGAATGTCAGATACAATCAGATATAGATAGAGGGGTGTCAGATACAATCAGATGTAGATAGAGGGATGTCAGATACAATCAGATATAGATAGAGGAATGTCAGATAAAATCAGATATAGATTTAGGGATGTCAGATACAATCAAATATAGATAGCGGGATGTCAGATACAATCAGATATAGATAGAGAAATGTCAGATACAATCAGATGTAGATAGAGGGATGTCAGTAGATAGAGGGATGTCAGATACAATCAGATATAGATAGAGGAATGAATGTCAGATCCAGTCGTCAGGTATAGATAGAGGAATGTCAGATAAAATGAGGTATAGATAGAGGAATGTCAGATACAATCAGATATAGATAGAGGGGTGTCAGATACAATCAGATGTAGATAGAGGGATGTCAGTAGATAGAGGGATGTCAGATACAATCAGATATAGATAGAGGAATGTCAGATAAAATCAGATATAGATTTAGGGATGTCAGATACAATCAAATATAGATAGAGGGATGTCAGATACAGTCAGGTATAGATAGAGGAATGTCAGATACAGTCGTCAGGTATAGATAGAGGAGTGTCAGATAAAATCAGGTATAGATAGAGGAATGTCAGATACAATCAGATATAGATAGAGGGATGTCAGATACAATCAGATATAGATAGAGGGATGTCAGATACAATCAAATATAGATAGAGGGATGTCAGATACAATCAGATATAGATAGAGGGATGTCAGATACAATCAGATATAAATAGAGAGATGTCAGATCAAATCAGATATAGATAGAGGGGTCTCAGATACAATCAGATATAGATAGAGAGGTGTCAGATACTGTCAGATATAGATAGAGGGCTGTCAGATACAATCAGATATAGATATAGGAATGTCAGATACAATCAGATATAGAGGGATGTCAGATACAATCAGATATAGATAGAGAAATGTCAGATACAATCAGATGTAGATAGAGGGATGTCAGATACAGTCAGGTATAGATAGAGGAATGTCAGATACAATCAGATATAGATAGAGGAATGAATGTCAGATCCAGTCGTCAGGTATGGATAGAGGAATGTCAGATAAAATCAGGTATAGATAGAGGAATGTCAGATACAATCAGATATAGATAGAGGGGTGTCAGATACAATCAGATGTAGATAGAGGGATGTCAGATACAATCAGATATAGATAGAGGAATGTCAGATAAAATCAGATATAGATTTAGGGATGTCAGATACAATCAAATATAGATAGAGGGATGTCAGATACAATCAGATATAGATAGAGAAATGTCAGATACAATCAGATATAGATAGAGGAATGTCAGATACAATCAGATGTAGATAGAGGAATGAATGTCAGATCCAGTCGTCAGGTATAGATAGAGGAATGTCAGATAAAATCAGGTATAGATAGAGGAATGTCAGATACAATCAGATATAGATAGAGGAATGTCAGATACAATCAGATAAAGATAGAGGAATGAATGTCAGATCCAGTCGTCAGGTATAGATAGAGGAATGTCAGATAAAATCAGGTATAGATAGAGGAATGTCAGATACAATCAGATATAGATAGAGGGGTGTCAGATACAATCAGATATAGATAGAGGGATGTCAGATACAATCAGATATAGATAGAGGGATGTCAGATACAGTCAGGTATAGATAGAGGGATGTCAGATCCAGTCGTCAGGTATAGATAGAGGAATGTCAGATAAAATCAGGTATAGATAGAGGAATGTCAGATACAATCAGATATAGATAGAGGAATGTCAGATACAATCAGATATAGATAGAGGGATGTCAGATACAGTCAGATATAGATAGAGGGATGTCAGATACAGTCAGGTATAGATAGAGGGATGTCAGATCCAGTCGTCAGGTATAGATAGAGGAATGTCAGATAAAATCAGGTATAGATAGAGGAATGTCAGATACAATCAGATATAGATAGAGGAATGTCAGATACAATCAGATATAGATAGAGGGATGTCAGATACAGTCAGATATAGATAGAGGGATGTCAGATCAAATCAGATATATATAGAGGGATGTCAGATACAATCAGATATAGATAGAGGGGTGTCAGATACAACCAGATATAGATAGATGAGTGTCATATACAATCAGATATAGATAGAGGAATGTCAGATAAAATCAAATATAGATAGAGGAATGTCAGATACAGTCGTCAGGTATAGATAGAGGAATGTCAGATACAATCAGGTATAGATAGAGGAATGTCATATACAACCATATATAGATAGAGGGGTGTCAGATACAATCAGATGTAGATAGAGGGATGTCAGTAGATAGAGGGATGTCAGATACAATCAGATATAGATAGAGGAATGTCAGATAAAATCAGATATAGATTTAGGGATGTCAGATACAATCAAATATAGATAGAGGGATGTCAGATACAGTCGTCAGGTATAGATAGAGGAGTGTCAGATAAAATCAGGTATAGATAGAGGAATGTCAGATACAATCAGATATAGATAGAGGGATGTCAGATACAATCAGATATAGATAGAGGGATGTCAGATACAATCAAATATAGATAGAGGGATGTCAGATACAATCAGATATAAATAGAGAGATGTCAGATCAAATCAGATATAGATAGAGGGGTCTCAGATACAATCAGATATAGATAGAGAGGTGTCAGATACTGTCAGATATAGATAGAGGGCTGTCAGATACAATCAGATATAGATATAGGAATGTCAGATACAATCAGATATAGAGGGATGTCAGATACAATCAGATATAGATAGAGAAATGTCAGATACAATCAGATGTAGATAGAGGGATGTCAGATACAGTCAGGTATAGATAGAGGAATGTCAGATACAATCAGATATAGATAGAGGAATGAATGTCAGATCCAGTCGTCAGGTATGGATAGAGGAATGTCAGATAAAATCAGGTATAGATAGAGGAATGTCAGATACAATCAGATATAGATAGAGGGGTGTCAGATACAATCAGATGTAGATAGAGGGATGTCAGATACAATCAGATATAGATAGAGGAATGTCAGATAAAATCAGATATAGATTTAGGGATGTCAGATACAATCAAATATAGATAGAGGGATGTCAGATACAATCAGATATAGATAGAGAAATGTCAGATACAATCAGATGTAGATAGAGGAATGAATGTCAGATCCAGTCGTCAGGTATAGATAGAGGAATGTCAGATAAAATCAGGTATAGATAGAGGAATGTCAGATACAATCAGATATAGATAGAGGAATGTCAGATACAATCAGATAAAGATAGAGGAATGAATGTCAGATCCAGTCGTCAGGTATAGATAGAGGAATGTCAGATAAAATCAGGTATAGATAGAGGAATGTCAGATACAATCAGATATAGATAGAGGGGTGTCAGATACAATCAGATATAGATAGGGGAATGTCAGATAAAATCAGATATAGATTTAAGGATGTCAGATACAATCAAATATAGATAGAGGAATGTCAGATAAAATCAAATATAGATAGAGGAATGTCAGATACAGTCGTCAGGTATAGATAGAGGAATGTCAGATAAAATCAGGTATAGATAGAGGAATGTCAGATACAATCAGATATTGATAGAGAAATGTCAGATACAATCAGATATAGATAGAGGGATGTCAGATACAGTCAGATATAGATAGAGGGATGTCAGATCAAATCAGATATATATAGAGGGATGTCAGATACAATCAGATATAGATAGAGGGGTGTCAGATACAACCAGATATAGATAGATGAGTGTCATCTACAATCAGATATAGATAGAGGGGTGTCAGATACAATCAGATAGGATAGAGGGATGTCAGATACAATCAAATATAGATAGAGGAATGTCAGATAAAATCAAATATAGATAGAGGAATGTCAGATACAGTCGTCAAGTATAGATAGAGGAATGTCAGATACAATCAGGTATAGATAGAGGAATGTCAGATACAATCAGATATAGATAGAGGGATGTCAGATACAGTCAAATATCGAAAGAGGAATGTCAGGTACAATCAGATATAAAAAGAGAGATGTCAGATACAATCAGATATAGATAGAGGGATGTCAGATACAGTCAGATATAGATAGAGGGATGTCAGATCAAATCAGATATATATAGAGGGATGTCAGATACAATCAGATATAGATAGAGGGGTGTCAGATACAACCAGATATAGATAGATGAGTGTCATATACAATCAGATATATATAGAGGGGTGTCAGATACAATCAGATAGGATAGAGGGATGTCAGATACAATCAAATATAGATAGAGGGATGTCAGATACAGTCGTCAGGTATAGATAGAGGAATGTCAGATACAATCAAATATAGATAGAGGGGTGTCAGATACAGTCGTCAGGTATAGATAGAGGGATGTCAGATACAATCAGATATAGATAGAGGAATGTCAGATACAATCAGATATAGATAGAGAAATGTCAGATACAATCAGATATAGATAGAGGGATGTCAGATACAGTCAGATATAGATAGAGGGATGTCAGATCAAATCAGATATATATAGAGGGATGTCAGATACAATCAGATATAGATAGAGGGATGTCAGATACAGTCGTCAGGTATAGATAGAGGAATGTCAGATACAATCAGATATAGATAGAGGGATGTCAGATACAGTCAAATATCGAAAGAGGAATGCCAGATACAATCAGATATAGATAGAGGGATGTCAGGTACAATCAGATATAGAAAGAGAGATGTCAGATACAATCAGATATAGATAGAGGGATGTCAGATACAGTCAGATATAGATAGAGGGATGTCAGATCAAATCAGATATATATAGAGGGATGTCAGATACAATCAGATATAGATAGAGGGGTGTCAGATACAACCAGATATAGATAGATGAGTGTCATATACAATCAGATATAGATAGAGGGGTGTCAGATACAATCAGATAGGATAGAGGGATGTCAGATACAATCAAATATAGATAGAGGAATGTCAGATAAAATCAAATATAGATAGAGGAATGTCAGATACAGTCGTCAGGTATAGATAGAGGAATGTCAGATACAATCAGGTATAGATAGAGGGGTGTCAGATACAATCAGATGTAGATAGAGGGATGTCAGATACAATCAGATATAGATAGAGGAATGTCAGATAAAATCAGATATAGATAGAGGAATGTCAGATACAGTCGTCAGATATAGATAGAGGAATGTCAGATAAAAGCAGGTATAGATAGAGGAATGTCAGATACAATCAGATATAGATAGAGGGATGTCAGATACAATCAGATATAGATAGAGGGATGTCAGATACAGTCAGGTATAGATAGAGGGATGTCAGATCCAGTCGTCAGGTATAGATAGAGGAATGTCAGATAAAATCAGGTATAGATAGAGGAATGTCAGATACAATCAGATATAGATAGAGGAATGTCAGATACAATCAGATATAGATAGAGGGATGTCAGATACAGTCAGATATAGATAGAGGGATGTCAGATCAAATCAGATATATATAGAGGGATGTCAGATACAATCAGATATAGATAGAGGGGTGTCAGATACAACCAGATATAGATAGATGAGTGTCATATACAATCAGATATAGATAGAGGAATGTCAGATAAAATCAAATATAGATAGAGGGGTGTCAGATACAATCAGATGTAGATAGAGGGATGTCAGATACAATCAGATATAGATAGAGGAATGTCAGATAAAATAAAATATAGATAGAGGAATGTCAGATACAATCAGATATAGATAGAGAAATGTCAGATACAATCAGATATAGATAGAGGGATGTCAGATACAGTCAGATATAGATAGAGGGATGTCAGATACAATCAGATATAGATAGAGGGGTGTCAGATACAACCAGATATAGATAGATGAGTGTCATATACAATCAGATATAGATAAAGGGGTGTCAGATACAATCAGATAGGATAGAGGGATGTCAGATACAATCAAATATAGATAGAGGAATGTCAGATACAGTCGTCAAGTATAGATAGAGGAATGTCAGATACAATCAGGTATAGATAGAGGAATGTCATATACAACCATATATAGATAGAGAAATGTCAGATACAATCAGATGTAGATAGAGGGATGTCAGATACAGTCAGGTATAGATAGAGGAATGTCAGATAAAATCAGGTATAGATAGAGGAATGTCAGATACAATCAGATATAGATAGAGGGGTGTCAGATACAGTCAGGTATAGATAGAGGAATGTCAGATAAAATCAGGTATAGATAGAGGAATGTCAGATACAATCAGATATAGATAGAGGGATGTCAGATACAATCAGATATAGATAGAGAAATGTCAGATACAATCAGATGTAGATAGAGGGATGTCAGATACAGTCAGGTATAGATAGAGGAATGTCAGATAAAATCAGATATAGATAGAGGGGTGTCAGATACCATCAGATATAGATAGAGGGATGTCAGATCAAATCAGATATAGATAGAGGAATGTCAGATCCAGTCGTCAGGTATAGATAGAGGAATGTCAGATAAAATCAGGTATAGATAGAGGAATGTCAGATAAAATCAGATATAGATAGAGGAATGTCAGATACAGTAGTCAGGTATAGATAGAGGAATGTCAGGTACAATCAGATATAGATAGAGGGGTGTCAGATACAGTCAGGTATAGATAGAGGAATGTCAGATACAATCAGATATAGATAGAGGAATGTCAGATAAAATCAGATATAGATAGAGGAATGTCAGATACAGTCGTCAGGTATAGATAGAGGAATGTCAGATAAAATCAGGTATAGATAGAGGAATGTCAGATACAATCAGATATAGATAGAGGAATGTCAGATACAATCAGATGTAGATAGAGAAATGTCAGATACAATCAGATGTAGATAGAGGGATGTCAGATACAGTCAGGTATAGATAGAGGAATGTCAGATAAAATCAGATATAGATAGAGGGGTGTCAGATACAGTCAGATATAGATAGAGGGATGTCAGATCCAGTCGTCAGGTATAGATAGAGGAATGTCAGATAAACTCAGGTAAAGATAGAGGAATGTCAGATACAATAAGATATAGATAGAGGGATGTCAGATACAATCAGATATAGATAGAGGAATGTCAGATAAAATCAGATATAGATAGAGGGGTGTCAGATACAGTCAGATATAGATAGAGGGATGTCAGATCAAATCAGATATAGATAGAGGAATTTCAGATAAAATCAGATATAGATAGAGGGGTGTCAGATCAAATCAGATATAGATAGAGGAATGTCAGATCCAGTCGTCAGGTATAGATAGAGGAATGTCAGATAAAATCAGGTATAGATAGAGGAATGTCAGATACAATCAGATATAGATAGAGAAATGTCAGATACAATCAGATGTAGATAGAGGGATGTCAGATACAGTCAGGTATAGATAGAGGAATGTCAGATAAAATCAGATATAGATAGAGGGGTTTCAGATACAATCAGATATAGATAAAGGGGTGTCAGATACAATCAGATATAGATAGAGGAATGTCAGATAAAATCAGATATAGATAGAGGGGTGTCAGATCAAATCAGATATAGATAGAGGAATGTCAGATCCAGTCGTCAGGTATAGATAGAGGAATGTCAGATAAAATCAGGTATAGATAGAGGAATGTCAGATACAATCAGATATAGATAGAGGGATGTCAGATACAATCAGATATAGATAGAGAAATGTCAGATACAATCAGATGTAGATAGAGGGATGTCAGATACAGTCAGGTATAGATAGAGGAATGTCAGATACAATCAGATATAGATAGAGGAATGTCAGATACAATCAGATATAGATAAAGGGGTGTCAGATACAATCAGATATAGATAGAGGAATGTCAGATAAAATCAGATATAGATAGAGGGGTTTCAGATACAATCAGATATAGATAGAGGGTTGTCAGATCAAATCAGATATAGATAGAGGAATGTCAGATCCAGTCGTCAGGTATAGATAGAGGAATGTCAGATAAAATCAGGTATAGATAGAGGAATGTCAGATACAATCAGATATAGATAGAGGGGTGTCAGATACAATCAGATATAGATAGAGGAATGTCAGATAAAATCAGATATAGATAGAGGAATGTCAGATACAGTCGTCAGGTATAGATAGAGGAATGTCAGATAAAATCAGGTAAAGATAGAGGAATGTCAGATACAATAAGATATAGAAAGAGGGATGTCAGATCCAGTCGTCAGGTATAGATAGAGGAATGTCAGATAAAATCAGGTATAGATAGAGGAATGTCAGATACAATCAGATATAGATAGAGGAATGTCAGATACAATCAGATATAGATAGAGGGATGTCAGATACAATCAGATATAGATAGAGAAATGTCAGATACAATCAGATGTAGATAGAGGGATGTCAGATACAGTCAGGTATAGATAGAGGAATGTCAGATAAAATCAGATATAGATAGAGGGGTTTCAGATACAATCAGATATAGATAGAGGGTTGTCAGATCAAATCAGATATAGATAGAGGAATGTCAGATCCAGTCGTCAGGTATAGATAGAGGAATGTCAGATAAAATCAGGTATAGATAGAGGAATGTCAGATACAATCAGATATAGATAGAGGGATGTCAGATACAATCAGATATAGATAGAGGAATGTCAGATACAATCAGATATAGATAAAGGGGTGTCAGATACAATCAGATATAGATAGAGGGATGTCAGATACAATCAGATATAGATAGAGGAATGTCAGATACAATCAGATATAGATAAAGGGGTGTCAGATACAATCAGATATAGATAGAGGAATGTCAGATAAAATCAGATATAGATAGAGGAATGTCAGATCCAGTCGTCAGGTATAGATAGAGGAATGTCAGATAAAATCAGGTATAGATAGAGGAATGTCAGATACAATCAGATATAGATAGAGGGGTGTCAGATACAATCAGATATAGATAGAGGAATGTCAGATAAAATCAGATATAGATAGAGGAATGTCAGATACAGTCGTCAGGTATAGATAGAGGAATGTCAGATAAAATCAGATGTAGATAGAGGGTTGTCAGATCAAATCAGATATAGATAGAGGAATGTCAGATCCAGTCGTCAGGTATAGATAGAGGAATGTCAGATAAAATCAGGTATAGATAGAGGAATGTCAGATACAATCAGATATAGATAGAGGGGTGTCAGATACAATCAGATATAGATAGAGGAATGTCAGATAAAATCAGATATAGATAGAGGAATGTCAGATACAGTCGTCAGGTATAGATAGAGGAATGTCAGATAAAATCAGGTAAAGATAGAGGAATGTCAGATACAATAAGATATAGAAAGAGGGATGTCAGATCCAGTCGTCAGGTATAGATAGAGGAATGTCAGATAAAATCAGGTATAGATAGAGGAATGTCAGATACAATCAGATATAGATAGAGGAATGTCAGATAAAATCAGATATAGATAGAGGGGTGTCAGATACAGTCAGATATAGATAGAGGGATGTCAGATCAAATCAGATATAGATAGAGGAATGTCAGATCCAGTCGTCAGGTATAGATAGAGGAATGTCAGATAAAATCAGGTATAGATAGAGGAATGTCAGATACAATCAGATATAGATAAAGGGGTGTCAGATACAATCAGATATAGATAGAGGAATGTCAGATAAAATCAGATATAGATAGAGGGGTTTCAGATACAATCAGATATAGATAGAGGGTTGTCAGATCAAATCAGATATAGATAGAGGAATGTCAGATCCAGTCGTCAGGTATAGATAGAGGAATGTCAGATAAAATCAGGTATAGATAGAGGAATGTCAGATACAATCAGATATAGATAGAGGGGTGTCAGATACAATCAGATATAGATAGAGGAATGTCAGATAAAATCAGATATAGATAGAGGAATGTCAGATACAGTCGTCAGGTATAGATAGAGGAATGTCAGATAAAATCAGGTAAAGATAGAGGAATGTCAGATACAATAAGATATAGAAAGAGGGATGTCAGATCCAGTCGTCAGGTATAGATAGAGGAATGTCAGATAAAATCAGGTATAGATAGAGGAATGTCAGATACAATCAGATATAGATAGAGGAATGTCAGATACAATCAGATATAGATAGAGGGATGTCAGATACAATCAGATATAGATAGAGAAATGTCAGATAAAATCAGATGTAGATAGAGGGGTTTCAGATACAATCAGATATAGATAGAGGGTTGTCAGATCAAATCAGATATAGATAGAGGAATGTCAGATCCAGTCGTCAGGTATAGATAGAGGAATGTCAGATAAAATCAGGTATAGATAGAGGAATGTCAGATACAATCAGATATAGATAGAGGGATGTCAGATACAATCAGATATAGATAGAGGAATGTCAGATACAATCAGATATAGATAAAGGGGTGTCAGATACAATCAGATATAGATAGAGGGATGTCAGATACAATCAGATATAGATAGAGGAATGTCAGATACAATCAGATATAGATAAAGGGGTGTCAGATACAATCAGATATAGATAGAGGAATGTCAGATAAAATCAGATATAGATAGAGGGGTTTCAGATACAATCAGATATAGATAGAGGGTTGTCAGATCAAATCAGATATAGATAGAGGAATGTCAGATCCAGTCGTCAGGTATAGATAGAGGAATGTCAGATAAAATCAGGTATAGATAGAGGAATGTAAGATACAATCAGATATAGATAGAGGGGTGTCAGATACAATCAGATATAGATAGAGGAATGTCAGATAAAATCAGATATAGATAGAGGAATGTCAGATACAGTCGTAAGGTATAGATAGAGGAATGTCAGATAAAATCAGGTAAAGATAGAGGAATGTCAGATACAATCAGATATAGATAGAGGAATGTCAGATAAAATCAGATATAGATAGAGGAATGTCAGATCCAGTCGTCAGGTATAGATAGAGGAATGTCAGATAAAATCAGGTATAGATAGAGGAATGTCAGATACAATCAGATATAGATAGAGGAATGTCAGATAAAATCAGATATAGATAGAGGGGTGTCAGATACAGTCAGATATAGATAGAGGGATGTCAGATCAAATCAGATATAGATAGAGGAATGTCAGATCCAGTCGTCAGGTATAGATAGAGGAATGTCAGATAAAATCAGGTATAGATAGAGGAATGTCAGATACAATCAGATATAGATAGAGGGGTGTCAGATACAGTCAGGTATAGATAGAGGAATGTCAGATAAAATCAGATATAGATAGAGGGGTGTCAGATACCGTCAGATATAGATAGAGGGATGTCAGATCAAATCAGATATAGATAGAGGAATGTCAGATCCAGTCGTCAGGTATAGATAGAGGAATGTCAGATAAAATCAGGTATAGATAGAGGGGTGTCAGATACAGTCAGGTATAGATAGAGGAATGTCAGATAAAATCAGGTATAGATAGAGGAATGTCAGATACAATCAGATATAGATAAAGGAATGTCAGACAAAATCAGATATAGATAGAGGAATGTCAGATACAGTCATCAGGTATAGATAGAGGAATGTCAGATTAAATCAGGTATAGATAGAGGAATGTCAGATACAATCAGATATAGAAAGAGGAATGTCAGATCCAGTCGTCAGGTATAGATAGAGGAATGTCAGATAAAATCAGGTATAGATAGAGGAATGTCAGATACAATCAGATGTAGATAGAGGGATGTCAGATACAATCAGATATAGATAGAGGAATGTCAGATAAAATCAGATATAGATAGAGGGGTGTCAGATACAATCAGATATAGATAGAGGGTTGTCAGATCAAATCAGATATAGAAAGAGAAATGTCAGATCTAGTCGTCAGGTATAGATAGAGGAATGTCAGATAAAATCAGGTATAGATAGAGGAATGTCAGATACAATCAGATATAGATAAAGGGATGTCAGATACAATCAGATATAGATAGAGGGATGTCAGATCAAATCAGATATAGATAAAGGGGTGTCAGATACAATCAGATATAGATAGAGGGATGTCAGATACAATCAGATATAGATAGAGGAATGTCAGATAAAATCAGATATAGATAGAGGAATGTCAGATACAGTCGTCAGGTATAGATAGAGGAATGTCAGATAAAAGCAGGTATAGATAGAGGAATGTCAGATACAATCAGATATAGATAGAGGGATGTCAGATACAATCAGATATAGATAGAGGGATGTCAGATACAATCAAATATAGATAGAGGGATGTCAGATACAGTCAGGTATAGATAGAGGGATCTCAGATACAGTCGTCGGGTATAGATAGAGGAATGTCAGATAAAATCAGGTATAGATAGCGGAATGTCAGATACAATCAGATATAGATAGAGGGATGTCAGATACAATCAGATATAGATAGAGGGATGTCAGATACAATCAAATATAGATAGAGGGATGTCAGATACAATCAGATATAGATAGAGGGATGTCAGATACAATCAGATATAAATAGAGAGATGTCAGATACAATCAGATATAGATAGAGGGATGTCAGATACAGTCAGATATAGATAGAGGGATGTCAGATACAATCAGATATAAATAGAGAGATGTCAGATACAATCAGATATAGATAGAGGGATGTCAGATACAATCAAATATAAATAGAGAGATGTCAGATACAATCAGATATAGATAGAGGGGTCTCAGATACAATCAGATATAGATAGAGAGGTGTCAGATACTGTCAGATATAGATAGAGGGCTGTCAGATACAATCAGATATAGATATAGGAATGTCAGATACAATCAGATATAGAGGGATGTCAGATACAATCAGATATAGATAGAGAAATGTCAGATACAATCAGATGTAGATAGAGGAATGTCAGATACATTCAGGTATAGATAGAGGAATGTCAGATAAAATCAGGTATAGATAGAGGAATGTCAGATACAATCAGATATAGATAGAGGAATGAATGTCAGATACAATCAGATATAGATAGAGGAATGTCAGATAAAATCAGATATAGATAGAGGGATGTCAGATACAATCAGATATAGATTTAGGGATGTCAGATACAATCAAATATAGATAGAGGGATGTCAGATACAGTCAGGTATAGATAGAGGAATGTCAGATACAGTCGTCAGGTATAGATAGAGGAATGTCAGATAAAATCAGGTATAGACAGCGGAATGTCAGATACAATCAGATATAGATAGAGGGATGTCAGATACAGTCAAATATCGAAAGAGGAATGCCAGATACAATCAGATATAGATAGAGGGATGTCAGGTACAATCAGATATAAAAAGAGAGATGTCAGATACAATCAGATATAGATAGAGAGATGTCAGATACAGTCAGATATAGACAGAGATGGGCATAAATACATGGAAATGTATTTCAAATACAAATACAAAATACTGGGTCGAAAAATGTATTTAAATACAAATACAAAATACTGTGAGGAAAAATGTATTTAAATACAAATACAGTATTTTGTATTTTGAAAATACACAAAATACATGTGAAATTGGTGATTCAGTGCAAGTATCCCTATTAGGCTGAAATCTATCTGGGTCTATTTCTGAATGCCAAAAAGCATTTAGATGTGTGCAACTGCTTAGAAACTTTCCTTTTATTTTACGTACCTCTTGCTTTCCCCTGCCCTGTAGGAAATGAAAAAACTAGAAAAAAAACTTGGTAACACTTTACTTGAAGGGGTGTGCATAAGACTGACATGACAGCTTCATAATCATAACATGACATGTCATGAACATGAAGAAGATTTTTTGCACATTTATGACAACTGCCATTAAGTGTCATTTACTCAATTATGTCATTTTTAATGCAAAGATGACATTGCTTGAGATATCTTTGTTATGACAACTTGACACATAAACCAATACAACACAACTTGTTATAAATCATAAACAATCATTATCAAACTTAAGAAACTACCTAGCTTTGTGGGTTAACATTACATTAAACTGCGATTTAAATGTCATTAAGTGTTGATACTATGTCAAATATTATTAATACTCGGTCAAATAAACATTATGAACCGAAGAATATTCATGATGCTGTTATAAAACTATTTAACACTATTTAATTAGTATTAACACTTAATGACATTTTAATGACAAATTAAATTTGTATCACTGGTAAAAAGTGGTCAGTTATGTTGTCTTGGTTAATGTCAACTTGTCATGACAAGTTATGATGTATTTGTTAATGTCAAGTTGTCATAACAAAGACATCTCAAACAATGTCATCTTTGCAATAAAAATGACATAATTGAACAAATGACACTTAATGACAGTTGTCCTAAACGTGCATAAAATCTCCTTCATATTCATGACACGTGTCATGTCATGATTATGAATGTGTCATGTCAGCCTTATGAACACCCATTCAAGTCAAGTGATGTTTTATAACAACCTTAACAGTTTATATGTGAAGAAATTTACGTATTTACTTCTCACGAGACGAGTGTTTGAAAAACTATTCGGCAAAGTACTTTCTCTCATTGCTGCTTTTTGATGGTTTTGAGAACAATTACTCACGAGTCGCCCTCTGTCATTTACAGAATTATACAACGGAGAGCACGTCAAGCATAAAGGTCTTGTAGGTTTACTGAGGAGCCTGCAGGTTCACGCTGTAGAGTAGAGCTATGCGAATTGCAAAAGTGTAAACAAGGCTTCAACTGCACAAAGCTAAAAAGAAATCAGCAACTTTGTGCTGATTCCACCACTTGCCGTGTCACGTGTAAAAGGGCCTTTAAAGGAAAACACCACAGTTTTTCAATATTTTGCTGTGTTCTTACCTCAACTTGGATCAATGAATACATGCCTATCTTTTTTCAAAATGTGCACTTCATCTTTGCACAGTGTGTCATGAATGTGTTAGCATTTAGCCTAGTCCCATTTATTCCGTAGGATCCAAACAGGGAAGAATTTAGAAGCCACCAAACACTTCCATGTTTTCCCCATTTAAAGACTATTACATGAGTAGATACACGAGTAAGTATGATGGCAAAAAATAAAACGTAATTTTTAAGTGAATAAAAATGAGAACTATATTGTATGGAGGAAGAGCACTTAGTTTGCAGCACTTCAACCTCTGGCGCAGTAACATCATCACTCCTGTGAAGATGTTACTGCGCACTGAGGTCGAAATGCTGCAAACCATGTGCTCTTTCTCCATGCATTGAAAAAAGATAGTTATGTATTAATTTGTCTAAGTTGAGGTAAGAACATAAAATATAAAAAAAATGGTGGTTTTCCTTTAAGTCAAAAGTGTAGGCTTATTTGTCAGCGTTCCACACTCTGTCTCAGTCGTGCAACTGCAACTGCAACGTGCAACTGCCTGCCAACGTGCAAGTATGAATTTGAATTTCCTTTCGCTACAGTTATAATAACACAAATCACATCAAACCCAATAATTCAATCGCCTTTGCTTTTTTCCCACTCCAACATTTCAATTATTGCCCACTAAAAGCTGCACAGATATATTTGCTTACCTGAACTCTGGTGTCTGGTCTGAACTAGTTGATGCATGAAAACAGCACCCTGACTGGTTGACTGGCTCAAAGTATTTTGAGTATTTTAAAAATACAAAAATACTCATCTTAAATGTATTTAAATACAAATTACATTTCATTTTTTTCAAAGGCTTTAAAATACAAAATACAAAATACTATTTTGTATTTCAAATACGTATTTTAAATACATGTATTTGAAATACTGCCCATCCCTGATTATTAGCATTATTTACTTAGTACATTTCTTTTAAGACATGTGCAAAAGTTTTAGGCCATAACAAAGTAAAAAAAAAACAGAATAAAATTATAATCTAAAGTATCAAATATTTCGTGTGATTTCCCCTTACACTTGACTTGAGCATATTAATAAATAATAAAACCTTTTATCGAACTCAAAAAAGTTGAAGATGTGTCAAAATTAGAAAAAAAAAACAGAAAGTAACATACATTTTTTGTGTGTTTTTAGATATGTGTTTTTTAGACTTAATCGTATTTTAATTAATTACGAAACGTGTATTTTATTTTAAAATGACCGTCTCGTGTTTCTATGGCATTCGCGAATTAATGACTCGTTGGAGTCAACTCGTTACAAAGTATTGGAAATAAACGAGTCTTTTGAGTCGATTCTTCATAGAGTAAATGGGCCAAACGTTCAAAGTCGATTCGCGAATCAGTTTAAATGAATTCTTTAGTTCGCTGCAAAAACTGAATCGTCTAATGCGGTTAAAAAAATAAAGCTGCATCGCATCTCCCATTTGAACAAAATAAGGAATAAGCTATTTCTCTTTAGATATGGCCTACGTATAATCAACTTAAAAATTACTTGTAATATAAATCACTTAAATGGGCTTGTTTTGAGAGAACGAGACGGGGAGAGAGTGTGAGAGAACGCGCGCGCGCGAGAGAGAGAGAGAGCGGTTACCAGGGTTACCATGTAAACAAAGCAGAAGCGGCGATTACAAACAGCGCTTTATCGGGCATGAGATTAGACGGAAAGAAAATGCAACCAATACTTTTCTCAAGACAGTTCGACCGTATTTGCTCCTTTTGCAGTCATGCTTCGTCCACATTTCTTACAAACTGGATATCCATCTTCAAGGATAACTTCGCGTTCGTTTTTCGGATAAAAGTTAGAATTTGTGGTCTCTGGCTCTGACATTTTCTCTGCTGTACACAAACGAGTGGAGTCTAGCAGTCACGTGGAATGAAGTTGCATATGGGCTGCAGCGCAGGTGAGAGCAACTTAATTTTCTTTCCAAAACCATAAACAAGTGTTTACGATGTGATTGTCTTAATATAGTGAATGCAAAACTCTGTCGGTTTACTTGTCTGATATTCCAAATATCATAGAAATGCTTGTCTATTCTGTGTTTGTCTAAAGTATTATTTAATCTTTACTGTTTCTGCATGTTGCAATTTTACACATACATACTGCCCTCCATAAGTATTAGGACAATACAGGCAAAATTCCTGTGTTTGCTGTGGAATCAAGAAATATCTAAACATTAAAAGGTGAAAATGAGACAAAAGCACAACATATCTGATTTAACATGCACACTATTCCAACTCAATGGAACAACACATTTTGATACTTCTATCTAATGTGAGCATATTAAAACCATTGGCTCAGAAGTGTTCAAGTTTAAAGGGTTAGTTTAACCAAAAATGAAAATTATGTCATTAATGATTCACCCTCATGTCGTTCGAAACCCGGAAGACCTCCGTTCATCTTGGTAACATTTAAAAACGTTTAGATTTAGTGTAAGAGCTTTCTGACCCTCCATTGAAAATGTATTGTATGGTGTCCATGTCCAGAAAGGTAATTTGTTGAAGCAAAAATAACAAAAATTACGACTTTTTCAGCATTGTCTTCTCTTCCGGGTGACGGGTCTGTTGTGAATCCGTGTTCACCACACTGCCGTGACGCTGCTGACGTACGACGCTGCTGCCGTGTTATCTGGTGCGCCCGAGCTTCGTTTACAGTCTGAGGGAGACACACACTGTATTCAAACTATTCTACATTGTTGGTATTTTGGTATTGTTATATATTTTTAAAATGGTGCATAATGTGCATGTCGCGGATGTCCTAATCCCTCAGATTGTAAACGAAGCTCGGGTGGAACAGATAACACGTCAGCAGCGTTGTACTGCCTTTCTGGAGATGGACAGTATACCGTACATACATTTTCAACGGAGGGTTAGAAAGCTCTTGGACTAAATCTAAAACATCTTAAACTGTGTTGTGTTCCAAAGATGAATGGAGGTCAAACGGGTTTTAAACGACATGAGCCTTTAATGATATATTTGATATAATATTAATGAGATATGAGCCTTGCATTTTGTGACAACACACATAAGTCAGCATTTAAGGTTGTTCTTTGTTGGTAAAGCATGTAGGGCTATGTGCTGAAACTAGTGATAAGCCAATAAATCGCAGAGAACAATATATCGTCAGTTTTTTTATCGGCCAGTAAATTTCTCTTTTACTTACATTTGATATTTGTAATGTAAAGCCAAAGTCTGACAGACAGTAAAATGACCAATCATTATTCACATTTTAACATGACATTATGTTGTGTCACATAAAACAGAGTTCAACACATTTAATCAAACAAAACCGTGAGACGTCAGATCCACATTGCTTATGTCTTGTAAATGTGTTTTAAGTACGTTAAAGGGTATACTCTAAAGGGTTAATGTTTTCTGTTTGTCTCTACTGTAATAACATTTGTGTTTTATCGTCCAATTGCCCATGCATGCGTTCTTAATATTGGTATCGGCATTGGCCATAAAAAAAACATACCGGTGGAGCACTAGTTGAAATATAATCAAATGTGACTGACATTCTGTACTTTTAATATTCATCTTACCATTTTCTGGTAGACTTCCACATAGAATCAATAACAACTCAGCGCGTCAGGTCCCAATCACACTGTTGGGGCTTATTTCTGCCATAACAACCTGTTGCCTATACATTATCTCTTACTTATCTGCTGAAGTAAAATTACTTTAAACATTAAACTACTTTTACATTTAAACTCCACATCTTCGCTAGTATTTACAGCTGCCAGTGTGTAGAATGACGCTGAGAAATGATATTGTTGTTCGCGACGACGCAAGGAATTGTGGGTTTTTTGCAGCTGTAAAGGATACACCTCATGCATCCTCCAAATTCATGTAAGAGAAGATTGCATTCAAAGGTGCATCCAGACTGTCCTACTCACTTTTCTGTAAGACAGCCTTGATGATGTAAGCATCCTTCGAATGCGACCTCCAGAGGACACTACTGAAACGAGACACAAGCTGCATCCCAATTCGCCTAGTACTTAAATACTATACCCTAATAGTACTGTTTTTGTTGTTCCGGCGTATCTATTGCACGAGAATCACACTGCGTGTCATTTGTACGCTTTTTGGTGAGAATGGGTTGGTTGAAACTAGTGATAAGCCAATAAATCGCAGAGAACGATATATCGTCCGATTTTTTGATTTTTTTGTTTTTTATTATCGGCCAGTAAATTTCTCTATTACTTAAATTTGATATTTGTAATAGTGATGGGTCGTTCGCGAACGAGCGGCTCTAAGAGCTGATTCTTTGTAGCGAACGAGCAGAGCCGAATCTTCAGACGCATGCAGGGGAGCCGGCTCTTCTAAGGGAGCCGAGCCAGAAGAGCCGAATCTATGAAAAGAGCCGGACTGCCATCACTAAAATGTAGAGCCAGCGCTTGAGCCGAAAGAGCCGAATCAATGGAAAGAGCCGGACTGCCCATCACTAATTTGTAATGTAAAGCAAATGTCTGACAGACAGTAAAATTACAACATGACATTATGTGTTAAACACCGAATTCAACACATTTAATCAAACAAAACCGTGAGATGTCAGATCCAGATTACTTATGTCTTGTAAATGTGTTTTAAGTACTTTAAAGGGTATATTTATAAATGTTATGCATAACAAATGTTTTCTGTTTTTCTCTTATTTACTGTAATAACATTTGTGTTTTATCGTCCAATTGGCCATGCATGCTTTCTTAATAATGGTATTAGTCCCTTTCACACATAGAGTCTTTACTGGTAATTTACTGGTAAATTGCAGTTAACATGTCATGTGTGAACAGAACCTTTCCGGTAAATCAGTGCTCCCAATTTACCAGTAAGACAGGTTGTAAGATTAACGGTAATTTGCCGGTAAGCGCTGTGTGTGAACGAAAAATATAGCATTACCGGCATTTAGATGACGTCAGACCGCGCTGACAGATCGGGCGGGCCAATCAGAAAGTTTTTTATACAGGTGACGCGGTTTCCCCCAGACTGTTTACGGACGTTTCCACACACATGTTGCTTAAAAGTCGAGCACACCTGAAGTTAACATCCACATTTCTTCACCAAAGTTGTTTAAAACAGCTTACCATCTAATTGCCAAATTGCCGACGTCCTTAGCACACCATCTGTGAAGCCTAATGTGCAAACGCGCAGGTTCCGTTTGACGCCGCCTATCGCAATGTTGTTGTTTGGTCACGAGCAACTTCGCGCCCGTTTGCAACAGATGTGAAAACAACAAAATACGGACCGTGGATATTAAGTCATAACCCGCCGTTTACAAATACGACACGGACGGAGCTCGCCGGCCGCGCGCCACAGGTAATTTCCGCTTTCTCTCCGAGTTTACCGGTATTTTGATACTGATGTGTGAATGATGTCTTACTGGTAAAAAGACGGAACGTCACTGCATGTGTGAACAGCACATTTTTGTATTTACTGGTAAATTCATTCTGGTAAATTCATGGTAATTTACCAGAATTACTGTGTGAAAGAGGCTATTGTCATTGGCCATAAAAAAAACATAGCGTTGGAGCACTAGTTGAAACACAATCAAATGTTAATAAAATGTGACATTCTGTACTTTTGATATTCATCTTACCATTTTCTGGTATCCACAGCAAACAGAGAAATGTTTTCTTTACTGTCCTGATACTTATGGAGGATGCTATATACTGTATACCCTTACAACAATAGACTTCCACATAGAATCAATAACAACTCTGCTGCGCGTCAGGTCCCAATCACACTGTTGGGGCTTATTTCTGCCATAACAACCTGTTGCCTATACATTATCTCTTACTTATCTGCTAAAGTAAAATTACTTTAAACATTAAACTACTTTTACATTCAAACACCACATCTTCGCTAGTATTTACAGCTGCCAGTGTGTAGAATGACGTTGAGAAATGATGTTGTTGTTCGCGACGGCGCAAGGAATTGTGGGGTTTTTGCAGCGGCGAAGGATACACCTCATGCATCCTCCAAATTCATGTAAGAGAAGATTGCATTCAAAGATGCATCCAGACTGTCCTACTTACTTTTCTGTAAGACAGCCTTGATGATGTATGCATCCTTCGAATGTGACCTCAAGAGGACACTACTGAAATGAGACACAAGCTGCATCCCAATTCGTCTAGTACTTAAATACTATACCCTAATAGTACTGTGTTTGTTGTTCTGCTCTCAACAGTATGTACTTTCACATCACAGAGTATGCACACAATGGGACATGCTAATGCGAAACGGAAGTGACGCCGCTGTTGCCTAGACACTATGACTTTTTCTGAGATATGACAGATGTAATACTTTAAGCTTTAAGTACATGTGGGAACCGATACTTCGTTACTTTAACTTAAGAAAAAAGTGTAGTCTAGTGTACTTTAACTTTTACCAGGGTATTTTTAAACATGAGTATCTTTACTTCTACTTGAGGAAAGGATGTGTGTTTACTTTTCCCATCACTGGATAAAACACAGTTTTATTTTTTAGCATGCTTACATTGAACCAGCACTGTCATTTACTTTGGTGTGCTGGTATGGGAATTTATCTGTAAAAAACTGGAACTCTATTTACCAAATTGTGAAATCCCTAGTAAGTTGATTAGGGAGCCATTACTTACCCATGCTTTACTGTATACCAGGCAGGTACAGCGAAAGGGTGTTTCAACTTCAGCAGACAGGCATCACCCCCTGTATAATGAGTTTCAGTATCTCCCATCTAATCAACTGTTTAGAGTACCGCACTCACTGCACAACAAAATGATTTAAGAACAGCTTTGTCCCAGTAGTAATTGATTATATAAACAATGTTTAGACATTGTACAGGGGTTCATTTTAATTTAAGTTTTATTTATTTATTTACTTTATGTTATTATTTTATGATGTTTTTCTTTTTAGTGTTGTTTCCTATTGTCTATTATATGAGGAACTGTGGGAACTTGTTCACTGAAACTATACCTACGGGTACAAAATAACAAAACTTGAACTTTATGATGTCTTTTCTTATTGGCTGATTGTGTTAATACACATCTGACCTGAATGCCCTATACAAGCGCACTGCCACAATATCTGCTTTGATTTTTTTTATAATGTCCTGGTATATAGCCATACAATTTAAAAAGTGTGTAATTTCACTTATCATGTACACACATTATCTTGAATCCTGTACACAGTAAGTGTCTCCCTTTTATCCCAAAGTTTCTGCCAGATATTATTTATAAAAATATAAAACTGTCATTTTCTTATTTTCTGTTTTGGTTCTTTTAAATGTTTTATTTATAAGAAACAGTCATGTGGGCACCACAGGCACATGCTATTTATGCTAAAAAACAAATATTTTGTGTGTTGTACATCATGATGTCCTTTTAATATTAGTTACCTTTTCACTTTTAAAGGGCATTGAGTTCATCATGGTCAGCCTGGTGTGATGCTTCTATATTGTGACATCATAATGGCCACTCTTAAGTCACCGCCTGTGGAACAGCAGCAGTCGTTTATGTGTTCCAGTTGAATTTTGCTCTTGACACTGCTGGATTTCTCATCCAAAAGGTATTTGTCTTTAATTGAATGTTCATTGTAGTTTTGTGGGTTTTAGCTCTGATTTTGATGTGCCTTTTTGTAGAATTTTTGTTTGCAGAAAAAGAAGAAATAGGACAAAAATAATCAATATACAAGTTTGTTATTTAGCTGTTTCTCTAATGAAAGAAGAAATGTAGTGATTTTAACTGTAGTCAACGAATTGTGTCTCTAAATAAGATGCATTTGTATTTGTTATAACTACAGCAAAATCAGTTTCAAACAATTCTCATATTGAGTCACTAGATGGCAGCAGAGACACAATAAACCACTAATTGCTGTTACAGTTTTTCTCAGTCACTTTGGAGCATTTCTCAGATCAGAAATACTTTTTCAAAACACTTGTTTTAAGCTCCACATCATGAAGTCACTACATAAAAGCAAGCTCCCATTGTTTTGGACAAATTGCAAATGCTTTGATACAATCATGCAGTTGTTTATGTACAATGGACCCTTCACAAAGCCCCGCTTCTCTTCTATGTCAGACAAGCTTACAATATCAGCCATGACACTCTTAACGTCAATTTGTGCACTCCCTGTGGAAATATTGGCTAATTTCTAGGAAAATGAAAACAAAATTAAGATTGAAAATATTGCTTACAAGTCACAGAAGTTTTGAGATACTTTCCTGTGGTGTGGCTTTGAGGTAAAACACCAGAGAGTCTTCTTGTGCGAATCTGTTTTATTTGGTTAAGTCTTTATTGTTGTACAGTGACAGCTGAGATCAAAACAGTATGACATGGCTTTTTAGCTGAGATCATGTTTGTACAGAGTGACAACAAACAAATATCACAAAAGAATATTTAAAATCACATAGTGTTAACTATGTTTAACTCTTCTTTGTGGTTTGAATGTCGGACAGAGTGGCGAATAATGTCGGTGACGCATAATTTTCAGTGTTATGATTGGTCAAGTTGCCTCGCCTGTCAATCAAACTTCTGTGGAGGGTCAATTTTCTGCTGTTTGCTTCATTTTCTATTGCTTAAGTAATTTGTATCAAAATATATTATTTATAATGGTGTCTATTGAATATAGTTTTACACCTCAAAACCTTTAGAAATTAGCATAGCATAAGTCATGACCAGGCCCAAATGAAATCCACGCTCGTCATTTAATGCCCGTCATCCCGATTTAATGCCCGCCATTGACGAGCACACATATCCCGCGCTTGAGTGTGTTTGGGAACAGTAGCAGTCATTGGCTGTGTTTACATGCACAAAATTGTGTCAATCCGACTGAATTTAATGCGATTGCAGGTTACGACAGTATAGTTTACATGTACCATAAACATTGCAAATCTGATTTAAGTGTTGGTTTACATGTACATTCTATATAATTCGAACCAAACCTCTCTGCAGGCACACAGCTAGGGTTGCCAGATTTGCATATCAAAACCAAATTTGAAGTCCACAAAAGCAGTGGACTTTGCAACACAATGCACAGCATCACTTATCGAGTTCAGGCTTTATCTCTAAATGTACAAAATCAAAGTTGAGTTGGAGAAAGTTGTTTTTGAGAACTTTTCGGATATAGGCAAAGAAAACACTTTATAAAGGCACAATGCTTTTTAATGCTTCTGAAAGACATGAACGCTTCAGAATGTACAGCGCGTGACCCCATAAATTTAAAGCTCACGTAACACGCTGTTTCTGCATTTTTTATGTTAATCTGGAGTACCTATAGAGTAGTATGACATCCTTTATATCTCCGAAGAGTCTTTAGTTTAATCAGATTTATAAAAGAAAGATTAGCTTTACCGAATCTTTCCGATAACGTACGAAAAAATGAAGAAGGAGGAGTTACTACCGCGGGTGGAGTGAGTACGAGTCATGCAACACTATACAACACTTATAACTTATGATTCACTACATGTTCGTGTAATATGCACGCGCATATTTACAACATAAGACAGAAGTCTTATTTACCGCATGCAACTCGTGACCCGGTTGGGAAAATCCAGTGCATCAAACACTCACGGAAAACTCCGCTGCTACCCCGGATAATAAACTATATCCATTGTTTTCATAAGGTTGGATTTCTTATCCTTACATCCAAAAACACACTTATTCTTTTGTGCCATTGTTGAGTTTTGAAATTAAACAAAGCTGTCGCGTGATGTGAATGTTTGTAAGTTGTAGCGTCTCCCGCTGACTGACGGGTGGGCGGGGTTTGCCGGGGGAAGTGACCAGAAGTAATACGTATAGAAAACCCCTGAAACGTCAGTTGGAACTGTAATCGAAAAAAACTTTCCGAAACTTGTATGAACTCTGGCATAGTGCATTCGGCACAGAAATACTCTGTAACACGTCCAACTGCTTTTTTGACACTTTGCCTATGTTTAGCATGAGGAAACAACTTGAATATCAGCTGACGCCACTCAATTGTCTTCTGCCATTTTGAGGACCTGAAGTGGTCGCAAAAGAACTAGAAGCTATGCCTTCAATATGCTGTTAGCATCAAAATCGCTATTTTAACAACACTAAGAAGGCTCGACACAACATGGTACTTTGCTCGAGGTGTCGCCTGTGTCTCTGCATGTGGGCTTGAGCATTGGGAGCATTGTTTGTGAGCACAGAGTTTGCTAGAAAGAGGGTTTTGAGCAACTGACTTTGGATGATTTGGCTTCCGCTCACCGCCATCTTGCCAGTCAAAATGTATCGATCTCCAATTGCGACGTAAGGAGGGAGGTGAGTAAAGATTGATATCTCCATAGTTCCATAAAAATGCACGGATAATTCGTTGTTTTGTCGCAAGTGAAAACAATATTGACCTTGTAGTTGAAAAAGGAGCCTCATATGAGATTCATTCAGTCGCATTCGGAAATCGATTATTTCGTTTGGCAGAGATGACAAGCAGACACCATAACAGCCAAAGTCAGTTGTACAAAACCTTTCTTTTTAGTAAACTCTGTGTACACAAACAATGTTTTCAATGCTTGCGTTCATGTTTAGAGATCCAGGTGATACTTCGAGCAAAGCTTCATGTTGTGTCGTGCCTTCTTATGTTGTAAAATAGTGGTAGTTCGGTACCAGCGGACAGCGGCTGGAAGAACGCATCAGGGATGGAGTAGGCATCACACCCTAACCAAGATATATTTGTTTAAAGTAGCGTTTATTTTCATGATAGTCTAGATGCGACATGTTGTCTTTCGTAGCCCTTTACTGTATCCGTAAGAATCATAGACAGTAAAAGATAAGAAATCCGTAAATCGTAGCAAGGCGTGCTTGTCAATAGCCTACTGGTACTCGGTAGGTCTTCAAGATGGCATGACGTAAAAGGTCACATGAATGAAATCCATCTATAACTGTGTTAATAAGTCAGAATGCTTGAAATACCATTGAACCCCCCCCCCCTCTTTAATAATCTGTGTTGCCATTGTTTTGCTATTGCATGTTTCTGTGATGAGAAACATGTAATACATAATATAAGACATAAACTTGAGCACAATTTTTCTGCACACTTGCACAGTGTATTTTTGCATCCTATTGAAAAAGAGATGAAATAAAACTTACCGGGATGTCCAGCAGGAGAAAATTTTAAGTTGAGATTTGAAATTTTTTACATTCTATAGTGAAATTTTATAGTTTTGTTATTTTGTATTTGTACTGTAAAATATGTTTTCTTTCATATCACAATGTGTGTAACTTTTACAGAAAAAGGTGTACATGTGAATTCTATAATGACTGAAATCTCTTGTAAGCAATATTTGTAAATTCATACTGTTGGAATTGATAAAGTGCAGTCATGTTCATTTACAATCAAAACTGTAGCCATAAAATTCAGATCAGAAAATCCTGACAACTATAATTTTGTACTCTTGTTATATTGACAACAACATGGCAAACATTTTGATGGTCTTGTTGGCATTTTGATGAGATTTCCTGCATGTTCACAAAGAGATTAACTAGTTTCATGCATTTACAGGAATGAGATACTGACTGTTGAGGTTTGTTTGACTATCATTATAAAGTGCAGATAAGTACAGGTAAGTGTTGTCCAGGTAAGTGGTCTTGAAAATATGGGCAGTTTTATAGTCGTACAAGTAATTTATGAATGGTAAAAATAAACAACAAGCATTAGTGCAAACACACACCGAAGCCCTTGTGAGACCCATTAATAGTTAAAGTTTATTAGTTTGATTAAAAAGTGGTTACAGTTTACAGTTTAGGGTAAATAAAAAACATTCAGCCCTTGAAAGGGAGAGTTACAACAGTGAGTTTAAAGTGCTTGAGGATCACGGGATTCATGTTACCTTCAGATAGTTTCGGAAAATAGCAGGCCACTCAAATACACACAATTAGAGGCAAAGAACTTCAATTTTTGGATCAATAAATGCATTGATAATACATTGACAATATCTATATAACACACTGATATGTTTATGTAGTAGCTTTTTTATGTAGACTCATCAATGGTTTAAAAATAGCAAATATTGGAGGATTAGAGTGGTTAATTAATGGCACCTTGTTACTTTATTTACACCCTCACTAACTTTAAAGCTTTAAAATCTATCACATTGTCTGAGTATGTATAACGTTTGTGCATTTTATAATTAAATAAAAAAAATGTACAGTTTTAATTTAGGTAATTCTCAGCAGAAACACAATGCTTGAAACACACCAACCCATATATTTTTGCTTATGTACTCTATATTTATATTAGTAGGATGTATTTCATCCTTTATTTCTAATAACACAATACTGATGGATTAATAGAATAGAATTTGCAACTGGTAGGTTGTTTGTGGTTTGTTTATGTGCTGCTAACTTTATTCAATTCAGTTCAATTTCAGATATAGATAGAGGAATGTCAGATACAATCAGATATAGGTAGAGAAATGTCAGATACAATCAGATATAAATAGAGGAATGTCAGATACAATCAGATATAGATAGAGAAATGTCAGATACAAACAGATATAGATAGAGGAATGTCAGATACAATCAGATATACATAGAGAAATGTCAGATACAATCAGATATAGATAGAGAAATGTCAGATACAATCAGATATAGATAGAGGAATGTCAGATACAATCAGATATACATAGAGAAATGTCAGATACAATCAGATATAGATAGAGAAATGTCAGATACAAACAGATATAGATAGAGGAATGTCAGATACAATCAGATATAGATAGAGGGATGTCAGATACAATCAGATATAGATAGAGAAATGTCAGATACAAACAGATATAGATAGAGGAATGTCAGATACTGTCAGATATAGATAGAGAAATGTCAGATACAAACAGATATAGATAGAGAAATGTCAGATACAATCAGATATAGATAGAGGGATGTCAGATACAATCAGATATAGATAGAGGGATGTCAGATACTGTCAGATATAGATAGAGGGATGTCAGATACAGTCAGGTATAGATAGAGGAATGTCAGATACAGTCAGGTATAGATAGAGGAATGTCAGATACAATCAGATATAGATAGAAGGGTGTCAGATACAACTAGATATAGATAGATGAGTGTCATATACAATCGGATAGGATAGAGGGATGTCAGATACAATCAAATATAGATAGAGAAATGTCACATACAATCAGATATAGATAGAGGAATGTCACATACAATCAGATATAGATAGAGGAATGTCAGATACAATCAGATATAGATAGATGAATGTCAGATACAGTCGTCAGGTATAGATAGAGGAATGTCAGATAAAATCAGGTATAGATAGAGGGGTGTCAGATACAATCGGATAGGATAGAGGGATGTCAGATACAATCAAATATAGATAGAGGGATGTCAGATACAATCAAATATAGATAGAGGGATGTCAGATACAATCAGATATAGATAGAGGGATGTCAGATACAATCAAATATAGATAGAGGGATGTCAGATACAGTCAGGTATAGATAGAGGGGTGTCAGATAAAATCAGGTATAGATAGAGGGGTGTCAGATACAACCAGATATAGATAGAGGGATGTCAGATACAATCAAATATAGATAGAGGGATGTCAGATACAATCAAATATAGATATAAGAATGTCAGATACAATCAGATATAGATAGAGGGATGTCAGATACAATCAAATATAGATAGAGGGATGTCAGATACAGTCAGGTATAGATAGAGGGATGTCAGATAAAATCAGATATAGATATAAGACTGTCAGATACAATCAGATATAGATAGAGGGATGTCAGATACAATCAAATATAGATATAAGAATGTCAGATACAATCAGATATAGATAGAGGGATGTCAGATACAATCAAATATAGATAGAGGGATGTCAGATACAGTCAGGTATAGATAGAGGGATGTCAGATAAAATCAGATATAGATATAAGAATGTCAGATACAATCAGATATAGATAGAGGGGTGTCAGATACATTCAGATATAGATAGAGGGATGTCAGATACAATCAAATATAGATAGAGGGATGTCAGATACAGTCAGGTATAGATAGAGGGATGTCAGATAAAATCAGATATAGATATAAGAATGTCAGATACAATCAGATATAGATAGAGGGATGTCAGATACAATCAGATATAGATAGAGGGATGTCAGATACAATCAGATATAGATACAGGGATGTCAGATACAATCAGATATAGACAGAGAAATGTCAGATACAATCAGATATACATAGAGAAATGTCAGATACAATCAGATATAGATAGAGGGATGTCAGATACAATCAGATATACATAGAGAAATGTCAGATACAATCAGATATAGATAGAGAAATGTCAGATACAATCAGATATAGATAGAGGAATGTCAGATACAATCAGATATACATAGAGAAATGTCAGATACAATCAGATATACATAGAGAAATGTCAGATACAAACAGATATAGATAGAGGAATGTCAGATACAATCAGATATACATAGAGAAATGTCAGATACAATCAGATATAGATAGAGAAATGTCAGATACAATCAGATATACATAGAGAAATGTCAGATACAATCAGATATAGATAGAGGAATGTCAGATACAATCAGATATAGATAGAGGAATGTCAGATACAATCAGATATAGATAGAGGAATGTCAGATACAATCAGATATAGATATAGGAATGTCAGATACTGTCAGATATAGATAGAGGAATGTCAGATACAATCAGATATAGATAGAGGAATGTCAGATACAATCAGATATACATAGAGAAATGTCAGATACAATCAGATATACATAGAGGAATGTCAGATACAATCAGATATACATAGAGAAATGTCAGATACAATCAGATATACATAGAGAAATGTCAGATACAATCAGATATAGATATAGGAATGTCAGATACTGTCAGATATAGATAGAGGAATGTCAGATACAATCAGATATAGATAGAGAAATGTCAGATACAAACAGATATAGATAGAGGGATGTCAGATACAATCAGATATACATAGAGAAATGTCAGATACAATCAGATATAGATATAGGAATGTCAGATACTGTCAGATATAGATAGAGGAATGTCAGATACAATCAGATATAGATAGAGAAATGTCAGATACAATCAGATATAGATAGAGGGGTGTCAGATAGAGTCAGATATAGATAGAGGGATGTCAGATTCTGTCAGATATAGATAGAGGGATGTCAGATACAGTCAGGTATAGATAGAGGAATGTCAGATACAGTCAGGTATAGATAGAGGAATGTCAGATACAATCAGATATAGATAGAGGGATGTCAGATACAATCAGATATAGAGGGATGTCAGATACAATCAGATATAGATAGAGGGATGTCAGATAAAATCAGATATAGATAGAGGGGTGTCAGATACAGTCAGATATAGATAGAGGGATGTCAGATAAAATCAGATATAGATATAAGAATGTCAGATGCAATCAGATATAGATAGAGGGATGTCAGATAAAATCAGATATAGAGGGATGTCAGAGACAATCAGATATAGATAAAGGGGTGTCAGATACAGTCAGATATAGATAGAGGAATGTCAGATACAATCAGATATCGATAGAGGAATGTCAGATACAATCAGATATAGATAGAGGAATGTCAGATACAATCAGATATAGATAGAGGAATGTCAGATACAATCAGATATACATAGAGAAATGTCAGATACAATCAGATATACATAGAGGAATGTCAGATACAATCAGATATACATAGAGAAATGTCAGATACAATCAGATATAGATAGAGGAATGTCAGATACAATCAGATATACATAGAGAAATGTCAGATACAATCAGATATAGATATAGGAATGTCAGATACTGTCAGATATAGATAGAGGAATGTCAGATACAATCAGATATAGATAGAGAAATGTCAGATACAAACAGATATAGATAGAGGGATGTCAGATACAATCAGATATACATAGAGAAATGTCAGATACAATCAGATATAGATATAGGAATGTCAGATACTGTCAGATATAGATAGAGGAATGTCAGATACAATCAGATATAGATAGAGAAATGTCAGATACAATCAGATATAGATAGAGGGGTGTCAGATAGAGTCAGATATAGATAGAGGGATGTCAGATTCTGTCAGATATAGATAGAGGGATGTCAGATACAGTCAGGTATAGATAGAGGAATGTCAGATACAGTCAGGTATAGATAGAGGAATGTCAGATACAATCAGATATAGATAGAGGGATGTCAGATACAATCAGATATAGAGGGATGTCAGATACAATCAGATATAGATAGAGGGATGTCAGATAAAATCAGATATAGATAGAGGGGTGTCAGATACAGTCAGATATAGATAGAGGGATGTCAGATAAAATCAGATATAGATATAAGAATGTCAGATGCAATCAGATATAGATAGAGGGATGTCAGATAAAATCAGATATAGAGGGATGTCAGAGACAATCAGATATAGATAAAGGGGTGTCAGATACAGTCAGATATAGATAGAGGAATGTCAGATACAATCAGATATCGATAGAGGAATGTCAGATACAGTCAGATATAGATAGAGGGATGTCAGATACAATCAAATATAGATAGAGGGATGTCAGATACAGTCAGGTATAGATAGAGGAATGTCAGATATAGATAGAGGGGTCTCAGATACAATCAGATATAGATAGAGGGATGTCAGATACAATCAGATATAGAGGGATGTCAGATACAATCAGATATAGATAGAGGGATGTCAGATACAATCAGATATAGAGGGATGTCAGATACAGTCAGATATAGATAGAGGGATGTCAGATACAATCAGATGTAGATAGAGGGGTGTCAGATACAATCAGATGTAGATAGAGGAATGTCAGATAAAATCAGATATAGATAGAGGAATGTCAGATACAGTCGTCAGGTATAGATAGAGGAATGTCAGATAAAATCAGGTATAGATAGAGGAATGTCAGATACAATCAGATATAGATAGAAGGGTGTCAGATACAACCAGATATAGATAGATGAGTGTCATATACAATCGGATAGGATAGAGGGATGTCAGATACAAACAGATATAGATAGAGGGATGTCAGATACAGTCAGGTATAGATAGAGGGATGTCAGATACAGTCGTCAGGTATAGATAGAGGAATGTCAGATAAAATCAGGTATAGATAGAGGGGTGTCAGATACAATCGGATAGGATAGAGGGATGTCAGATACAATCAAATATAGATAGAGGGATGTCAGATACAGTCAGGTATAGATAGAGGGATGTCAGATAAAATCAGATATAGATATAAGAATGTCAGATACAATCAGATATAGATAGAGGGATGTCAGATACAGTCAAATATCGACAGAGGAATGCCAGATACAATCAGATATAGATAGAGGGATGTCAGATCAAATCAGGTATAGACAGAGGAATGTCAGATACAACCAGATATAGATAGATGAGTGTCATATACAATCAGATATTAATAGAGGAATGTCAGATAAAATCAGGTATAGATAGAGGAATGTCAGATACAATCAGATATAGATAGAGGGATCTCAGATACAATCAGATATAGATAGAGGGATGTCAGATACAGTCGTCAGGTATAGATAAAGGAATGTCAGATACAATCAGATATAGATAGAGGAATGTCAGATAAAAATCAGGTATAGATAGAGGAATGTCAGATAAAATCAGATATAGATAGAGGAATGTCAGATACAGTCGTCAGGTATAGATAGAGGAATGTCAGATACAATCAGTTATAGATAGAGGAATGTCAGATACAGTCGTCAGGTATAGATAGAGGAATGTCAGATAAAATCAGATATAGATAGAGGGATGTCAGATACAGTCGTCAGGTATAGATAGAGGAATGTCAGATACAATCAGTTATAGATAGAGGAATGTCAGATACAGTCGTCAGGTATAGATAGAGGAATGTCAGATAAAATCAGATATAGATAGAGGGGTGTCAGATACAATCAGATATAGATAGAGGGATGTCAGATACAATCAAATATAGATAGAGGGATGTCAGAATACAGTCAGGTATAGATAGAGGGATGTCAGATACAGTCGTCAGGTATAGATAGAGGAATGTCAGATAAAATCAGGTATAGATAGCGGAATGTCATATACAATCAGATATAGATAGAGGGATGTCAGATACAGTCAAATATCGAAAGAGGAATGCCAGATACAATCAGATATAGATATAGGACTGTCAGATACAATCAGATATAGATAGAGGGATGTCAGATACAATCAGATATAGAGGGATGTCAGATAAAATCAGATATAGATAGAGGAATGTCATACACAAACAGATATAGATAGAGGGGTGTCAGATACAATCAGATGTAGATAGAGGAATGTCAGATACAGTCGTCACGTATAGATAGAGGAATGTCAGATAAAATCAGGTATAGATAGAGGAATGTCAGATACAATCAGATATAGATAGAGGGATGTCAGATCAAATCAGATATAGATAGAGGAATGTCAGATACAGTCGTCAGGTATAGATAGAGGAATGTCAGATACAATCAGATATAGATAGAGGAATGTCAGATACAGTCGTCAGGTATAGATAGAGGAATGTCAGATAAAATCAGATATAGATAGAGGGATGTCAGATACAGTCGTCAGGTATAGATAGAGGAATGTCAGATAACATCAGATATAGATAGAGGGGTGTCAGATACAATCAGATGTAGATAGAGGGATGTCAGATACAATCAGATAAAGATAGAGGAATGTCAGATACAATCAGGTATAGATGGAGGAATGTCAGATACAATCAGATATAGATAGAGGGATGTCAGATACAATCAAATAAAGATAGAGGAATGTCAGATACAATCAGGTATAGATGGAGGAATGTCAGATACAATCAGATATAGATAGAGGGATGTCAGATACCTTCAGATATAGATAGAGGGATGTCAGATACAATCAAATATAGATAGAGGGATGTCAGAATACAGTCAGGTATAGATAGAGGGATGTCAGATACAGTCGTCAGGTATAGATAGAGGAATGTCATATACAATCAGATATAGATAGAGGGATGTCAGATACAGTCAAATATCGAAAGAGGAATGCCAGATACAATCAGATATAGATATAGGACTGTCAGATACAATCAGATATAGATAGAGGGATGTCAGATACAATCAGATATAGAGGGATGTCAGATACAATCAGATATAGATAGAGAAATGTCAGATACAATCAGATGAAGATAGAGGGATGTCAGATACAGTCAGATATAGATAGAGGGATGTCAGATATAGATAGAGGAATGTCAGATAAAATCAGGAATAGATAGAGGAATGTCAGATACAATCAGATATAGATAGAGGGATGTCAGATCAAATCAGATATAGATAGAGGAATGTCAGATACAGTCGTCAGGTATAGATAGAGGAATGTCAGATAAAATCAGATATAGATAGAGGGATGTCAGATACAGTCATCAGGTATAGATAGAGGAATGTCAGATAAAATCAGATATAGATAGAGGAATGTCAGATACAGTCGTCAGGTATAGATAGAGGAATGTCAGATAACATCAGATATAGATAGAGGAATGTCAGATACAATCAGATATAGATAGAGGGGTGTCAGATACAATCAGATGTAGATAGAGGAATGTCAGATAAAATCAGGTATAGATAGAGGAATGTCAGATAAAATCAGATATAGATAGAGGAATGTCAGATACAGTCGTCAGGTATAGAGAGAGGAATGTCAGATAAAATCAGGTATAGATTGAGGAATGTCAGATAAAATCAGATATAGATAGAGGAATGTCAGATACAGTCGTCAGGTATAGATAGAGGAATGTCAGATACAATCAGATATAGATAGGGGAATGTCAGATACAGTCGTCAGGTATAGATAGAGGAATGTCAGATAAAATCAGATATAGATAGAGGGATGTCAGATACAGTCGTCAGGTATAGATAGAGGAATGTCAGATAACATCAGATATAGATAGAGGGATGTCAGATACAGTCGTCAGGTATAGATAGAGGAATGTCAGATACAATCAGATATAGATAGAGGGGTGTCAGATACAATCAGATGTAGATAGAGGGATGTCAGATACAATCAGATATAGATAGAGGAATGTCAGATACAATCAGGTATAGATGGAGGAATGTCAGATACAATCAGATATAGATAGAGGGATGTCAGATACAATCAGATATAGATAAAGGGATGTCAGATACAATCAAATATAGATAGAGGGATGTCAGATACAGTCGTCAGGTATAGATAGAGGAATGTCAGATAAAATCAGGTATAGATAGCGGAATGTCATATACAATCAGATATAGATAGAGGGATGTCAGATACAGTCAAATATCGAAAGAGGAATGCCAGATACAATCAGATATAGATATAGGACTGTCAGATACAATCAGATATAGATAGAGGGATGTCAGATAAAATCAGATATAGAGGGATGTCAGATACAATCAGATGTAGATAGAGGGATGTCAGATACAGTCAGATATAGATAGAGGGATGTCAGATATAGATAGAGGAATGTCATATACAACCAGATATAGATAGAGGGGTGTCAGATACAATCAGATGTAGATAGAGGGATGTCAGATACAGTCGTCAGGTATAGATAGAGGAATGTCAGATACAATCAGATATAGATAGAGGGGTGTCAGATACAATCAGATGTAGATAGAGGGATGTCAGATACAATCAGATATAGATAGAGGAATGTCAGATACAATCAGGTATAGATGGAGGAATGTCAGATACAATCAGATATAGATAGAGGGATGTCAGATACAATCAGATATAGATAAAGGGATGTCAGATACAATCAAATATAGATAGAGGGATGTCAGATACAGTCGTCAGGTATAGATAGAGGAATGTCAGATAAAATCAGGTATAGATAGCGGAATGTCATATACAATCAGATATAGATAGAGGGATGTCAGATACAGTCAAATATCGAAAGAGGAATGCCAGATACAATCAGATATAGATATAGGACTGTCAGATACAATCAGATATAGATAGAGGGATGTCAGATAAAATCAGATATAGAGGGATGTCAGATACAATCAGATGTAGATAGAGGGATGTCAGATACAGTCAGATATAGATAGAGGGATGTCAGATATAGATAGAGGAATGTCATATACAACCAGATATAGATAGAGGGGTGTCAGATACAATCAGATGTAGATAGAGGAATGTCAGATAAAATCAGGTATAGATGGAGGAATGTCAGATACAATCAGATATAGATAGAGGGATGTCAGATACTATCAGATATAGATAGAGGGATGTCAGATACAGTCGTCAGGTATAGATAAAGGAATGTCAGATACAATCAGATATAGATAGAGGAATGTCAGATAAAATCAGGTATAGATTGAGGAATGTCATATAAAATCAGATATAGATAGAGGGATGTCAGATCAAATCAGATATAGATAGAGGAATGTCAGATACAGTCGTCAGGTATAGATAGAGGAATGTCAGATAAAATCAGGTATAGATAGAGGAATGTCAGATACAATCAGATATAGATAGAGGAATGTCAGATAAAATCAGGTATAGATAGAGGAATGTCAGATACAATCAGATATAGATAGAGGGATGTCAGATACAATCAGATATAGATAGAGGGAAGTCAGATACAGTCGTCAGGTATAGATAGAGGAATGTCAGATACAATCAGATATAGATAGAGGAATGTAAGATACAGTCGTCAGGTGTAGATAGAGGAATGTCAGATACAATCAGATATAGATAGAGGGGTGTCAGATACAATCAGATGTAGATAGAGGAATGTCAGATAAAATCAGGTATAGATGGAGGAATGTCAGATACAATCAGATATAGATAGAGGGATGTCAGATACTATCAGATATAGATAGAGGGATTTCAGATACAATCAGATATAGAGGGATGTCAGATACAATCAGATATAGAGGGATGTCAGATACAATCAGATATAGATAGAGAAATGTCAGATACAATCAGATGTAGATAGAGGGATGTCAGATACAATCAGATGTAGATAGAGGGATGTCAGATAAAATCAGATATAGATAGAGAAATGCCAGATACAGTCAAATATCGAAAGAGGAATGCCAGATACAATCAGATATAGATATAGGACTGTCAGATACAATCAGATATAGATAGAGGGATGTCAGATACAATCAGATGTAGATAGAGGGATGTCAGATAAAATCAGATATAGATAGAGAAATGCCAGATACAGTCAAATATCGAAAGAGGAATGCCAGATACAATCAGATATAGATATAGGACTGTCAGATACAATCAGATATAGATAGAGGGATGTCAGATACAATCAGATATAGAGGGATGTCAGATACAATCAGATATAGATAGAGAAATGTAAGATACAATCAGATGTAGATAGAGGGATGTCAGATACAGTCAGATATAGATAGAGGGATGTCAGATATAGATAGAGGAATGTCAGATAAAATCAGATATAGATAGAGGAATGTCAGATACAGTCGTCAGGTATAGATAGAGGAATGTCAGATACAGTCGTCAGGTATAGATAGAGGAATGTCAGATACAATCAGATATAGATAGAGAGATGTCAGATACAATCAAATGTAGATAGAAGGATGTCAGATACAATCAGATATAGAAAGAGGAATGTCAGATAAAATCAGGTATAGATGGAGGAATGTCAGATACAATCAGATATAGATAGAGGAATGTCAGATACAATCAGATGTAGATAGAGGGATGTCAGATAAAGTAAGATATAGATAGAGGGATGTCAGATATAGATAGAGGAATGTCATATACAACCAGATATAGATAGAGGGATGTCAGATAAAATCAGATATAGATAGAGGAATGTCAGATACAGTCAAATATCGAAAGAGGAATGTCAGATACAGTCAAATAGCGAAAGAGGAATGCCAGATACAATCAGATATAGATAGATAAATGTCAGATACAGTCGTCAGGTATAGATAGAGGAATGTCAGATAAAATCAGATATAGATAGAGAAATGTCAGATACAATCAGATGTAGATAGAGGGATGTCAGATACAGTAAGATATAGATAGAGGGATGTCAGATATAGATAGAGGAATGTCATATACAACCAGATATAGATAGAGGGATGTCAGATAAAATCAGATATAGATAGAGGAATGTCAGATACAGTCAAATATCGAAAGAGGAATGTCAGATACAGTCAAATAGCGAAAGAGGAATGCCAGATACAATCAGATATAGATAGATAAATGTCAGATACAGTCGTCAGGTATAGATAGAGGAATGTCAGATAAAATCAGATATAGATAGAGGGATGTCAGATACAGTCGTCAGGTATAGATTGAGGAATGTCAGATAAAATCAGATATAGATAGAGGAATGTCAGATACAATCAGATATAGATAGAGGGATGTCAGATACAATCAGATGTAGATAGAGGGATGTCAGATACAATCAGATATAGATAGAGGAATGTCAGATACAATCAGATATAGATAGAGGGATGTCAGATACAATCAGATATAGATAGAGGGATGTCAGATACAATCAAATATAGATAGAGGGATGTCAGATACAGTCAGGTATAGATAGAGGGATGTCAGATACAGTCGTCAGGTATAGATAGAGGAATGTCAGATAAAATCAGGTATAGATAGCGGAATGTCATATACAATCAGATATTGATAGAGGGATGTCAGATACAGTCAAATATCGAAAGAGGAATGCCAGATACAATCAGTTATAGATAGAGGGATGTCAGATACAATCAGATATAAATAGAGAGATGTCAGATACAATCAGATATACAACCCCAAAACAGAAAAAGTTGGGACACTGTAGTAATTGTGAGTAAAAAAGTAATGGAATAATTTACAAATCTCATAAACGTATATTTTATTCACAGTAGAATATAGATAACATATCAAATGTTGAAAGTAAGATATTTTGAAATGTCATGCCAAATATTGGCTCATTTTGCATTTCATGAGAGCTACACATTCCAAAAAAAGTTGGGACAGGTAGCAATAAGAGGCCAGAAAATTTTAATGTACACACAAGGAAAAGCTTAAGGACTAATTTCCAACTTATTAGGTCAATTGGCAACTTGATTGGGTATAAAAAGAGCCTCTCAGAGTGGCAGTGTCTGTCAGAAGTCAAGATGGGCAGAGAATCACCAATTCCCCCAATGCTGCTGCGAAAAATAGTTTTCTGAGTTTCTCAGAGAAAAATGGCAAAGAGATTGAAGTTATCATCATATAAAGTGCATAATATCATTCAAAGATTCAGAGAATCTGGAACAATCTCTGTGCGTAAAGGTCAAGACCGACAAACCATACTTGATGCCCGCTATCTTTGGGCTCTTAGACGGCACTGCATCACATACAGTAATGCACTTGTAAAGGAAATCATGACATGGGCTCAGAAATACTTCCAGAACACATTGTCAGTGAACACAATCCACCGTGTCATTCGCTGTTGCCAACTAAAACTCTATAGGTCAAAAAAGAAGCCATATCTAAACATGATCCAGAAGTACAGGCATTTTCCCTGGGCAAGGCTCATTTAAAATGGACTTTGGCAAAGTGAAAAACTGTTCTGTGGTCCAAAGAATCAAAATTTGAAGTTCTTTTTGGAAAACTGGGACGCCATTTCATCCGGACTAAAGAGGACAATGACAACCCAAGTTATTATTAGCGCTAAGTTCAGAAGCCTGCATCTCTGATGGTTCGGGATTGCATGACTGCGTGTGGCATGGACAGCTTACACATCTGGAAAAGCACCATCAATGTCGAAAGGTTTATCCAAGTTCTAGACACATTTGATTCCATTCAGACGTCGTCTCTTTCAGGGAAGACCTTGCATTTTCTAACATGACAATGCCAGACCACATACTACATCAATTACAACTTCAAGACTGCGTAGAAGAAGGATCCGGGTACTGAAATGGCCAGCCTGCAGTCCAGATCTTTCACCCATAGAAAACATTTGGTGAATCATAAAGAGGAAGATGCGACAAAAAAGACCTAAGACAGTTGAGCAACCTGAAGTCTGTATTAGACAAGAATAGGACAACATTCCTTAACATTGGTCCTCTTCCAGCTGTTCCTTATATGTACATTTAACTTTTCTGGCCTCTTATTGCTACCTGTCCCAACTTTTTTTGGAAAGTGTAGCTCTCATGAAATCCAAAATGAGCCAATATTTAGCATGACATTTCAAAATGTATCACTTTCAACATTTGATTTGTTATCTATATTCTATTGTGAATAAAATATAAGTTTATGAGATTTGTAAATTATTCCATTCCTTTTTTATTCACAATTTATACAGTGTCCCAACTTTTTCTGTTTTGGGGTTGTAGATAGAGGGATGTCAGTTACAATCAGATATAAATAGAGAGATGTCAGATACAATCAGATATAAATAGAGGGATGTCAGATATAGTCAGATATAGATAGAGGGATGTCAGATCAAATCAGATATATATAGAGGGATGTCAGATACATTCAGATATAGATAGAGGGGTGTCAGATACAACCAGATGTAGATAGATGAGTGTCATATACAATCAGATATAGATAGAGGGGTGTCAGATACAATCAGATAGGATAGAGGGATGTCAGATACAATCAAATATAGATACAGGGATGTCAGATACAGTCAGGTATAGATAGAGGGATGTCAGATACAGTCGTCAGGTATAGATAGAGGAATGTCAGATAAAATCAGGTATAGATAGAGGAATGTCAGATACAATCAGATAAAGATAGATGAGTGTCATATACAATCAGATATAAATAGAGAGATGTCAGATACAATCGGATATAGATAGAGGGATGTCAGATACAATCAAATATAGATAGAGGGATGTCAGATACAATCAGATATAGATAGAGGAATGTCAGATACAGTCAGATATAGATAGAGGGATGTCAGATCAAATCACATATAGATAGAGGGATGTCAGATACAGTCAGGTATAGATAGAGGGATGTCAGATACAGTCAGGTATAGATAGAGGAATGTCAGATACAATCAGATATAGATAGAGGAATGTCAGATAAAATCAGGTATAGATAGAGGAATGTCAGATACAATCAGATATAGATAGAGGGGTCTCAGATACAATCAGATATAGATAGAGGAATGTCAGATACAATCAGATATAGATATAGGCAGGGTGCGATTTGTGAAAAAAACAGAGGGGGGGATGTTTTCATAGGCGTCGATTTCGGCGACGGTGGGCACCCACCATATTTCGTCATGAGTTATTTTGTACCCACCACTAGTTTTTACTTTTTTTACTGTTTTCAGTGGTTATGAAGAGCAATATGAAAGAGAAATGTGGTAATCATTGTCTGACCTAACAAAAATCCATTATAATATTATTATTATTTTTTTATATATTTCTAATTTAAATATTTCTAATATTCAGAAATGCGCTCTCCGCTCACGAGCTCTGATCGGAACAAACCCGAACCTCACTGTCTGCTGAACTTGCGCAGAAACATCAAAATATAACCAGCTTTTTAAAATGGTTTTAAAACTTAACATTTAGACTATTTTAGCGCAAATTATGAGCTTATTGACGATTTTTTATAATTCTTGACATAATGCGTCTCTGTCCACAGCACATTTCAAAACATTTTAATTCATAAAATAAATAATGAGAACATGAACTCATCACTGCATTTGCAGGAATTGTAAAATCTTTTTTCTTATTAACTCATGAAGCAGCCTAACGCAATATTTTTTTTCTAATGGCTTATCTTTCCCCACACATATGAACTGTGATCATGCACAACGAAAAACGCGTAAGAATTAAATCTTGAATGGCAAAACTGTATGTAGTGTCAACTTAAACATAAATATGAACAATGTCTTGATTGCAAAGTTAAACCATTACAGTAGAAACAGTTTTACTGCTGCTTTTAAAGTAATAATATTAACTTTACACCGCAATACGGAGCTACAGTGAAATGATAGAAAAGACAGATGCATTATGTGTTAGTCACTTAGCCTCATTTGCGCAAACTGAACGCGCCCTCGCCTCGCTAAACGCCTCATCTGCGTGTAACTTCGGCCATTCTCAGTGGTGTGACTGGGACACTAACTCTGCTTGTCATCATAAACAGATAATCAGATTGTGATGTTTATTCCCGCTTTATTAATATGAGGATGAATATGCTGCCTTCCACCGTTTCGACACACAGCTCCATAACCATCTCGCATGTGTTGATAGGCTACTCGTGAGGTGTAACCGGGTCTGTAACCAATCAGATAGCGCCGTGAGCGGGACATTGAGCAAGTCTGCAGAGTGGTGAATACAGAGAGGCTGCGCGCGGCAGCTGTATCAGAGCCAGCCAAATCAGCGCATTTTAAAACAAAATTGACTTTAATCAAACCACGGATCAGTGATAAGTTTTGTGATCCGTCTCGCCACAAGTGTAGTAGCACTGATCACTTTGAGGGGGGGATAAATTTATCCCCACCAGGGATAAAAATAATTAAGCAGAGGCAGGGATACATTGACCAGAAAGGGGGAAATCCCACGCATCCCCCCCGGCAAATCGCACCCTGGATATAGGAATGTCAGATACAATCAGATATAGATAGAGGGGTGTCAGATACAGTCAGGGATAGATAGAGGAATGTCAGATAAAATCAGATATAGATAGAGGGGTGTCAGATACCGTCAGATATAGATAGAGGGATGTAAGATCAAATCAGATATAGATAGAGGAATGTCAGATCCAGTCGTCAGGTATAGATAGAGGAATGTCAGATAAAATCAGGTATAGATAGAGGAATGTCAGATAAAATCAGATATAGATAGAGGAATGTCAGATACAGTCGTCAGGTATAGATAGAGGAATGTCAGATAAAATCAGGTATAGATAGAGGAATGTCAGATAAAATCAGATATAGATAGAGGAATGTCAGATCCAGTCGTCAGGTATAGATAGAGGAATGTCAGATTAAATCAGGTATAGATAGAGGAATGTCAGATACAATCAGATATAGATAGAGGGATGTCAGATACAATCAAATATAGATAGAGGGATGTCAGATACAGTCCGGTATAGATAGAGGGATGTCAGATACAGTCGTCAGGTATAGATAGAGGAATGTCAGATAAAATCAGGTATAGATAGCGAATGTCATATACAATCAGATATTGATAGAGGGATGTCAGATACAGTCAAATATCAAAAGAGGAATGCCAGATACAATCAGTTATAGATAGAGGGATGTCAGATACAATCAGATATAAATAGAGAGATGTCAGATACAATCAGATATAGATAGAGGGATGTCAGATACAATCAGATATAAATAGAGAGATGTCAGATACAATCAGATATAAATAGAGGGATGTCAGATACAGTCAGATATAGATAGAGGGATGTCAGATCAAATCAGAAATATATAGAGGGATGTCAGATACATTCAGATATAGATAGAGGGGTGTCAGATACAACCAGATGTAGATAGATGAGTGTCATATACAATCAGATATAGATAGAGGGGTGTCAGATACAATCAGATAGGATAGATGGATGTCAGATACAATCAAATATAGATAGAGGGATGTCAGATACAGTCCGGTATAGATAGAGGGATGTCAGATACAGTCGTCGGGTATAGATAGAGGAATGTCAGATTAAATCAGGTATAGATAGAGGAATGTCAGATACAATCAGATAAAGATAGAGTGGTGTCAGATACAACCAGATATAGATAGATGAGTGTCAGATACAATCAGATATAGATATAGGAATGTCAGATACAATCAGATATAGATAGAGGGGTGTCAGATACAGTCAGGTATAGATAGAGGAATGTCAGATAAAATCAGATATAGATAGAGGGGGGGCCGGTAACGTCAGATATAGATAGAGGGATGTCAGATCAAATCAGATATAGATAGAGGAATGTCAGGTCCAGTCGTCAGGTATAGATAGAGGAATGTCAGATAAAATCAGGTATAGATAGAGGAATGTCAGATAAAATCAGATATAGATAGAGGGATGTCAGATCAAATCAGATATAGATAGAGGGATGTCAGATCAAATCAGATATAGATAGAGAAATGTCAGATAAAATCAGGTATAGATAGAGGAATGTCAGATACAATCAGATATAGATAGAGGGATGTCAGATACAATCAGATATAGATAGAGGGATGTCAGATACAGTCGTCACGTATAGATAGAGGAATGTCAGATAAAATCAGGTATAGATAGAGGAATGTCAGATCAAATCAGATATAGATAGAGGAATGTCAGATACAGTAGTCAGGTATAGATAGAGGAATGTCAGATAAAATCAGATATAGATAGAGGGATGTCAGATACAGTCATCAGGTATAGATAGAGGAATGTCAGATAAAATCAGATATAGATAGAGGAATGTCAGATACAGTCGTCAGGTATAGATAGAGGAATGTCAGATACAATCAGATATAGATAGAGGGATGTCAGATACTATCAGATATAAATAGAGGGATGTCAGATACAATCAGATATAGAGGGATGTCAGATACAATCAGATATAGATAGAGAAATGTCAGATACAATCAGATGTAGATAGAGGGATGTCAGATACAGTCAGATATAGATAGAGGAATGTCATATACAACCAGATATAGATAGAGGGGTGTCAGATACAATCAGATGTAGATAGAAGGATGTCAGATAAAATCAGATATAGATAGAGAAATGTCAGATACAGTCAAATATCGAAAGAGGAATGCCAGATACAATCAGATATAGATATAGGATGTCAGATACAATCAGATATAGATAGAGGGATGTCAGATACAATCAGATATAGAGGGATGTCAGATACAATCAGATATAGATAGAGAAATGTCAGATACAATCAGATGTAGATAGAGGGATGTCAGATACAGTCAGATATAGATAGAGGGATGTCAGATATAGATAGAGGAATGTCAGATAAAATCAGATATAGATAGAGGAATGTCAGATACAGTCGTCAGGTATAGATAGAGGAATGTCAGATACAATCAGATATAGATAGAGGGGTGTCAGATACAATCAGATGTAGATAGAAGGATGTCAGATACAATCAGATATAGATAGAGGAATGTCAGATAAAATCAGGTATAGATGGAGGAATGTCAGATACAATCAGATATAGATAGAGGGATGTCAGATACAATCAGATATAGAGGGATGTCAGATACAATCAGATATAGATAGAGAAATGTCAGATACAATCAGATGTAGATAGAGGGATGTCAGATAAAATCAGATATAGATAGAGAAATGTCAGATACAATCAGATGTAGATAGAGGGATGTCAGATACAGTAAGATATAGATAGAGGGATGTCAGATATAGATAGAGGAATGTCATATACAACCAGATATAGATAGAGGGATGTCAGATAAAATCAGATATAGATAGAGGAATGTCAGATACAGTCAAATATCGAAAGAGGAATGTCAGATACAGTCAAATATCGAAAGAGGAATGCCAGATACAATCAGATATAGATAGATAAATGTCAGATACAATCAGATGTAGATAGAGGGTTGTCAGATACAGTCAGATATAGATAGAGGGATGTCAGATATAGATAGAGGAATGTCATATACAACCAGATATAGATAGAGGGGTGTCAGATACAATCAGATGTAGATAGAGGGATGTCAGATACAATCAGATATAGATAGAGGAATGTCAGATACAGTCGTCAGGTATAGATAGAGGAATGTCAGATACAATCAGATATAGATAGAGGAATGTCAGATACAGTCGTCAGGTATAGATAGAGGAATGTCAGATACAATCAGATATAGATAGAGGAATGTCAGATACAGTCGTCAGGTATAGATAGAGGAATGTCAGATAAAATCAGATATAGATAGAGGGATGTCAGATACAGTCGTCAGGTATAGATAGAGGAATGTCAGATAAAATCAGATATAGATAGAGGAATGTCAGATACAGTCGTCAGGTATAGAAAGAGGAATGTCAGATACAATCAGATATAGATAGAGGGGTGTCAGATACAATCAGATGTAGATAGAGGGATGTCAGATACAATCAGATATAGATAGAGGAATGTCAGATAAAATCAGGTATAGATGGAGGAATGTCAGATACAATCAGATATAGATAGAGGGATGTCAGATACAATCAGATATAGATAGAGGGATGTCAGATACAATCAGATATAGATAGAGGAATGTCAGATAAAATCAGGTATAGATGGAGGAATGTCAGATACAATCAGATATAGATAGAGGGATGTCAGATACAATCAAATATAGATAGAGGGATGTCAGATACAGTCAGGTATAGATAGAGGGATGTCAGATACAGTCGTCAGGTATAGATAGAGGAATGTCAGATAAAATCAGGTATAGATAGCGGAATGTCATATACAATCAGATATTGATAGAGGGATGTAAGATACAGTCAAATATCGAAAGAGGAATGCCAGATACAATCAGTTATAGATAGAGGGATGTCAGATACAATCAGATATAAATAGAGAGATGTCAGATACAATCAGATATAGATAGAGGGATGTCAGATACAATCAGATATAAATAGAGAGATGTCAGATACAATCAGATATAAATAGAGGGATGTCAGATACAGTCAGGTATAGATAGAGGAATGTCAGATAAAATCAGGTATAGATAGAGGAATGTCAGATACAATCAGATAAAGATAGAGTGGTGTCAGATACAACCAGATATAGATAGATGAGTGTCATATACAATCAGATATAAATAGAGAGATGTCAGATACAGTCAGGTATAGATAGAGGAATGTCAGATACAATCAGATATAGATAGAGGGGTCTCAGATACAATCAGATATAGATAGAGGAATGTCAGATACAATCAGATATAGATATAGGAATGTCAGATACAATCAGATATAGATAGAGGGTTGTCAGATACAGTCAGGTATAGATAGAGGAATGTCAGATAAAATCAGATATAGATAGAGGGGTGTCAGATACCGTCAGATATAGATAGAGGGATGTCAGATCAAATCAGATATAGATAGAGGAATGTCAGATCCAGTCGTCAGGTATAGATAGAGGAATGTCAGATAAAATCAGGTATAGATAGAGGAATGTCAGATAAAATCAGATATAGATAGAGGAATGTCAGATACAGTCGTCAGGTATAGATAGAGGAATGTCAGATAAAATCAGGTATAGATAGAGGGATGTCAGATACAATCAGATATAGATAGAGGGATGTCAGATACAATCAAATATAGATAGAGGGATGTCAGATACAGTCAGGTATAGATAGAGGGATGTCTGATACAGTCGTCAGGTATAGATAGAGGAATGTCAGATAAAATCAGGTATAGATAGCGGAATGTCATATACAATCAGATATTGATAGAGGGATGTCAGATACAGTCAAATATCGAAAGAGGAATGCCAGATACAATCAGTTATAGATAGAGGGATGTCAGATACAATCAGATATAAATAGAGAGATGTCAGATACAATCAGATATAGATAGAGGGATGTCAGATACAATCAGATATAAATAGAGAGATGTCAGATACAATCAGATATAAATAGAGGGATGTCAGATACAGTCAGATATAGATAGAGGGGTGTCAGATACAACCAGATGTAGATAGATGAGTGTCATATACAATCAGATATAGATAGAGGGGTGTCAGATACAATCAGATAGGATAGAGGGATGTCAGATACAATCAAATATAGATACAGGGATGTCAGATACAGTCAGGTATAGATAGAGGGATGTCAGATACAGTCAGATAAAGATAGAGTGGTGTCAGATACAACCAGATATAGATAGAGGGATGTCAGATACAATCAGATATACATAGAGAAATGTCAGATACAATCAGATATAGATAGAGGAATGTCAGATACAGTCAAATATCGAAAGAGGAATGCCAGATACAATCAGATATAGATAGATAAATGTCAGATACAATCAGATGTAGATAGAGGGATGTCAGATACAGTCAGATATAGATAGAGGGATGTCAGATATAGATAGAGGGGTGTCAGATACAATCAGATGTAGATAGAGGGATGTCAGATACAGTCAGATATAGATAGAGGGATGTCAGATATAGATAGAGGAATGTCAAATACAACCAGATATAGATAGAGGGGTGTCAGATACAATCAGATGTAGATAGAGGGATGTCAGATACAATCAGATATAGATAGAGGAATGTCAGATACAGTCGTCAGGTATAGATAGAGGGATGTCAGATAAAATCAGATATAGATAGAGGGATGTCAGATACAGTCGTCAGGTATAGATAGAGGAATGTCAGATAAAATCAGATATAGATAGAGGGATGTCAGATACAGTCGTCAGGTATAGATAGAGGAATGTCAGATAAAATCAGATATAGATAGAGGAATGTCAGATACAGTCGTCAGGTATAGAAAGAGGAATGTCAGATACAATCAGATATAGATAGAGGGGTGTCAGATACAATCAGATGTAGATAGAGGGATGTCAGATACAATCAGATATAGATAGAGGAATGTCAGATAAAATCAGGTATAGATGGAGGAATGTCAGATACAATCAGATATAGATAGAGGGATGTCAGATACAATCAGATATAGATAGAGGGATGTCAGATACAATCAAATATAGATAGAGGGATGTCAGATACAGTCAGGTATAGATAGAGGGATGTCAGATACAGTCGTCAGGTATAGATAGAGGAATGTCAGATAAAATCAGGTATAGATAGCGGAATGTCATATACAATCAGATATTGATAGAGGGATGTCAGATACAGTCAAATATCGAAAGAGGAATGCCAGATACAATCAGTTATAGATAGAGGGATGTCAGATACAATCAGATATAAATAGAGAGATGTCAGATACAATCAGATATAAATAGAGGGATGTCAGCAGTGTTGGGGTAGTTACTCAAAAAATGTAATTAGTTA